>NC_063176.1:19456128-19815295 GCF_023159225.1 Perognathus longimembris pacificus | reverse complement strand
CAAATCTAGCCTCTTCATTCTTTTATCTGCCTACAAACACTACTTTAAAACTGCAAGCTGTGTCATGATTCACTCAGTTTATCATAATCTTTCATCAAGAAAAATCACTAATTTATGATTGCATTTTTTCTTAAAATTTAAGATTTGTAAATCAAAGTCTTTCAATGCTTTTACTACTTCCTAGAAAGACAGAGAAACCCAAAGACATGAGAAATAAATATTCTCTCCTCCCACTGTAGTTGCCTTGCTTTCGTACCCTGAAAGACAGCTATCCTTCACAAAGGGGGCATGAAAGTTCTAATCCCAACTTGGGTAACAGAAAAGAAGACACTTTGGAAAGAGAAATAATTAAGTAAAATAGTAATCTTTGAAATGTTACTATCTTTCAGGCTACTAAGAATGTATAAATACACTGTTCATAAGTTCTCTTTGCTGGATTTCATGATAGTCACAAAAAAAAATGCACAAGGGTTAAACACAAAACACACGAGAGACTATGAAAATCAAATGGTAAGTATTACCTAGTCTGCCAGAAAGGAAAACCAAAGCCCAGAGATGTGAGGGGACTAGTCAAGGTTCATATAACTCTCTGCCATGAAAAACTGAGAAATTACAAAACTCCGTGCCTTAGAACTCTGACAAGATGCTTGACATCTCTGCCTCTTATTTTTCCCAGACAACATCTGGTCTACCCCACTTTCATTACCAACTTTCTAAATGCAATACAATCCCCAAGTGGGTGCGAAATTTGTGTATTTTGTTTGGTAGGATCATCGCAAGCTAGAACAATGCCAGAAACTCACAGTCTCAAAAAGTAATTGTCAAATAAATGGAAAAAAATAAAATGGAGTGCTCTAGCTAGTAGTTTTGTTTAAGGTAACATATTCTGATTAAGTTCCAATCTAAAACAGAAAAAGAGTAGAATTATTTTTTCAGTTTTGTCTGATTTTGTTATAATGAAAAGTAAAAGAGCCTATCAACCCTATCACCAATTTTCTCTTCTTTAAATAAACAATCTGTTAATATTGTTATTAATCAAGACCATTTAGTAATTAAGGAAGAGAAACAACTTTTCATTTAGGAACATGAAGGTCATCTGTTGATCTGGAAATATAAGTTTCTAAGTGAGACAGTAAAAAACTGTAAGCCCACATTATATGCCATTAAACACTTAGTAATATAAATGAAATTATTAATCCTTAGCATTCTCCATGACTACTTTACCTTCATTAATTTGCTTTTCTCTAACATCCAAGGTATCTTTAAAAAAGGGGGTTATATTCTAGATTGTCTTTATTGTGTAGAAACGGAATACAGTTAACTTGTACTAAGGATGGAGAAAAGAATACTTTATAAAAATTATTTTATAAAGTAGTTTAAAAAAACTACATTGTAAGATTTTCTCAAATCCTTAAAAAGATTGTTCTCGGTACCTAACAGCTTTTTAGATTAATCAAATGGAAGTCTCAAGGAAAGATGCACATGCGTAAAGGATGTCTGATGAGAAATTACTGAGAACAAATCTTCCTATAGAGTTTAAAACTAACTTGTATCAAAATATAATCTATTTGATCAGACTAAAGGGATTATTTCAAATAGCAGGCCATAAACCCCACTTTCAGGCATCTACACAGTACAATTATTAAAACTATGTTTTTACCATCTCACAGATCTTTTGCCCAACAAACTATAAATTTAAATAAGAATAAACAGTCCTACTTTATTTGAATCATGTTACTCACATGGGGATAATATTGTTGAGGTTGAACTCTTGGCATCTGTGGGTGCCCAGCAATTGACCCAGGCCTGCCCTTGGATGGCTGCTGCTGCCTCTCGTAAGGAATTCTGGATAATTCCTGTCCTTGTACAGGTTGTCCTTGTGCTCTACACAGTCTGTCACGAAGCTGCACAATATTTGGCTATAAGCAGCAAGGAAGAAAAGAGAAAATATTGTTGCATTCACACAACAATGATAGCATGTTGATTTAAAGTAATGTGATTATGCGAGAGGCCATTTTTGTTAATATGGTATACAAAAAAAAAATCATACAACAGTCCTTGATATGTAAGGATTCAACATTGACTAGTACCAAAGGACCATCATAAATAGTGTGGCTTGTAGTTTAACTGAGGCAAGGATTTAAACCATGCTTATTTCATGTCACGTATTACCACTACTTTTTAAAATATTTATTTACTGTCAAAGTAATATACAGAGGGGTTACAGTTTCAATCACTACTCTTGTGATTTTTTTTCTTTATGAATCAACTAAATAAGGTCCCCAAAGAAAATGAACTTGCTAAGATACTGATGAAAGCAAACAATGATCTAAAAATGAATTTTTAAAAGAAGAGATTCTTTAAATAACTTAAGATACTAAGATGTCAAATTTGGATCTCTAGCACATTTAGATCTATGATTATATAGATTTACAAAAGTTGAGCATATATATGATGGCCATAAATACGTTTTAGGTGTTAGCAAAAATTTTAAAAGCAATGTGTTAAAATGTTTCATCAATAGCTTGTTTCTATGTCTTAAAAATTAGGCAATCATATAAATTTGTTAAAGGCTTTATGGGGTCATTTATACTTATAATATATTTTGTCTTTTATAGGGAGCAATTATATACTACAAAGATATTCCACAGTTTTAGGACTATTTAAAAATAAACTTGCAGTTTCTGGTTATATTGAAGTATATTAGTGTATACAATTATTAATGTAATTATATAATTATTAATATATGTTATATATTAATAATATACCTCAATATAACCAGAAACTGCCAAATAAGTAATACCAAAGAATGTTTTTTTTTTATATAAAGGATGTTATGAAAAAAGCATGAGAAATCATGTACAGAAAATGTATATAAGAGCCAGGTGATGGTGGCTCATGCTTGTTAACCTTAGCTACTCTAGAGGCTGAGATCTGAGGATTGTGGTTCAAAGCCAAACCAAGCAGGAGAGTCTGTGAGACTCTTATCTCAATTAACTACCAAAAAACTGCAAGTGAAGCTGTGGCTCAAAGTGGTAGAGTACTAGCCTTGAGCAAAAGAGCTCAGGGACACCACCCAAGCTCTGAGTTCAAAACCCATGACCAATAACAACAAAAAATACACCAGAAAATGTATATAATGCCAAGTGTGGTTGAACTTGCCTATAAATCTGACAATCTCAAAACAAAAGAGTACATTATAAGCAGTACTAAAAACAGTCTAATCCCTTTTTCTTTGTCTATCTCAACTATATCTCAGCTTTTGTGCCCATGGCTAGGGTTAGCTGGAGCTAAGAGTCTCACAGACTTCCCTGTCTTGGATGGCTTTGAACAAAAGATCCTCAGGTCTTAGCATCCTGAGTAGCTAGGATTACCAGCTAAACATAGTCTGATCTTAAGACTAGATGATCTAAAGGTCTAAGATTAAGTTAGTCTAGGATATAAGGTCTTATTAATATATCTCAATATAACAATAAGAAAACCAAAAGTTGTATAAACCGGGCACTGGCTACTGAGCTACTCAAGAGGCTGAGATCTGAGGATCATAATTTAAAGCTAGCCCAGGCAGGAAACTTGGTGAGACTCTTATCTCCAATTAATCACCAGAAAACCAGAAATGGAATTGTGGCTCAAAGTTGTACAGTACTAGCCTTGACCAGAAAAGCTCAGGGACAGTGCATAGGCCCTGAGATCAGCCCCACAGTTGATTTAAAAAAAAAAAAAAAAAAAGTGGGCTGAGACCGTGGCTTAGTGGTAGAATGCTTGCCTAGCATGCATGAAGCCCCAGGTTCAATTCCTCAGTACCACATAAACAGAAAAGGCCAGAAGAGTGCTAGCCTTGAGCAAAGGAGGCTCAGGGACAGGGCCCAGGCCCTGTGTTCAAGCCCCAGGACTGGGAAAAAAAAAAAAAAAAAGCTTTATAAAACTTCTTGTGCTGCAATCCTAGCTACTCAGGAGGTTGAGACCTGAGGACCACAGTTCAAAGTCAGCCCAGGCAGAAAAGTCCCAGAGACTCTTATCTCTGAAATTAAACACCAGAAAACCAGAAGTGGTGCTGTGGCTCAAGTAGTAGAGCACTAGCCTGGAGCTGAAGAGCTCAGTGACAGCACCCAGGCCCAGAGTTCCCAGCCCCACGACCGACCAAAAAACAGCTTGTGCTAAAATCACCATAAAGAAACACTTTCCCTGTCACCCAGCATTCCTATTAACAAATATTTTAAGATATGAGCTGGATCCTACAGTTAAGAATACACAAAAACAAATAAGCAGACCTGGATATATGGTGTGTGTCTGCATATACACATACATGTATATATTAAGTGCATATATTATACTACAATAGCCATCCTATGTCCCTGGCAGAGCTAGGGTACATCAAAATGATCCTTGAATTATGTAAGTAACATTTTCCATTTCACCTATTTAGGCAATAGAAATTCAACTGTTTCAAACCCTCCAGGTGCATGTGCATGTCTAATACCAATACCATGACTCATTTCATTCATTCATTAAAAAGACGAAAACAAATTGATGTTTCTAATTACCTGATTGGTGTTGTCAGGCAGAAAAGCCAAGGCTGCAGCAATACTACCCTGGGCTGCCAACAAATTGGCATACTGACTCATCTTCTCAGCTAAAAGAACTCCTACAGTATTTGTGTCCGTGGCTTGGGTGAATTGCACAGCTTTTCGGAGGATGACAACTTTCTCAATCAGATCCTAAATGAGAAAAATAAGGGAGAACAGAAATGCTAAGATCATTTGTATGAGAAGCAGTAGGAAAAGAGAAAGGCACTGAGATTTTCAAAACCTACTACAATTCCCATTACCAACCATATTTGAAAAGTGCATAGTATATTTTATATACTATATGTAATATATATGTACATCTATATGTGTGTGTGTATATATATATTTCATTTTAGGAAATGGAAAAAGAAGTGGGGAAGAGGAAGGTCTTTTACTTATGGATAGGACGTATGCTACTCCCTTCTCCTAAACATTCTTTTTTTTTTTTTTTTTTGCCAGTCCTGGGGCTTGGACTCAGGGCCTGAGCACTGTCCCTGGCTTCTTTTTGCTCAAGGCTAGCACTCTGCCACTTGAGCCACAGTGCCACTTCTGGCCATTTTCTGTATATGTGGTGCTGGGGAATTGAACCCAAGGATTCATGTATACAAGGCAAGCACTCTTGCCACTAGGCCATATCCCCAGCCCCTCCTAAACATTCTTAAATTGCTAGTTACTTGTCTACTGACGTAAGACAGGCAATTAGCCAAAGTGAAAGTGACTGGCAAACAGTTTCTGCCTTTAGGTAGAAAGTGTGTCCTAGCAAGCAGAGGAAAATTATGAGTGTAAACATCATATTATCTTTCCTATAACAATACCATTACTGTGGAGTGACCCATGAGCTTTAAAGGGAATATATGCTATAGAGTATGTATTGCTGAATGTATCCCAAGGGCCCAGTGACTTGGTATCCAAGGTGGGACTATTAGGGTCAGACAGTGAACCCTGTAAGTAGGGTGTACAAAGAGTGAAACAAGTGTTTTTCTTTCCGAAGCTCTTAAAAGGAACACTTTGATTTTCTACCTTATTTTTAGTTCCAGTAAAATGATCTTTAAAGCAATGACTCTGCTGATAAAATATCTTCCTATAGAGAATAAATATTATTAAGAAAATGTAAGACTGCTAATTATATGCTCTGGAAAAAAATCTAAAAATATTGCTGATTCAGTTGCCTGAGACTAGTCCCATTTTTACTTCTTCTCTTGTTTGTTTACTTGTGCTACAGGGAACTCCATTTACTTTTTTTTAAGTTCTTTTTTTTTTTTTAAGCCAGTCCTGGGCTTGGACTCAGGGCCTGAGCACTGTCCCTGGCTTCTTTTGCTCAAGGCTAGCACTCTGCCACTTGAGCAACAGCGCCACCTCTGGCCTTTTCTATATATGTGGTGCTGGGGAATGGAACCCAGGGCTTCATGTATAAGGCAAGCACTGTTGCCACTAGGCCATATTCCCAGCCTCCATTTACTTTTTACTTTCATTTTTCCTTCCTCATGAAGATTTTCCATTGGTTCTTGCATGCCTCCTATCCCTTAGCCAACAGCTCTTGGTGAAGTCACTGAAGGATGAAGGAAGGCAGGAGAGAGCAGCATAAGGTAAAGAGCTAAATCCTATGTTCAGTGTTCCTGCCATCACTACCCCTAATAAACTTCTATATCAGTCACAACCTTGACCTTGCAAGAGCTGCAATCCCATTTTTCTATTCTATCATCTCAAACATTGCTCCTTTAAAGACAGAAATAAATGCACATAATTATTCAGCAAAAAACTATAAAAAGTAAAAGATGAAAGCAATACATATCTAGAATAAATGAATTTCTAGAATATAATCTGATCTTAGAGTGAAAGAAAATGCTACAAAGCAAGTTTTTTTTTCCAGACACTAACCTGAAGGGACAGAGGATTGCTACCATCTTGTGCTTTAGTCCAACAGGCAACTAGTTTTTCTACATTCCCTGCACAAATATAGCAGAGACATGCCTGTGCCTGCAGGAGGCTATCTCCTTCACTTTCAAGCCTAGCTCCCAAAAGATCTACAAATCAAGAAGAAAACAACAAAGTTAATACATACATACATACACACACACACACACACATATACATACATACACATACACACACACACATATATATGGTTGTGAGCAGCTCAGTAATATTTTTGAGGAATGCACTAAATTTCATAGCCAGTGAGTGGCAGAGAGAAACAAAATTACTCTAAATGCTGGGTAAATATTTATCTTTAGTTAAGTAAGTGGAATTGGATTATAAATCACAAGTAGTAAGTGATTCCCAAAGATTCTATATCCAGCTGTAAAAATGATTTCCCTAAACCATATTAAAATAAAAAGGAAGAATATTTGAAAATAAAATTTCTAATGGTGAATGGAGAGTGAGCAAATGTATATATAAAAAGTTTTATGCAGGGCTGGGAACATGGCCTAGTGGTAAAGTGCTTGCCTTGTATACAGGAAGCCCTGGGTTCGAGTCCTCAGCACCACATATATAGAAAAAAGCTAGAAGTGGTGCTGTGGCTCAAGTGGTAGAGTGCTAGCCTTGAGCAAAAAGAAGCTAGGGACAGTGCTCAGGCCCTGAGTTCAAGCCCCAGGACTGGCAAAAAACAAAACAATAAAAATTTATATGTGTAAAAAACTACTTAGGGACAGGAAGAATAATGAGGGAGAACAATGGAAGGGGTGACATGGACTAAGAAGCATTGTACTCATAACTTAACTTATGGAATTGTAGCCTCTTTGTACAACTACTTAATAAAATAATTCCTAATGTCTCATTGGGAAAAAACTTATCAGTAGTAGATCTATAAATTATTTAGCAAAATACAGTTAATTGTCTAATTTTCATACTTGAATGTTTTCAAGGTAGGAAATGGTTGAAGCTTTTTTTGCATGGCATCCTGGGGCTTAAACTCAGAGGTTGGGTGCTGTCTCTGAGCTCTATTGTTCAGTGCTAGCACACTACCACTTGAGCACAGCTCCACTTCTGGCTTTTTTAGGTGCTTAATTGGAGATGAGAGTCTCCTGTCCTGGCTGGCTTCAGACTATGATCCTCAGATCTCAGCCTCCTGAGTAGCTAGGATTACAAGTGTGAGCCATTGGCACCCCAGCTGTTTGGAGCTTAAAAAAAAACAAAAAAACAATTTTGTCATAGCTAACATTTAGCAAATGAGCAATATATCAGTGCCATTTAGAGATGAATTCAATGAGATTTTAAAAAATAAATTTTTCCTAGGTAATAACAGGAGCAAGTAGCAGAGGCAAATATCTGAAACCAGAATCACAAAACAGTATTAAAAAGTGAGGCTATGGCTCAAGCAGTAGAGTGCTAGCCTTGAGTGAAAAGCTAAAGGACAGCACGCAGGCACTGAACTCAATCTCAGTATGGCACAATGAACGAACAAATGGGGAAAAGAAAAAAGTAATGTACTTGATTAATATATATATTTGTGTGTGTGTGTGTGTGTGTGTGTGTGTGTGTGTGTGGTGTTGGAGATTGATCTGAGCCCCTTTAACTTGCTAGGCAAATGCTCTGCTACTTAGCTTAGCTATATCCCCATCTCTATTTTATAATTCGTGTGTGTGTGTGTGTGTGTGTGTGTGTGTGTGTACACATGTGCACTAGGAGCTTGAACTCAAGCCCTGGGCGTTATTCCTTAGCCTTTTTACTCAAGGTTGGTGCTCTACCATTTGAGTCATAACTCCACTTCCAGTTTTTGGAGATGAGTCTCATGGACTTTCCTGCCTGCTCTGGCTTCAAAGCACAATCCTTAGTTCTCAGCCTCCTGAGTAGCTTGGATTACCGGTATGAGCAAATGGAAATGGCACTTGGTTTGTATTTTGAAATTCTTATTTGTGATTAGTAGGTTTACAACAATTTCTAATAAAGGACTGTCATTAATTTTATTTACAATATACTATGTCATTTATATAACATAATACAGTTAACGGAAAGCTTATTTCTTACCACAGAGGGCTGAAAATTCATCTGGTTTTGCGTAAGTCAATACTGCAGCTAAAGCCTCTCTCCAATTTTTAAGATCACAAGATTCAACAATTTCTTTCCAGTTCTTCATTACCACTGCAGTGATGAGCTTGGGAAAGGAAAGTGAAGGGAAAATTAACTTTTTATAATATTAACGTACTTTCCCCCCGCCCCTCCCAGTCCTGGGGCTTGCAGTCCCTGGGCTCCATGTTTTGTTCAAGGCTTGTGCTCTACCCCTTGAGCCATATAGCCACTTCTGGCTTTTTCTATGATTAGCTGAACCTACCAGGCTGGCTTTGAACCATAATCCTCAGATCTCAGCCTCCTGAGAAGCTAAGATTACAGGCATGAGCCACCAGTGCTAGGCAAAAATGAACTTTATAAATGCATAGTTAATTTAAAATTAACTCTGAAAAATTAACTCCGGCTAATCAATTACATCTTTCTTTCAATTCATTCATTCCTGCACTCATTCATTCATTAATTGGCTCACTCACTAACTTGTAGTACTAGGGATCTAACCAGGACCATATGCATAAAATCCACTACTGAACAGTATTTCCAGCAATTACTTTTCAAAACCACTAATCACAGTATTTCATATTAAATAAATTAGCTGCAAAGTGAAGTATATAGGTCAACCAAATGGCTCAATAGATAGCTTATTTTTCCTTAGAAAAGCATACAACATATTTTATAACATGCTGAGAAGAAAAGTATAACATGCTAATAGAACAGGAAGATGTCTGATGAATGAGGAAAACTGCCTAAATGTACAAACTTTTGAGAGGTAATTTAAAGTAGGAAATAACTTCACAGGAAGAAAAAGACATTCCAGGCCAAGGGGACACTGGGGACAAAGTCCCCACAGAAAGTGTATGTATGGGGTAAAAGGCTAAAGACAGTCACTGTGGCTAAAATACACACAATAGAGAGAAACACAAAGTGAAAGAGAAAGAGAAACTTGAGCCGAGGCTGCAGAAACTGACAACCAGTGTTGGTGGGATTCAAAACGGGTGTGATTTTATGCAAATAATTTCCACAAAAATTGCTCTTTATGATATTGAACATTCTTAACAGCTTAACAATATTCAGACTCTCTGCCCTAGAAATTCCTCTCCTAAAAATTAATCCAAATTTTGCACGAATCTTTACTCATAATGAAGGTTTTATTCCTGTACAAACAATAGTGTTTACCTACATGAAATCTTAGTATACATCTGAGCATCCCCAAATAAAGTATATATCTTTCCCATATTATAGATCAATTTAAATTTTTCTAAGAACCTTTAAATTATGTGGAAAAATGTTTCCAATGAAACTGTAATACTTACAAAGTCACATACACATATAATACACATAATCTACTTTTAGTCAGAAAAAATTCTATAAACACGGAAAAAAATCTGGGAAGCTATGTACCAATCCATTGGCAAGATTGTGGGCTGCTATGTTTTTATCAAATTTCGTGCACTAACCTCTTAGAAATATTATTAAAACTTTAAGTTTAAAAATTACATACATGGGGCTGGGAATATGGCCTAGTGGCAAGAGTGCTTGCCTTGTATGCATGAAGCCCTGGGTTCGATTCCCCAGCACCACGTATATAGAAAATGGCCAGAACTGGCGCTGTGGTTCAAGTGGCAGAGTGCTTAGCCTTGAGCAAAAAGAAGCCAAGGACAGTGCTCAGGCCCTGAATCCAAAGCCCAGGACTGGCAAAAAAAAAAAAAAAAAAAAAATACAAGAACCACAAAAACTGAAAAACATCTTGCCAAAGTGTCGACAACTATTTCTGAGTCAAGAAATTATAAATGGGTTTTTAAATTATAGGTTGTTTTCTGTACCTCAATTATATGTAATAAAAGTATATTACTTTTATAATCTAAAATGTATAAATATTTGTGTAATTCCAGTGCTCAGGAAACTGAGCAAGAAGATCAAAAGTTTGAAGCCAGTCTGGCTACATTTTGAGACTCTGTGTCAGAAATAAAACAAAAAGATAAATGTTAATGTTTACACTTTGAAAAATTACATACCCTGGTGATTTTGCTTTGGGATTTTGCAAAGTACTTTTTCTGGGTCCGAGCCAAGAGTTCTTGTCCCCCTGCTATGGCCAATATAATTGCATCAGCCATTCGATTATCATGTAAACAAAGGTCAACAGCACTCTCAAAATTACCAGTCAGTAAAGCTTGAGTAATTAAACCATCAATATCTGCAATAAGGAAATAAAACACGCAAATTATCAGAGATAGTTGTTACAACAAAAATGACATATGCCTGTTTTTATACATGACAAAAATGGAGAACATAGTGCCAATTTTTGAAAACTGGTGGATAAAATTTCTAACACAAATGTAGTATTTATGAAGGAGAGCTATAAAACTAAACTAAGATACATGTAAGATAGCATTTGTAGGCTGCTTAAACTGGGTTACTGAAAAATCACTTAGGTATCAGAATATCCTTCCTAAACTATACATTATCTCTACTAATTTCTTCCTCAATTCTTTCTATCTTTGATAAAATATTTCCAACCAGGCACTGTGGTATATGTCTATGATCCCAGCCCTTGGAAGGCTGAGACAGAATAATTACTTGGAAGACTATCCTGGACAAGATCTTATCTCAAACAAAGCAAAATACACATATATACACATACAAATGCACATACAAATGCTTCTAACTTAAAACTATCTTCAAATTCTTTTTAATAAACTTAAATCAACATTGGCCCACCTGCGTGTGGCAAGCTTGACCATGTGGTGTTTGCCTTCATAACCTGAACCTGAGATCGGCCGGGGGCGCGGTCCCAACTCCTGAGTCTGGGCTGCAACCCTGGCCAGTCAGTTTACTTTTTACTTCCCCAATAAATCCATCCTTTTATCATCTTTTTGCTGGGGGGGGGGGGAAGTTAAATCAAAATAACATGTACTTACCCCCACTGATGGAAATATTAAATGTTCCTTTAGCTGAGGGTAGAAATTCAGAGTCTTGCATTTCTTCTTTGATACACTATGGAGATGAAAAGGGAGCAATTTAGTCAAAGCCAAGTATAGAATAATTTTGGGGTTTTTTTGGCCAGTTGTGGGGCTTGAACTCAGGGCTTGAGCACTGTCCCTGGCTTCTTTTTGCTCAAAGCTAGTACTCTGCCACTTGAGCCACAGCGCCACTTCTGGCTGTTTTTTATATATGAGGTGCTGAGGAATCGAACCCAGGGCTTCATGTATACGAGGCAAGCACTCTTGCCACTAGGCCATATCCCCAGACCCAAGTATAGAATAATTTAACCACAAACAAAATTTATATCTGATGATTCTTACTGACAATAAATTGATAATATGCCAACTTAATCCAGAGATGGTTTCTTATCTTAGTTTACACTAGGCTCTATCACTTTCTGATTTATTATTTTCCTTACGCAGACAGAAAAAAAAAACAAAACCAAGGTGATCAGAAATGTTCTTAAAACAAACTCAAGCCAGGCCCTGGTGACACATGACTGTAAATCCCAGCTACTCAGGAGGCTGAGAGCTGAGGTTCATGGCTCAAAGCCAACCTGGGTAGGAAAGTCCGTGAGATTCTTATCTCCACCTAACCACTGGAAGTAGGGCTGTGGCTCAGGGACAGCACCAGCACCCAGCCCCTGAGTTCCAAGTCCCCACAACAAAACAATAACAACAACAACAACAAAAAAAAACCCTCAAGTGTATATATTTATTATAGGTATCAGAAAAGTTATTACCAAAAGTTAATAATCTGCCAGGCACCAATGGCTCATAATTGGAATCCTAGCTACTCAAGTGGGGATCACAGTTCGAAGCCAGGCCAGGCAAGAAAGTCCGTGAGATACTTATCTCCAATTAACTACCAAAAAGCTAGAAATGGAGTTGTGGCTCAAAGAAGCACAAAAGCTCAGGGACAGTGCCCAGGCCTTGAATTTAAGCCCCAGCACAGGCAAAAACAAATGAACAACAACAACCAAAAAAAAGTGAAGACTCTGTTTTCTTAGATACCCCAATTCTGAGTAGCTTGAAACATCTAAAATGTACATGATTTATATATAATTTAAGCCAGGTACCAATGACTCATACCTGTAATCCTAGCTACTCAGGAGACTGAGCTCACGATCGTGGTTCAAAACCAGCCCGAACAGGAAAGTCCGTGAGACTCTTATCTCCAATTAACCACCAGAAAACCCCACTGGCACTGTGGCTCAAGTGGTAACCAAGTGCTAGCCTTGAGCTGAAGAGCTCAGGGACAGCGCCCAGGCCCAGAGTTCAAGGCTCATGACTGATAAAGCCAAATAAATACATAAATATAATTTAAAATTTAAAACAAACATATTCGACACATCTAAAAATTCCAGTCTATTAGGTATGCTTATAGGGTCTTTTTGCTTTAATTAAATTATGAAAAAAATCCTTGATGTTTCTCAGTACAAAAGCAATATAGGGCCAGGTACCAGTCGCTCCTACCCATAATTCTATCTACTCAGGAGGCTGCTATCTGAGGATCTTGGTTTTGAAGCCAGTAGAGGCAGAAAAAAACAAAGAGACTCTTATCTAAAATTAACCAGTAAAAAAGTTGGAAGTGGAGGCACGGAAAAGTGGTAGAGCACTAGTTTTGAGTGAAAAAGTCTAGCAGGAACTTGAGGCCCTGAGTTCAAGTTCCAGTCCTAGCAAAAAAAACAAAACCCACAAAAACAACTAAACCCTCAAAAAGTACTATAGGGGGCTGCAGATAAGTGTAACTCAGTAGTAGAACACTTGCCCAGGATATGTGAGGCCCTGGGTTTGATCTCCAGCACCATAAAGAACAAATTCTATTTGTATATATTTGAACATAACCAAATCCAATTATATATTTCATGTTTACTCAAATTAGTCCTATCTGTCAAAACAGGTTAAACCGGATATATGTGTATGTGTGTGTGTGTGTTTGTATATGCACATACATAGATCTGTGTGTATAATTTGTAAGGCAATAGTTTGAGCATTGAAAAAAATTGAAATCTAAAATAATTCAAATCCCAAACTCTAGTCACATTAGGAACATGTAACTTATAAAGGCTATATTAATATTCTAAATCATTTCTTCTTAAAGAAAAATACTGCTGGGTACTGGTGGCTCACATCTGTAATCCTAGCTACTCAGGAGGCTGAGATCTGAGGATCATAGTTCAAAGCCAGCCCAGCAGGTAGGTCTGTGAGACTCTTATCTCCAATAAACTAATCAGACAATGCTGAAAGTGGAACTGTGGCTCAAGGGGTAGAGCACTAGCCCCGAGCACAGAGGCTCAAGGACAGTGCCCAGGCCTTGAGTTCATGCCTCAGGACAAGCAAAACAAAACAAAACAAACCAACCCTACTCTACAATATAAGACAAACTATCTTTTGTGCTTGTGTGCTAACTATACTTTAATGTAAAGCCCTAGAATTCAAAGTATTGTGGAACTGAGACAGTGCAGAGTACAGCATAACTTCAGGCAAAAAGTTTAACTCGTTATTACAAAATATCAAATATAACAGCTTCCTTTCCTCAACTGAATAAAAGCATTCAGAAGCAGCATGGAAGAGACCTTGGTTTTAATCCCCAGGATCATATACAATGCACACATACAAATTTTCCTTAACTGTTTTTCAAATTAGCTTTCTACAGCCTTTTATGTATGAATTTTTAAAATATACACAAGGTCAAAATGGTACAAAATTGGTAAAAGTGTAGATTTTATCCCTTTAAAGACAATTTTTCAATAATTGTTACCTATAATTCATGCTATATTATCAAATTATCTTTTACTTAAAATACAGTTAATGGAACTAAACACAAATGAATAAACACAGTAAGTATAAATAACATTTATCTATCTACAATTCTCTCAAGGCATTCCCAAATTAGTTCAAAAATGTTTAAGATTTTATCCCTATCTTGTTTTCTTGTTAAATGCTAGGAGACTGACTTCAAGGAAAAAATGCTTTTTAATGATCATCTTAAGTCTAAATATATTAATATATTGTTTTCAAAACTTACTAAATGATTATATAAAATATTCCATACTCAAGATATTCCCATATCACAAAAGGCAATGAAAAAGAAAAAGATGAGATGAGAAGTAAGAACTTGTGCATTAATTTTCCAAAATAAAATCAAATTAGAAACAAGGGAAGCAAATTATAGTCGTAGTTATTAGTGGTTAGAGTGCTCCAGAAAATCAAAAGGAAAAAAATTAACGATACAATTCTGTGTTCAAGGACTCTTAATTAGTGACAGCAATTATCAAGCATAACTAAGGAGCAATGAACAGTAAATCATGACAATCAGTTTAGTTCAGTGAAGTGTTCTTTATTTGCACTCCAAGTTCAGGGGCTAATTCAAAGCCTATACTATAGGTAATGGTCACTAAATATTAGTACGCTAAGAAAATGATTAAGTTGACATGCAGTAAGCAGCAAATTTCCAAATAAAATCTTTCATTTTAACATGCTAACAGCCACCTTACTATATTCAGTTAACTTCAAATCAGCTGTTATTTTTAAACAGTCCAATACACAAACTAGGTAAGAGAACTAGAGTTCAGGGGTGATACTTCTATCAGCCTAGGTAAATAGATTCCTACTGTATATAGCTTTAGGAAAACACTATGCTACAACTTCATTTTGTAAGGTAGTCAAGATAATTGTCTATGTTTCAATGTGAGATACATAAATATCACATACTTGCCCAATATAATATGAAAAAAAGTAAGTACCTCTCCCAAGAGCTGCTCTTCAGCAGCAGGGGTCTCCTCCCCATCACTCTGTGCTACTTGGTCAGGGTCTTTAAGAGCCTTTGGTACACAAAACAATTACAGAGGAAGTTGAAGAAGGTAGCATTAAAAGTTTATTAGTAACAAGGAAGACGAAAGACCAAACCAATAACATCCAGAGCTAGTGTGATCATAAGAAGGAATACCAAGTAAATTTACTTGAGAAACATTACAAGAAAAGCAAAGAACAATTACTAATATCTTCCCCCTTTATTCCTACCAAATGTCTCCCATTTGTTGCCTCAAGTATCTGAGCAGTCATTTGATTCCAATTTTCTTCTTTTACAAAACTTAACTATACCAAAATAAAGGAATGCTTTACCAGCTAAACTTAACTGAGAATTATGAATTTATTAAAATATTTAGGATCAGCATTATTTTTGTACCATAAAGTACAAAAACCATAAACAAGTTCTTATACTTTTTTCTTATCAACTTTCAGAAGGTAGCTATTTACTTTTTTCTCTGAAGGTGCTATTTTTAAAGACCTCCTTACCACATCGGATCCATCCACTTTGTTCAAGGCCAAAGCAATCTGAAATAAAAATAACAACTCACCTACTAACTGGAATTCTATTTTAGGACATACAACAAATGTTCACCTCTTAGCCTATTTTTGTTGGCAAAAATCCACAGAAGTTCTTATTAGGGATAGGTTTTTTGCTTTTTTTTTTTTTTTTTGAGGAAGGGTGATTGCTTCCTTTGAGCTGGTTTGGGGGCAGGAAATCAGGGCCTGGGCTATCTCTGAGCTTTTTTGCTCAAGGCTAGTGCTTAACCACTTGAGCCATAGTTCCACTTTTGGCTTTTTTGGTAGCTAATTAAATGTAAGAGTCTCACAAGCTTCCCTCCTGGCCCAGAGCTGGCTTTCAAACCCAGATACTCAGATCTCAGCCTCCTGAGTAGCTAGGATTAAGGGCACAAGCCACCAGTACCTGGCTGATTTCACCTTTTTAAAAGAGATTTTTAAAAAGAGAATTGCATTGTTACTAAGATGTTGTACAGAAGGGTTATCATTTTGTAAGTCAGGTAATGAGTACATTTCTTTTTTGGACAATGTCATCCTAAAAGGGATTTTTCTTTAAAGTTAAACTATGGAGCAAATCACTTGGGACTTTGGTTTTTATTCAGATTCAGTACAAAAATTCATACTTTTGTTGCAAAATATTTACTTGTTAGCCGGATCAACTCAACACAGTTTGAAAACTGTGTGCCAAAAGTATAAATAAATACAACTCAGGTGGATAAGTGTGGTACAAGGAAAAACAGAACTTGGGGGGGGACTTCTAAGTTTCTTCCCCCAACAAAGCCACTGTTTACATACCCTGTTAAAATCTCAATGTTATTTCTACTATTTGAGACTCATAGTGTGTTATTTGTCAAGGCCAAATTGTTCCTGACCATTTTGATTGGTTCTGGCAAATTCTAAGTCCAAGTACAAAGTAAGAGTTTTGCATTTCAAAATTTTAGCAAACTAGCACCAATTCTTATAAAATGTTTACTTTCAGATTGGACATAATTTGTGAACAACTTTATTAAAAGAGATAAGTGAATATTTTATTAAAGAACAGACACTTAACTTTCCCACAAGTTTACCTTCTTTCCAAGATCTTCTTTTCTGTATCCTAGAAGCTCCAGGTATTTCCCACGAGAATCATCCTCAAAATTTACCTAACAAAAAACAAAACAGATTTTTTTTTTCCTGCTAGAACAACATTTAGTCTTTAATCCCAGATCTCTGAAGGTGATGTCACAACAGGTGATTAAAGCTCAAGATGCAGTTTTATTGAAGCTGCATCTGCCCAAACTCTAGGCCTCAGTTCTCTCAGACAGAAAGCTTCAAGGCCCTGTGGTCAGTGTGGTCAGATGATTGGTTGCTGTTTCCTTGTTCTTCTGCCTTCAACTGGTAATGTGCTTCAGTAAGTGCCCTTAACTTCTCTGCAGCCTGCTCAGGGGTGAGGTCCCTCTGAGCCTGGGCAAGCATTTCATACCCAACCATGAATTTCCAGACTGTATCAGAGTATAGAAGTGGAGGGTAGTAATGAGCATGCAGCTTCCAGTGGTCCCACTTGGCCCTAGCTTCTGACCCTGTAGGAGCCCCATGCCAGCCCATGGAGTAGGGAAAGGATGTCTCAAATAGGTTGTCATACTTGGTCAAGAGCTTCTTCATGATGGAGGCTAGTTCATCTTGTTCAGCAGGGGTCAGCTCAGGCAGCCTCCATACATGCCGCCGTGGCAGCAGCAGCGTCTGGAAGGGCCACACTGCCCAGAAGGGGACCAGCACTAACCAGTGCTCACTTGTTAGAACCAGACGTTCCTTCCTAAGGAACTCCTGGCAACCATACTCCATTAACAAAGGCTCACCATGCTGACTCTGATAGGCTTGCTGAGACTGCTCCTCGTGCTGAGCAATATCTGGCAGGAAACTGCTGGCCCACACCTGGCAGTGGGGGTAGGGGTTAGAACAGCCCATCATAGCTCCTTTGTTTTCAAAGATCTGTACCCAAAGGTACTGAGCACCCAGCAACTCTGTGACTGAGGCCCACGCATTGATGACAGCTCGAATTTCAAGGAGCGACATGAGTGGCAGTGTCACATCCGACCAGGGGTGGAAGCACATGACTTTACAAACAACTCTCTGTCAGCCTCTGCTTGGAAAAGGGGGTGATCACTGGGACCTGGATCAGGAGCATCTGACAGCAGAGCTGGGAAGTCAGTGTCAAACAGGAAGGTGCCATCATAGTGGGGTTCATCTCACCATTGGCCCTTGTGGCCCCAGGACACAGAGGGTTGCAGGGGTCATGGCGGGGCACTGTTTTCACATGCTGGGGCTCCACTTGCCCTTGCCAAGGCCGCTTCATGCGATGAGCTGACACCAGCACCCACTCATCCTGCAGCGGGCTGTAGCGAACATGCTGATGCTCCCACTGGCTGCTCACTCATACAAGAGGAAGTGAGGGTAGGGATAGGAGATCTGCTTTTCTATTCTTTCAGCTGTCTTTGTTTGAGGACTACCTTTTGTAGACAGCTCCCATGCTATTTCCTATATCATACCAGCTGACTCCTGACTCCCTTCAGGGAAATCTCCATAGCACTCCTCTCTCTGTATCAAAACAGATTTTTTTAAACAAAGACATATTTAAAGCCTATGTATTTATAAGAACTGGTCAAATTGTAAGCAAGTTATTACAAATATTTAAAATCTACTGATCTGGAAGTCACTACTAGCCTTGAGCTCATAATTCTTCCTGCCTCAGCCTCCCAAGTACCAGGATTACTTTTTAGGTGTGTTCCACTACACCTCATTAACTGGCTACTACTAATAGTAAGTGTACTAGTAACTAATTAACCTGGTTGAAAAAGCTTATTTGCGATCTATAATTTTGCAAAGTACAACTCATGTTCAGTTTACGTGAGTACAAAACTTACACTATATGAAACATTCTGTAATCTAAAACTTTCATCAAAATTCACACTTAATTATGAAATATAAAGCCTACAATTTTAGAATTTAAATACGTATTACAGTAGAAGCAAAATGATCCGTCAGGAAATTTTTCTTGTTGATCTATTGTATGTTTGTTTGTTGCCAGTCCTGAGGCTTGAACTCAGGGCCTGAACACTGTCCCTGGCTTCTTTTTGCTCAAGGCTAGCATTCTGTCAACTTGAGCCACAGCTCCACTTCTAGCTTTTTCTATATATGTAGTGCTGAGGAATCGAACCTAGGGCTTCATGTATATGAGGCAAGCACTCTTGCCACTAGGCCATATTTCCAGCCCCTTGATCTGTTGTGAAAACTGCACTCCTATGAAAGGGATTTCTTACCTTCCTGAAATTCCTCTTTAATGAAAGGATAAAAACTATCTCTAACTTCTCCTATATGCCTCTTCTCTTTCTCTCTTCTCCCATTTTCCTTAACTAGTTTCCTTTTAGATACTAAATATTTTGTTTCTATTATGGTAAACTTTATGTTCTAATTTAAAATAGGTCTACTGAATGTTCTTTTCTTAAATATATCTTTGTATTATTATTTTAAAAATACTTCAATTTGGTTTGTCAAAGGAAAGAAGGAAGAAATCTTATGATGTAAAAAGTTATGTTGCCGGGTGCTAGTGGCTCATGCCTGTAATACTAGCTACTCAGGAGGCTGAGATCTGAGGATCATGATTCAAAACAAACTCAGGCAGTAAAGTCTCAGACCCTTATCTCCAATTAATCACCAAAAGGCAAGAAGCAGAGCTGTGGCTCAACTGGTAGATTGCTAGCCTTTAGCAAGGAGTAATGTTCAGTCCCTGAATTCAAGCCTAGGATCAGCACACAAACAAAAAAAATAAATAATTTTCTTAGAACTTTCAGAAGATTTTAATTGAAGTCCATGAAACTCGAATTAAACTCCAAAAGTGGAGCTGAGGCTCAAGTGCTGGAGCACTAACTTTAAACACAAAAGCGCAGGGACAGTGCCCAGGACTGGTTTAAAAAAAGTAGTTAGGTACACTTCTTATTAGGTTTTCAGTCAGTTTCTTTCCAATATAGGCAAGAATGGCCTTGACCCAAGATCTTCCATTCTTAGCATCTCAATTATAGGGATTATAGGCATGCAATACCACCTTAGCTCTAGTTTCTTAAATTTCACCATAAAATTCCTTTTACACCTTTTTAAGGCTTTTACACCTTTTTAAGAGCGATCTTAAAATAAGGACAGGTAATTTTACAAATAATAAAATACAATGGTTTCAAATACTAACTTTACCTTCAAAAAGGACCACACATTTTTCTCAAACTCAGTCTGAGAAGCATCGATTTTTTTCTGGCAGTAATTGCTAAATCCTTGTGACTGGACGACCTGCTGCAGTTGATCTGACCGGCTGAGAAACTCCTTTTCTGTTACCACTTGACTAATAAATACACGCTGCGGCAGCTGCTGCTCAGCTCCCTGCTGGGCCTGCACTCTGACGTTCTCAAAGGTAACTAGTTTGCCTCCAAACTGTAACAGAAGAAGTGAATGGGATCACATTTAACCATCATAAAACACTATTGGAAATGATCAACTGTGGACCAAATACATATCAATTTGGATGAATTTGGCTTATATTCTCCCCTTCTTTTTCAGAACTTATGAAAATAAAACTGTAAGTAAAAGGCACACAAATGAGCAAAATAAGTTTTAGGTAGTACCATGATTTGGAATTTCACAAGAAGATAAAACAACCGAGTCTCCCTAGCTAAGTTCTATACTGGGTTTCATAAGAGATTTAGATTCATTTATTTACATGTTTCTATGGAAAATAAACACTAATATATATGAAACATACATGCAGCAAGCTGGCAGAAATGAAGAAAGAAAACAGGAACTAGGTAACAAAAGATTTCAATCTCCCACACTCAGTAATAGATATATGGACCAGTCAGATGACCAGTACATTGAGAGGATTTGGAAAACACTCAGATAAACGAAACTCACAAAATATTACAGAACACTTCATTCACCATTAACAGATTATACAATTCTCATCAAAGTCACACATAACTTTCTTCAGGGCAAAACACCTATTAAGCCAGTGAACAATCAAAAATTTAAGATTAAGGGGTATGAGGCAAAGTTTAAGTGACAGAACATCAGCCAATGAGCAAAAGCATCAGATCAAAAATTCAAAGTTTGGTCTTGGCCCAAAATTTAAAATAATTAAGACTGAAATTGTACAAATCATATAAGAATACAAACTTAAGACAGAAATGATTGAAAGCAATTTTTTCCAACCATAGTACAATAAAATTTTAGAAGCAGAGATAACTGGAAGGTTCACAACTATGTGAAAGTAAAATAATGGATTCTTGAACTAGTAAGTCAAAGAAGAAATTACAAGGGATATTAGAAAATATCTTGACATGAACAGAAACAATAATCTAAAACTTATGAAATGTATTTAAAGCACTGCTAAGAGAAAAATTCACAGCAGATAATACACTAAGAATCTCAAAGCAACCACATAATCTAACCCCAAAGGAACAGAACAAAAAGAAAAAAACTAATCCCAAAGTTATTAGAAGACAATAATGAAGATAAAGTAGACAAACTAAAGTGAGTAAAAGAAACAATTACTGAATAGCCTGAGATCTGAGGATTATGGCTCAAAGCCAGCCCAGACAGAAAAGTCCAATTCACTACTCAAAAACCAGAGCCGAGCTGTGTCTCAAAGTGGTAGACCACTAATGTTGAACAAAAGAGCTCAAGGACAGTGCCCACACCCTGAGTTCAAACCCCATGACCACCACCAGTAACAATAAGAGTTGACAAATGGACAAACCTTAACTAGGCTGAATAAGAAAAGAAGACTCAAATAACAAAAACCACAAGTGGAAGCACAGATTTCAGTTTTTTTGTTTGTTTGTTTGTTTTTTGGCCAGTCCTGGGGCTTGGACTCAGGGCCTGAGCACTGTCCCTGGCTTCTTCCCGCTCAAGGCTAGCACTCTGCCACTTGAGCCACAGCGCCACTTCTGGCCGTTTTCTGTATATGTGGTGCTGGGGAATCGAACCTAGGGCTTCGTGTATCCAAGGCAGGCACTCTTGCCACTAGGCTATATCCCCAGCCCGGAAGCATAGATTTCATATAAGTGATATTGAAGAAATAAAAGGGCTATCTAGTCTATTACAAACAATTATAAAACAGCAAATTAGATAATCAAAAGGTATAAATTCCTAGGAATATCCCCTACACTAAGCAAAAAAAAAACACAAATAGAAGAAGGAAAGGTCAGAAAATAGTCATTATATTAAATGTACATTATATAAAAACTGTATTTAACTAGAAAGTAGGGATGGGATGGTAGAGATGAGGTAGAACAATGGAAGGGGTGACTCTGATCAAGATGCATTGTCCTGACTTCTGAATTGAAACCCCTTCGTACCACCATTTAAACAAACAAATAATAACGAATTTCTAACTATTAAGGTGATGAATCAGTAACTGAAAATTTCCCTCAAAGGAAAGGCCAGGCCTAGATAGTTTTACTTGAAAATCCAAACATTTAAAGAATTACTAAAACCACACCGGTCACTGGTGGCTCACACCTGTAATCCTAGCAGTTTAGGAGGCTGAGATCTGAGGATCGAAGTTCAAAGCCAGCCCAGGCAGGAAAGTCTATGAGACTCTTATCTCCAATTAGCCACCAGAAAACCCAAAGTGGTGCTGTGGCTCAAGTGTCAGAGCTCTAGCCTTGAGCTGAAGAGCTCAGGGACAGCACCCAGGCCCAGAGTTTAAAGCCACATGACCGACAAAAAATAAACTAAAAAATTAATGTGCTATGGTACACTATATAGAGGATAAAAATCACAAAATCCTATCAATTGATGCAAAAAGGACACTAAACACAATTCAATATTCTTCCACAATGCAGTGCACAAAGCAGGAATAGAGGTCCTATGGAAGCTGGGCATTGGTGGCTCATTCATGCCTGTAATCCTGGTTACTCAGGAGGCTAAGATCTGAGGTTTGAGGTTGGAAGCTAAAACGGGGAAAAAAGTCTGTGTGACTCCTATCTCCAGTTAGCCACAAAAAGCCAGAAGTAAAGCTATGGCTCAAATGGTAGACCACTAGCCTTGAGCACAAAAGCTAGAGTCAGTGCCCAGGCCCAGAGTTCAATCCCCAGGACTGGCAAAGAAAAAAAAAGTTGCTATTCATCATCTCTGGCATTCATGTTGGAACTTAAAATTAATATGGCAGTATTTGATGTAGGACCTTTAAGAGGCAATTTAGTCAAGAGGATGGAATATGTATGAATTAAATAAACACTTTATAAATGAATAGAAAAAAAAACTAGCCAGGACTTTCTCACATTTTAGCACACAACATTCTTTCCCTCTGGAGCATGCTGAAGCAATGCTATCTCAGAAGCAGAGACCAGGTTATCACCACCACTAACCTGCTAATGCTTGATCATGGACTTCATGAGCTTCTACTGTTCATAAATATCTTAAAATATCTATAAGCTACACACTCAGTGGTATTTTATTATAGCAACAGGAATACACTAAAAGGAAATTTTTCTCAACTCATAACCTAATATTATACTTACTGGTGAAAAACTAAGTTTGTCATCTAAGATTAGTAATAAGGATGGAGCTCTCACCACTTCTCAATATAGTACTGGAAGTCTTAGCCAAAGTTAAGGAGCAAGAAAAAGAAATAATAGCAAGCAAATTAAAAAAGAATAGTGTAATCCAGGCACTAGTGACTCACATCTGTAATCCTACCTACTCAGGAGGCTGAGATCTGAGGATCAGGGTCTGAAGCCAGCCAGGACAGGAAAGTCCATGAGACACTTATCTCCAATTGATCGCCATAAAACCGTAAGTGGAGCTGCAGCTCCACTGGTATAGCACTAGCCTTGAGCAAACTCAGGGACAGTGTTCAAGCCCTGAGTTCAAGCCCCACAACCGACATTTTTAAAAAAAAAGGTATAATTGTTTAGAAACACAAAATCAAAGCCCAACAAAATAAGTACCAGAAAATGGATTCTTTCAAGAGAGGGGTAGTGCCAAATGGAGAGGGTTAGTGGTAGGTAGCTTAAAGGTGGAGTTAGGGTTTGAGGAGAATGCAGTCAAGAATTCATTATAAGCTGGGTGTTGGTGGCTCACACTTGTAATCCTAGATACTCAGGAAGCTGAAATCTAAGGATTGAGGTTCAAAGTCAGCCCAGGAAGGAAAGTCTGTGAGACTCTTATCTCCAGTTAACCACCAGAAAAACTGGAAGTGGAGTTGTGGCTCAAAGTGTTAAGAGTGTTTTGAGGGCTGGGGATATGGCCTAGTGGCAAGAGTGCTTGCCTCGTATACATGAGGCCCTGGGTTCGATTCCCCAGCACCACATATACAGAAAACGGCCAGAAGTGGCGCTGTGGCTCAAGTGGCAGAGTGCTAGCCTTGAGCAAGAAGAAGCCAAGGACAGTGCTCAGGCCCTGAGTCCAAGCCCCAGGACTGGCCCCCCCCCAAAAAAAGAAGAGTGTTTTGAGCAAAGAGTTCAGAGACAGTGCTCAGATTCTAAGTTCAAGCCTCATGACTGACAAAAAAACCAAAACATTCACTGTATATACCACAAAATTAAGAAAAGTATAAGGGGGCTGGGAATTTGGCCTAGTCCCAGGACTGGCAAAAAAAGAAAAGGGAAGAAGATGGTCAAGATAGGGTCAGAATGTTGAAGGGAGTGACCATGATCAAGATAAATTATATTCATACTTTTTTGTTAAAAGGCACCTCCTTTGTACAACTACTTAAAATATTTTAAAAGGCAAAAATATTATGTATTGTGCTCCTCTGCTAGGACTATCCTAGACAAGTACTAATTGTTTCCAATGAGTGAAACCATAGAGTCCATATTAATTTGGGTCTTCACTTAGTTTGATTTTTTTTCCAAGTCTTTCCGTTTTCTCATGAATGCAGCCAAGTCATTCTTTCTAATAGAAGCATAGAATTCCATTGTGTATATGTACCACATAGCAATGTACATATGGCCATATAAGATGATGCTACGCAAAATTAAGTACAAGATTTGGAAATAAGTGGTTTATCTTTGTTGTTGTTATTTTCTACGTATCATGAGATTATGCCTTTTTTTCCCCTTTCTTCCCCATGACTTTACCCTTGATGTCACTGTAATTGACTTTGTTTTTGTTTTTGTTTTTGTTTTTTTTGCCAGTCCTGGGCCTTGGACTCAGGGCCTGAGCACTGTCCCTGGCTTCTTTTTGCTCAAGGCTAGCACTCTGCCACTTGAGCCACAGCGCCACTTCTGGTCATTTTTATATATGTGGTGCTGGGGAATCGAACCCAGGGCTTCATGTATAGGAGGCAAGCACTCTTGCCACTAGGCCATATTCCCAGCCCCACTGTAATTGACTTTGGTACACAGGGTATTGTATATATGTTTATCAGAACTAGGGAAGGGGAACACCAAAATGGAGAGACAAAGGGTAAAAGGCAAACCAATGCAATAGCAATACTTACAAGACAGTATGCTGTAAACCAAATGGATAACTTAGGGGAGGATGAGGAGAGATCCCGGGAGGGGGGAGGTAACCTCTCTGTACATCACTTTGACAATAAATATTTTTTAAAAGACAAAAGTTTATCTATTCACAGATGACATCTGATATATAGAAAAGCCAGAAGAAACCACCAAAGTCCTGTTAGAAGTAATATGTGCATTCCTATGTCTGCATACCAACAATGAACAATGTGAAAAGAAATTGAGAAAACTATTACAACAGTATCAGAAAAAAGATATTTAGGAATGGACATAAAAAACGAGACGAGCCAGGCACTGGTGGTTCATGCATGTAATCCTGGCAACTCAGGAAGCTGAGATCTAAGGGTTGTAGTTTAAAATCAGTCCAAGCAGGATAGGCCATGAGAGTCTTACGTGCAGTTTAAACTAAAAGGCCAGAAGCTAAACTATGGTCTTAAGCAAAGGCTCAGGGACAGTACCTAAGTCCTGAGTTCAAGTCACAGGACCAGCCCCAGACACTGAGTGAATGAATGAATGAATGAATGGAGATGAGCACCAGTGGTTCACACATCTATAATCCTAGCTACTCAAGAGGCTGAAAAAGTCAGAGACTCTTACTTCTTATTAACCATGAAAAAAGCAGTTATGGCTGCATAGTAAAGTGCTAGCCTTAAGAAAAAAGTTCAGGGACAGAGCCCAGGCCTTGAGTTCAAGATCCAGGACTTGTCACATACACACAGACAGACAAAAATGGTAGGATGATATATGAACAGACTACAAATACATCTCATCCTAAACTTTTGCCATTTGAATGGTTCTCTTTACTAGAAAATTTCTTTGTTTCTATGAATCATAAAGTAAAATCCACCTACTGAAAAGGAAGCTCCCACAGGCCTTCGGATCCATTTTGGTGGCTTCTTCAGAGGCAGCACTATACTATGCTGAGCAGTCTGCTGTGGAATTTGTAATGGAGGAAGAGGCTGTCCTGTGCCAAAGGGATCCAGATTCCCAAAAGAGGAAGAAAGCTAAAAGAAAAAAGGTAGGAAACTGTAACATACATACTACTTTGCATTTCTATCAAATTATATTCAAGAAATTTTAAAATCATAATTATTTAGACATCCACACTGTTGAATAAAGTCATTTTAAAAACAATTATAAAGTATCTTCTTCAAGGGTTATAAGCAATAGCCTTAACGCTGTTCTATTACCTTGTCAACTTGTTTCTGCCTTAAACCATCTGTGCTCCCTCCCATGATAGAATAAACACTAATTCGACCATCAAAGGAAGCAGCTGATAAGACGGCAGGATTTCGAGGACACCACTGAATATCAAAACACCACTGAGTGTTGGTAGGAAGTTCATATAACACCTAGGATAAAAACAAATTAAACACAAGTCAGAAAAGGATACAGACACTTTATAACTAAAATACCTGAGATTATGGCCTAAGTACAGTTAAACTTTTATTATTCTTTTTTTGTGGCACTGGAGTATAAACTCTTTTTCTTGTTAGGCAGGTGCTGTACTATTAGAATCATACCCCTAGCTCGTCTTTTCTTTTTTTTCAAAGGTCTACGTATTTTTATTGTGGTCAAACTCAAACTACAATCCTGTCAATCTCCTTTCAAGTAGCTAGGATTACAGGCAGGAACCTTCCCACCTATCAAGCATTTTCTTAAAACAAAGCAAACAAAAAAACCTGTCTTTAGCCAGGAGAAGAAAATGTATAAGGCTGGGAATATGGCTCAAGTGGTAGAGCCCTAGCCTTGAGCAAAAGAAGCTCAGGGACAGTGCCCTGAATTCAAGCCTCAGGACTGGCAAAAAGAAAAAAGAAAAAAAAAGAAATTGAACGATTTTAACTTTAAGTACAACAATGGGGCATCATAACAGCCAACTATGCTAAACAAGAATATTACCAAAATTTTAACTAAATTTGAACATCTTAAAAACTGAGGTTCTTCTTGAATTAGCAGTAATTGTTCTGAGAGACCAGAATATTCTTATTTATTTCATGAAAAGGGAAGGTCAGACTTAAAAAAATCAATCTTAAAAGGGAAGCATTAATTGACAGACACAGCTTTTAGTTAAGAGAGGAATTATGCATACACTATTTTGTTGCACAAAAATAACAGAATTTGGCACTAACATCTTTCTTTAGAAGAAGAGGATTAAAAAAACATAGAAAAGAGTTGATATAACATCTTTACAATGGTATTACACTTGCTAATTAAAAGCTAATGTGGTAAGCTAATGTGGTAGCAACTGATAATTCACAGAAGTGTGGGTTTTAGGCATTAAAAAATAAGTCAAGGAGTTGGGAAGGGCTTAATGATAGAGCACTTGCCCAGCATGCATGAAACCCTAGGTTCAATTCCTCAGTACCACATAAACAGAAAAAGTGGGAAGTGGTGCTGTGGCTCAAGTGGTAAGAGTGCTAGCCTTGAGCAAAAAGAAGTTCAGAGACAGTGCCAAGGCCCTGAATTTAAGCCCCAGGACTGGCAAACAAACAAACAAAATATAAGTCAAACGTCCTTAATTTGGACTTTGCATGACATTTAAAATGCTTTATTTAAAAAAAAAACAGAAATATTGCAATACCATCTAGCTTTTTCATGTCTTTGATGGTTATATTGACAACTGATGAACTTAAGAGTTGTCCATTCCTAATTTAGATAGATTAAAAAAACTTTTTACTTGTAGCATGCATCAAAAGTCTACTCCTTCAAATTCTAAGCACACACATGCAAAACTGGATTTATTAAATTGTGTGATTATGAAAATGATCATTAAACAATTAGTTCCATAAATTTTGAACTTACTTGGACAGATACAGTATAAAACAAAAGTTATTTACTTGATCTACAAGTCACAAGAGGTAAAATTTGTTGTTTCATTTTTTTTATCTTTTGCTTCCCTAGTTTTAAAAGTTCCTATATTCTTACAAGTATCATTTTCAAAAAATAAACCATAAGGGGCTGGGGATATGGCCTAGTGGCAAGAGTGCTTGCCTCGTATACATGAGGCCCTGGGTTCAATTCCCCAGCACCACAAATACAGAAAACGGCCAGAAGTGGCACTGTGGCTCAAGTGGCAGAGTGCTAGCCTTGAGCAAAAAGAAGCCAGGGACAGTGCTCAGGCCCTGAGTCCAAGCCCCCGGACTGGCAAAAAAATAAAAATAAACCATAAATCAAATAACTAAACATGCTAGAGCACTCAGATTAAAATCTATTGGAAATGTGCGTGTGTGCGCGCGCGCACGCGCGAGTGTCTGTGTACATATTGATGCTGGAGATCAAATTCAGAGAGAGCCCCGGGCATCCTAGGCATAACTGTAGCATTTAGTTGTACCTAAATCCCAAGAGACTCTTATTTTTTTATTAACATTCCATCCAAGTAACTACAAGAGCACTTAAAATAATCTACCTTACTAGAATGTACAGTTCCAAAGGTAGGGAAACCATCCTATATAAAATCCCATAATAGGGCTGGGGATATAGCCTAGTGGCAAGAGTGCCTGCCTCGGTATACCCGAGGCCCTAGGTTCGATTCCCCAGCACCACATATACAGAAAATGGCCAGAAGCGGCGCTGTGGCTCAAGTGGCAGAGTGCTAGCCTTGAGCGGGAAGAAGCCAGGGACAGTGCTTAGGCCCTGAGTCCAAGGCCCAGGACTGGCCAAAAAAAAAAAAAAAAATCCCATAATAAAATTAGAGTAGTAAGCGTGGCTCAAATGGTGAAGTGCTTGCCTAGCAAGCAAAGTCTTGAGTACAAATTCTAGCCAAAAAATAAAATATAAAAATAATAGTTTAATAGCATTTCAGCTCCATTTGGATTCTTTTAGAGATTTTATCAAGAATATTATCTCAGCTTTCTCTTCTTTTCTTTTTTTTTTTTTTTTTTTTTGCCACTCCTGGGCCTTGGACTCAGGGCCTGAGCACTGTCCCTGGCTTCTTTGAGCCTCAGCGCCCCTTCTAGCCGTTTTCTATATATGTGGTGCTGGGGAATTGAACACAGGGTTTCATGTATACAAGACAAGCACTCTTGCCACTAGGCCATATTCCCAGCCCTATCTCAGCTTTCTCAATCAGAAAAATTACAAGAGCTATAAGTTTGAGAGACATTTCTTCTCCATACCTCTCCTGTGTTTGGGTTCGCACAGAGAATTTTAGCATCCTTCCCACAGCTCAATAACAGTTCAGGATCTGCCATGCTCCAGGCAATTGCCAAAATTCCCCTACAAAAAACACAGAAGGAGAAAATATACAAAGAAATGTTTAATCTTGAGAAACCAAAGTTAAATTATTCTTATCTAGGATAGGGATTCATACACTGCTTACAGAAGTATAATTTATTGTAAATTTTCTAGAAGACAATGCATATACTTTGATCATTACAAACAAGAGGTTAAATATAATAAAAATGCACAACAGCAAAATATTGAAAATCCCAGCATAGACTATGTAATATAAAATGGGCTTTTTGTTTTGCTTTGCTTTTTTGGAACTGGGGATTACACTTCTATGTATGTCTATTTATTGGTAAGAAGATAAAGAGTCTTTCTGACTAAGCCTGGCTGACCTCAAACTTGAGAACCTCCAACTCCTAGGTAGGTGGGATCAATCAGATAGGTAGATCCTCCATCTCCCAGGTAGGCAGGATCACATTTAGTGCAGGTTGTCTTTTGATGAGAAAGTGAACAGATAAAACTAGATGGTAGAGGGTTTGGAGTTGTAGCTCAATGTCTGAGTGTTTGCTTAGCTATATGGTTTGATTCCCAGACCAGAAAATAAATAAATAGAAATCTACTTCTAACCCAAGAGGTGGTGGTTCATGCCTGTAATCCTAGCTACTGAGGAGGCTAAGATCTGAGGATCACAGTTTGAAGCCAGCCCAGGCAGAAAAGTCCTCATGAAACTCTTAACTCCAATAAATTACACAAAAAAACACAATTAGCTCAAGTGGTAGAGTGCTAGTAGCCTTGAACACTGCTCAGGGGCAGCGCCCAGGCCCTGAATTCAAGCTCCAGGACGAGGAAAAAAAAAATCTACTTCTAGTCTTTATGATTAATAAAAATAGGCTGACAATAGCTAAAATATGGAAACAACCCAGATGCCCCTCCACAGACGAATGGATCCAAAAAATATGGTACTTATACACAATGGAATACTACATAGCGATTAGGAATGGTGAAATATTGTTATTTGCAGGGAAATGGTCGGAACTCGAACAAATAATGTTGAGTGAGACAAGCCTAGAATACAGAAAACAAAGGGGCATGATCTCCCTGATATATGACTGTTAACAAAGGGAGACGGAGAGACAGTAGAGACCAAGTCTGTGAATACTGTATATGTTCTTGATACATTGTATATTGCATATATGTCAACCTGACCTAGACAAGGGATAGAAAAACAGGTTGTAAGATATCATAAGAAATGTACACACTGCCCTACTATGTAACTGCACCCTCTTTGCACAACACCTTGTAAAAAAATTTATGTCCAATTAATAAAAAAAAAAAGAAAGTACTCTCACAGATGGTAATAAATGTACGAGAATTTAAAAAAAAATAGGCTGACAGTATGCATAAGCTACTTATTTATAAAAAGATCTATAAGAATTACATAAATTAAACAAATATAATAAAATTTACTTATGGAAGGCAAAAATGCAACTACTTTATATTTTCCTTTTGTTTATATTTTCTAGCTTCTGTTAGATAAGTACTCAAGATTAAAAGAAAAAACTTTGGAGCTATAGCATAAGGAATACTCCAAACTACATTTCAGAGTATGACTTTATAGTTATTGTGCTATCATTATTTTACATTTTTAACCTTAGTATAGAAAAACTTTTTTTTTGGCAAAAGTTCTGAAAATTCAGATTAACACAAAGAAAACAAAATTTCCCTATATCCCCTATCCAGAGAAAGTCATTATCAATATTCTGTCTTTACTATAATGATGCCTATATTAGAGACTCTACTAGAATTACAGCTGGTAGAGAAGACAAGTTATGTGATGTAAAACTTAGTCTATAAATCACTAAATGATGATCCCTAAACGTATTTAGAAAATACTACTAAAATTAGTACTTCTTTCTTAACAATATTGAACAAATTTTTCATAAACTCTCTGGGTAACTAAATACCAGTGACAATAAATTTACCAAATTACTATTATGAAGATTCATTTTCATAATTCTGATGACCCTAGCAAAGATCAAATTATACAACACATTTCAAGACTTGTCTAAAAGTATATAATATAAGCAATTTGATCTATTACCTATTAATTGAAATAACTGCAGAAAATCAATATTATTATGGTATGACCTATTTTACTACTTTGGTAGAGACAAACTCGTGGCTTTTTTTGCGTGTGCCAGTCCTGGGGCTTAAACTCAGGGTCTGGGCACTGTCCCTGAACTGCTTTTCCTTTTGTCTTGCCCTCTTCCACTTGAGCCACAGCTCCATTTCTAATTTCTTTTCATTTTTGGGGGGGAGGAGATAGTTAATTGGGAATAAGAGTCTCACTGGCTTTCCTGCCAGGGCTGGCTTCAAATCATGACCCTCAAATCTCAGTCTACCGAGTAGCTAGGATTACAGCCATGGGCTGACACTCGGCGATCTCATGGCTTCAGGTTGCCTAAAACAAAACTAAACCACTTACACCAAGTTTCATAAGGAAAAGGTTGATATCGGAATTATTTTTAAACTCATATAATTCATCTATAGCATATATATTTTCCTTGTCCATCATGAGAGGACTAAAAGAAGTTAGCTAAAATTTACTGCATTCAAAAGAAATCTGGGGGCTGGGGATATGGCCTAGTGGCAAGAGTGCTTGCCTCGTATACATGAGGCCCTGGGTTCAATTCCCCAGCACCACATATATAGAAAATGGCAGAAGGGGCGCTGTGGCTCAAGTGGCAGAGTGCTAGCCTTGAGCAAAAAGAAGCCATGGACAGTGCTCAGGCCCTGAGTCCAAGCCCAGCATTGGCCAAAAAAAAAAAAGAAATCTGGAGTGGGCACGTATCTGACTGCAGGGTTGAAAATTCAGGTTTTCATATTTGATGTGGTTGTTGGAGATTCATCAGCAGAAAGTAGCCTTGGACAATTGCTTCTGTATAACTGAACCCAAGGGCTTAGTTTTCTCTCAGCACAGCATGTAGAGCCAAGGTTAAGGACAGGAAACTTTTATGGTTATATTTTTTGTCTAAAAATTCTTCCTTTTTACAATTATCTTATTTTTTAAAACTAGTTTGTTCTACATTGTACATGTCATTTCATATTTGTCTAAACTCACTGAATGTGTAACCAAGATTAACCAATTTTAACCAAGATTGAACCTAATATTCACTACAAACTCTAGCTGGCCAGATGCAGTAACAATGTATCAACCTCCCTGTCACTTTATCTACCTCTCTGGCAGGAAGTGTTTATAAATGAGGGATTCTATGTGTGAAGATGCCAGGGGCATACAGAGCTCCATTTTGTTGTGAAATGTAAAAATATTTGAAGCAAAGTCATTCATAAAATAAAAAAGGCAAGAGAAAACAAACAGTTAAATTATCTAGCCAGGTGGAGGGTGGCACATACCTATAATTCTAGCTATATAAGAGGCTGAAGCCAGAGGATTTGTGCTCAAAGCTAGCTTAGGCAATGTAGCAATACTATTTCAAATTTTTTAAAAAGTAATTGAAAAAAAGAAAGACAGAAAGAAAGAGAGAGAGAGAGAGGAAGAAAGAACCCTACCAGAAGCCAATGGCTCACACCTATAATTCTAGCTGTTTAGGAGGCTAAGATCTGAGGAAAATCTATGAGACTGTTTTCTTCAATTAACCAACAAAAAGCAAGAAATGGAGATGTGGCTCAAGTGGCAGAGATCTAGCCTTGAACAGGGGACAGCACCCAGGGCCTTTGTTCACTCCATAGTACTGGCACAAAGACCAAAACAAACAAGTAAATAAAAACCTACTAATGTAAAGTTGTATGTTTTAGAACAGAAACAATCAAGTTCCTTGAAACAACAGTATGATACCTGGCATGGTTTTCCAGTAAGCGGAAGGGAGAAGTGGCAAATCGAAGATCCCACATCTGGATCACTGGTAATCTATCATCCTCCGAGGCAAGGACCATTTGAGTAGCAACATCAGGATGCCATGCCAGCCCAGAGCAATGCATCTGCAGACAGTTAAAATTCACATTTTATTAATCATATTCGTTTACAGAAAAAATAAAGAAAAAATATTTTGAAAACTACCATCTAAATTTTATGCGGGACAAATTAATATTATTATTATTATTGAGAATTACCCAGAGGTTCACATTCTTTTATATGTTCGATAAAGATGACTAAAATGATTTTTGTACGTTTTATACCTTTGAAACTTCCTGATGCACCTGAATGAAATATACTTCTCTGAAGGAATAGTCTTAACAGATTTTTGCTTTTTAAAAAATATGTATATATTCTGGGCTGGGGATATGGCCTAGTGGCAAGAGTGCTTGCCTCGTATACATGAGGCCCTGGGTTCGATTCCCCAGCACCACATATACAGAAAATGGCCAGAAGTGGTGCTGTGGCTCAAGTGGCAGAGTGCTAGCCTTGAGCAAAAAGGAAGCCAGGGACAGTGCTCAGGCCCTGAGTCCAAGGCCCAGGACTGGCCAAAAAAAAAAAAAAAAAAAAAAAAAAATATGTATATATTCTGACTTAGCCAAACTTATTTTAGAAAAAAAATCTCAAATTAATCAATATGATAAAAGCAAAGAAGCCAGAATTGTGTCTAAATTATTTCTAGTATCTGGTAAGATAAATTTTTAAAGAATTTGTAAGGTTGAGATGTTCATGTGATCTATATCAGCATATACTGAGTAAGCGGGAGAAAGATGTTAGCTTCCTTTATCTCTAACCTAATCAGAGGAAGAGATAAAGCTAGGAGTTTGGAAATCACAAGTTCACACTTACATTTCCAATTGCAAGAAAAATTCTTATGATCCTAGGAAAAGTTAATGATGAATTTTAAGAAGTTGCTGCAATCCTTCTAAATAGCTAGCCAAGCAAAACAATTGTGCCACTGAATACTCTTTTTACTTACCCAATTCCTGTCTTCATCATTAATAGTATGCAAACTGGTTTGCCCAGAATTTTATAGCTTCATTGCATTTACCCCAGTACCAATGAAAAGATAGGATAAAATTTAGATTTGTTATCTTCTCTGACAAATAATCAGAAACACAACATGTTAAATATAAATCACATACTTACCCTGTTACTATGATCACTGACTTTGATGATTGGTTCATTTTTCCTAAGATCCCACACAGTGGCCCGGCCACTAGGACTGGCTGATGCCAAAATATGTTGAACTTGTCTGTTCCATGCAATGCAGCTGATATCTTCTGGGGGCTACAAGGAATAAATTATCAAAAATTACTTCTTTATTGTAATAGAACCTAATTACAAAATTTAATTCTATTCTTTTGGCTGAAGTTGGTTGTAGGGCTTGAACACAGAGCCTGGGTGCTATCATAGCTTTTTCCCCTCAAAGCTAGCTCTCCACCACTTTGAGGCATACCACCACTTCTGGTTTCTGAGGGTTAACTTCAGATAAGAGTCTCATGGATTTCCTGCTGGGGCTGGCTTTGAACCACAATCCTTAGATCTCAGCCTCCTAAGAAGCTAGGATTACAGATGTGAGCAACGGTGTCAGACTAAATTTTTTTTTTTTTTTGGCCAGTCCTGAGGCATGAACTCTGGGCCTGGCCACTGCCCTGGAGCTTTTTTGATCAAGGCTAGCACTCTACCACTTGAGCCACACCAGCCTTTTCTGTTTATGCAATACTGAGGAATCGAACCTTCCAGCTTTTTCTGTTTATGTGGCACTGAGTAATCGAACCTGGGGCTTCATGCATGCCAGGCAAGCACTCTACCACTAAGCCACATCCCCTCAACTAATTCCTTAATTTAGAAAATCTGGCACTGGTGGCTCATATCTGATAATCCTAGCTACTCAGGAGGCTGCGATCTGAGGAGCTTGGTTCAAAGCCAGCCTAGGCAGGAAAGTCCGTGAGACTCTTATCTCCAATTAAGCACCAGAAAACCCAAAGTACTGCTCTGGCTCAAGTGGCCTTGAGCTGAAAAACTCAGGGACAGCTCCCAGTCCCAGAGTTCAAGCCCCACAACCAACAACAAGAACAAAAAAAATCATTACTTAAAAATTTGACTTATCCATTTCAAATTTCAATTACTAGCTTCTCAGCACAAACAATACAATTTAGAACACATATTTTTTTCCAAATTGTCTTATTTAACATATATTTATTGAACTATTGCTATAAGCCAAGTATTTTTTATTTAATTGCAATTGTTGCAAGGTGGATAGTAGGAAACATGATCAACATTTAGGCAGAAAAGGTTTATACCCTGGACTACAACAAAAAATAAGGTAGGCTATATGTTACCAATATGCTACATGTAAGGATGTCAAAATGTTTGGGTCTGTTACAGTGGCCACTAAAACCAGCCATTATACAACAAAGAGAAACTCAATGAAGAGCAGGGGGAAGTCTGGTCTTACCCAACTTATTAGAAACATAGAGAAAGGGTATCTGGCTGTTAGAATCCAGGGAATTTTTTTAAAATAATACTATATGTAAATTATTAAAGATCTTTGTTCATTTTGTTTACTTTTCTTTGCCTATTACAATGAAAAGTATCTAGCAGGTGGTAGGTTCTGAATAAAGGATCTACTATCTTACTTTAAAGGGACTTACTGACATTTTAAAGTTACTAACTAAATACTATGCTGAAGGAAAATCAATGACATCTAAGCAATGATCTGATGAAAAAGAATTAAAAACGGAAACAAGTAAGTTTAGAAGAGCTACTCTGGTTTCTTTGATATCATTGTTCAAAATCAATACATTACCTGTGTTTTAGCTCCTGGTGTCATTGGAGTTGCAAAACTGTTTAAATCCCAAATGTAGATTTCAGATTCATTAGCACCAGAAGCTACCAGATTATTCTACAACACAAATGACAACTACTTATAAAATGGTAAAACAATAATGGTTAAAATAATAATTCAAAAAGAAATAGTAACAAATCACTTTTATAATAATAATTTAAAAATAATAACTAAAGGGCTGGGGATATAGCCTAGTGGCAAGAGTGCCTGCCTCGGATACACGAGGCCCTAGGTTCGATTCCCCAGCACCACATATACAGAAAACGGCCAGAAGCGGCGCTGTGGCTCAAGTGGCAGAGTGCTAGCCTTGAGCGGGAAGAAGCCAGGGACAGTGCTCAGGCCCTGAGTCCAAGGCCCAGGACTGGCCAAAAAAAATCAAAAAACTAAATAGTATTTATGAATAAAGAAAATTCGAAATAACTGCTCAGATAAAGAGAATGTTAAGTTTGGTAGATACACTTTTCTATATTATTAAAAACACATGTCTAGTTCTTAAATATTTGTGTATAATTCTTCATCAAAATTAAAAGTTTTTTAGAGGGCTAAGGATATAACTCAGAGGCAGAGGGCTTACACAGAATGTCCAAGGCTCTGAATTCAATCCTTTGTACCATTAAAAAAATAAAAGGTGAAGGAAGAGTGAAAGTTTTTTAGAGAAATATATTACATGCCTATTTAAAATTTTTAAAAGTCTGAGAATGGAATTAAGTTTAAAGACATTACAAAAATAATTACATGAGGGGCTGGAGATATAGCCTAGCGGCAAGAGTGCCTGCCTCGGATACACGAGGCCCTAGGTTCAATTCCCCAGCACCACATATACAGAAAACGGCCAGAAGGGGCGCTGTGGCTCAAGTGGCAGAGTGCTAGCCTTGAGCGGGAAGAAGCCAGGGACAGTGCTCAGGCCCTGAATCCAAGGCCCAGGACTGGCCAAAAAAATAATAATAATAATAATTACATGAATAAACTTTAATCAATCATTTTAAGCACACAGAAAAACTATTTTCTGCAGTTTTACATTTGATTGTATCAGACAAAAAACTCAGCAATAGATAAGTAGGGGAGGAATAGATAAGTAGGGGAGGGGGGAACAGAATTAGCTAAATCTACCATCATGATGGCTCATGTGTAACCCTACCTACTTGAAAGGCTGTGATCAGAAGGATCACAGCTCAATGCAGCCCAAGAAAGAAGTTCTTGAGATGATATCTCAACCAATGACCGACATGTGTCTGTCACCCCAGCTCCGTGCAAATCATAAAAGATTGCAGTCTAGACTGGCCCAGGGGAAAAGTGAGATACTATTTCAAACTAATGAAAGCAAAAGGACTAGAGATGTGTTCAAGCAGTAGAATGGCTACCTAGGAAGTATGAGGTTGTGAATCGAACTCTAGAATCACCAACACACATACATACACACACATACACACACAGAGATACTAATAAAGGTGATAGTAGAGAATATCAATTGGCTACATTAAATTTCCATTATCTGTATAAGTTTTATTATATTTCAAATAGTTGTAAGTAATATCTTTGTCATAATTACAAGATTTCTCAGTTAATATAGTAATTTATCTAGACACTACAGCACCAGCATAATGCAGACCTAGCACAATTTTTTCAAGCATTACTATTTATTGAACCACTATTTTATGAGTTAGATAATCAACTATGAATAAAAACAATGACTACTGTTGGTGCCTTTAACAAATGAAATATTAATCAAGGAAGTAAAACAAAATGAAATTCTAAAAGCAAAATTACCTCAGACTGCAAGCATGAACTTTTACAAGGTAAAGTTTCTAACCTCTGAAATTTCTAATAATTAAAACTGTCCAGGGCTGGGGATATGGCCTAGTGGCAAGAGTACTACTTGCCTCTTATACATGAGGCCCTGGGTTCAATTCCCCAGCACCACATATACAGAAAATGGCCAGAAGTGGTGCTGTGGCTCAAGTGGCAGAGTGCTAGCCTTGAGCAAAAAGAAGCCAGGGACAGTGCTCAGGCCCTGAGTCCAGGCCCCAGGACTGGCCAAAAAAAAAAAAAAAAAAAACTGTCCAGTCAGATGACATAATACCTCCAGACCTATTAGCCTGCAGCTTCCAAGGAGTATTATTCATCCTGATCATAACTCTGAACTTACCATTCTCAAAACAAATACACTCAATCAATCTATACAGGCACAACTTTTTAGCATTAATACTAAGATTAAGGCATAGCAGATTTATACATTTATTTCAAAAGGTTAATAGATATTTGGAGAACTCAGAATAAATATCAAAATCAAACCTGGAAAATGTTTACATCCAAGGCTCTCACAGGACCAGTATGCTTGTCATTCTGGGAAATGACAACATCTTTGTCTCCAGCTATAATTTTAGAAGGATCATAAAGAATAATATTTCCGTTTTCTCCACCTGCAATCAGAACTCCAGAGACATCTCCTTTGGGATTAATCTTATGAGGCCCCCAAATCAACTTGTGATACCTTTAGAAGAAAACGAACATAGTAACATATTTGTGAAGCCAAAAAGAATTTGTAGAAATTAGTAGAAAAGAATTTGCAATTACATTTAACTTCTTATGTTTTTCCAAATACAATGAAAACATTGTTTCTCCTCAACTTCTAGTAGCTGCATGACTTTGGTGAAATGGGGGTGTTATGTTTTACTTATAGTCACATCTCCATATTAGATTTTGTAATCTCCAAAGCATAAAACCTTTTCTGTTGTTGGGGGTTCGTTTATTTTTATTTTTGTTGCTAATACTGGGGCTTGAACTCAGGGTCTTGGGTACAGTCCCTGACACTCAAGGTTGCACTCTACCACTTGATCCACAGTGCTACTTCTGGGGTTTTTTTAGTGGTTAATTGGAGATAGAGTCTCCTTCCCCTCAGTCCTTAGAACTCAGCCTTAGTGAGTAAAGAGGATTACAGGTGTAAACCACCAGAGCTGGCTAGCATTAAGATTCCTGCAGCAGTAATACAAAGTAGCAAAGTTTACTTATGTATCAAAAGATACCAGCTTGAAAATGTTTCTTCACATTTAGAAACTGTGAGAGAGACCCTGGGTAAGTTATTTAATCTGTTCTGTCTATAAAATGGAGCTGCTACCATCAACTTTTCTTGAAAAAGAGTGCATACATTCTATATGAAATAGGTATCCTGTTTTTAACAGTGCTGGTTTGGAGGGAGTTACCTGAAATTTTCTAAGGAAAACAGTGTATCAAAGGTGATATCAAAATTACATCTATGGCTGGAAATATGGCTTAGTGGTAGAATGCTTGCCTAGCATGCATGAAGCCCTGGGCTCAATTCCTCAGCACCACATAAACAGAAAAAGCCGGAAGTGGCACTGTGGCTCAAGTGGTAGAGTGCTAGCCTTGAGCAAAATAAGCTCAAGGACAGTGCTCAGGCCCTGAGTTCAAGCCCCAGGACTGGCCCAAAAGTCTAACAAAAACTTAATAAAAAGAGGAAATAGGGTATTAAAAAATTATATCTATGACTTATGATAGAGAACAAAAGAGCATGGTGTGACGTGGAGGTGAGACATAAAGGTGGCACACAGGCATGTGGTGAGACATATGGTGGTAAGGAAAAAAACTGCAAGAAAAAAAGTCTCCTGGCTTCCCATCACAACAAAAGGCTTTACAGAGTATGAGAGGGCCCATAAAACTCCATGATTTGAGCTATATTGTTATGTAAGGTACAATCTCTTTAAAACCTGATAAAACACTGAGACAATATGCTTATTTTATTACTCAATGAAAGCACCGTTTTCCGCATTATCATAGAGCATAAGTACTTAAAAGGGTGATCTAAATACTTAGCGTACCAGAAATCATGTCAATAATTTTTTTAATGAAATCTGTTTCTAGCTGGGCACTGGTTGCTTGAGGCTGAGATCTGAGGATCATGGCTTGAAGCCAGCCCAAGTAGGAAAGCCTAAGAGATGCTTATCTCCAATAAAAATACCCCAAAAAGCCAGAAGTAGCACTGGCTCAAGTGGTACAGTGCTAGCCTTGAGCAAAAGAAGCTCAGGGACAGTACCCAGGCCTAGAGTTCAAGCACCAGGACCAGCCAAAAAGAAAAAAAAAGTTTCTAAATATAGATAAGAACAAAGAAGAAAATAAAAATAACTTGCTATTAGGAGAGAATCACATAGACATCGTGGTTAATATAACTGCTCCTTTCCCTAGACATAGCTACATGAACAAGATATGAGATATCAACAAAGTTCACTAATAAGAAAAAAACACTAAGGGGGCTGGGGATGTGGCCTAGTGGCAAGAGTGCCTGCCTCATATACATGAGGCCCTGGGTTCGATTCCCCAGCACCACATATACAGAAAATGGCCAGAAGTGGCGCTGTGGCTCAAGTGGCAGAGTGCTAGCCTTGAGCAAAAAGAAGCCAGGGACAGTGCTCAGGCCAAGTCCAAGCCCCAGGACTGGCCAAAAAAAAACACTAAGAAATGAGCTTCTCTGTCTCATCCTACACATTAGAATCAGGAGTAAGAGTCAATAGGATATATAAACACTCCTTTCATTTTCACAAAAATACATTTATGTTTTCACAAAACACTTCATGCTTAGTTTCTAACAATTACATAATCACTGACCCAAGTAGGCATCAATTATAACATAAAATTAAATAATCACATGAATTTAAGGCTGAACCTCATACCTATGAGACGAAGGAAAAGTAGCACAAGATTTCATATCCAACGATGGATCTGAAAGGTCTAATTCAAATATCTCAAGGGAAGCATTGGTACTAAATGTTGCATCCAACTGCTGAGCAGATGTTCCTACAGAAAACAGATTTATAATAATTAAACATGAAAAAATGAAAGAATACAAGAAAGTGGTATAAAATAACATTAGAACCACGGTTTTCTGTTATCTTGTTCATGACTACTATATTAGTGCATATGCTATTGAGAACATGCTTCAATTACTCTAGTAATGAAACTGTACACAGTGCTAGAAGATGATGTGTGGGTAGTACATGTATTTTCTTAGGCCTGTAGATATATAAACTACACCATTATTTACTTTAACTACTTGTAGCCATACACAATATATAACTCTACTTCTCTTTATATAAAAATGATTCATCAGCTGGGTACCACTGGCTCACATCTTTAATCCTAGCTATTCAGGAGGCTAATATCTGAGGATCACAGTTCAAAGCCAGCCCCACCAAAAAAGTACCTGAGTCTTATCTCCAAATAACTAGTAAAAGCTGGAAGTGGAGCTATAGCAAAAAGTGGCTGAAGTTGTACAGCACTAGTCTTCAGCAAATAAAAAGCTCAGGGACAGGCCCAGGCCCCAAGTTCAAGCCCCAGTACCAGCACAAAAAGTAAATAAAAATGCTTGCATCAAATTTGTTCTTCATTTATTCAGGCTGTATTTTACATATTCATTGTTCCTTATACTGAAAGAGTAAAGATAAACACAATCCCTGTGCAATAGGAAAAGATAGGTAACATAACATGTCCTGATCAATGAATGTTATAATGTACAAGGTGTTAAGAGAACACATAAGATCATCCAACTTAGCTGCCAAGGAGAATGGAAGTATCTTACTTGGAAAAGAGATTTTTCAGGAGATGAGCCACATCTTAATAAGACAGTCATGAATAAACCAGAGATAAAAGATAAGAATTAGGTTACTCATGCCATCTTCTCTGTTTTGAACCTACCTGTGGCTAGGTAAATGGGGTGGTTCTGGGCAGGGCTCCATGCCTGCATGGCTGTACGATCTATTTCCTTTAACTTCATTCTGTTAAATAGAACATTTCATAAAGACATATGAATATGAAAGGGGTGACATTGATCAATATGCATTGTATTCATAATCTGCTTTGTTAAATGGCAACTCCTTTATACAACTACTTGAGGAAAATAAAAGTAATTTAAAAATAAATAAAAGAGGCTGGGGATATGGCCTAGTGGCAAGAGAGCTTGCCTCGTATACATGAGGCCCTGGGTTCGATTCCCCAGCACCACATATACAGAAAACGGCCAGAAGTGGCGCTGTGGCTCAAGTGGCAGAGTGCTAGCCTTGAGCAAAAGGAAGCCAGGGACAGTGCTCAGGCCCTGAGTCCAAGGCCCAGGACTGGCAAAAATAAATAAATAAATAAATAAAAGAAATATATTATTTGCCAGGTGCCAGTGGCTCACGCCTGTAATCCTAACTACTCAGGAGGCTGAGATCTGAGGATCAAGGTTCAAAGCCAGCCTAGGCAGCAAAGTCCCTGTGAGCCCCTTATCTCCAGTTAACCACCAGAAAACCAGAAGTGGTACTGTGGTTCAAGTAGTAGAGCACTAGCCTTGACAGTGCCCAGGCCCAGAGTTCAAGCCCAAAGACCAAAAAGAGAGAGAGAGACAGACAGACAGACACAGACAGACATATGAAATATACTAATATATTCTGTAACACAGTACAGAACCATAATGAGCAAACCATTCCAATTTAAGCAATGTTCAAGTAATGCCAATGGACTTAAGACACTGCTTGTTGGAAATATTCAGTATTAACAAACAAACCTGGGTTGACAATACAGTTCAATAACAGAGCACTGACTAGCATGTACAAAGCCCCTAATGTTCAAGTTCCAGAACCACAAAAACTTTGTGGTGCTATTTTGATACAGACATTGGGCTATTCTAGTTATAGATTGAATACCACTTATCCCAAATGCCTGGGACCAGAAATGTTTCAGGTTTCAGAGACGTGTGTGTGTTTCTTAGGGCTGTACTCAGAGCCTGGGTGCTGTCCCTTGGCTTTTATTGCTCAAGGCTCGTACTCTACTACCACTTGAGCCACATCTCCACTTCTGGCTTTTTGGTGGTTAAATAGAGGTGAGAGTCTCAGACTATCCTGCCTGGGCTGGCTTTAAACCATGACTGTCAGATCTCAGCCTCCTGAGTAATTAGGATCACAGACATGAGCCACTGTTGCCCGCTGTGTTTGTTAATACCTACAGACTTTACTACCCTGAAAATCTGAATCCCTACTAGCAGCACAATGCAATTCAGTTGGATAATATCACTGCCCCTCTTGCACTACAGTTATAGTCAACAGCACTATCTTTTCTTTACCTTTGCACTGTTAACTATGCTTAAACTTCTACTAACGTTATTTGTCAGCTTTAAATGATGTCCTTTGACTCCCGGCTATCACAGATATGGCAATATAAACTCTTTTTCTACTTTCTATTTTCTTTCCACTTCTTTTTACTTGGGGTTATTTTTTCTTCCTTATACCCACTTTTGTTTTAGCCTTAGGTATGTAGTTAAATATCCTCAATGCTCTGTAACAGAACCATTTGTCAGTTTCCATAGTCATCTTTAGAAGATTAAGTTCATACTCTTTTAACAGTTTCTCTAGGAGAGCCTTAAATTAACACTATGTTTTAATCTTGTCATTTAAATGTTTTCTATTTGAACATTTTACAGGTGGTAAAATTAAGGAGCAGAAGGGTACATATTTTGCATGCTAGCACAAAAGAGCGAGAGCCAAGATTTGAGATCACAAGTTCAGCTCCAAAGTCCATGTGCTTATTATTTCTTCTTCATTTTTCTTCTTGGGGCTTGAACTCGGAGCCTGGGCACTGTCCATAAGCTCCTTTGCTCAAGGCTAGTGCTCTACCACTTTGAGCCACAGCTCCACTTCCTAGCTACTCAAGAGGCTGAGATCTGAGGATCATGGTTCAAAGCCAGCCAGGGCAGAAAAGCCCATGAGACTCTTACCTCCAACTAACCACCAGAAAACCAGAAATGGCGCTGTGGCTCAAATGGTAGAGTGCTAGCCTTGAGCTGAAGAGCTCAGGGACAGCGCCCAGGCACAGAGTCCATGCCCCATGGCTAATAAAAAAAAAATTTTTTTAATTAATTAACACAGGTATTGGAAGAGTGGCTCAAGTGGTATAGCACCAGTGTAGCAAGCATGAGGCTCTGATTTTGAACTCAAAGACAGAAGAAAAAAAAAAAAGCTTCAAGAGGCTGATTAAAACATCACACCCAATATTATTTTGGGTGAAGCATTCCAGCTTATCCTAAGTAAAGCAGGGAGTGCTCTCTTTTTAAACTTTAATAGTAAGTTCAAATTCCAGCTCTTTCATGAAAACTGCTCTGTTAATCCAATCCACATTGACCTCAATAAGCTCTGTACTGCTTACATGGATGGGTCAGTGCCTCACTTGAGGCATCTTGTAATGACTCTCTGCTTTAGCTAGATACTTCAAAATATCTGATTGGCAAAGATTGTTTTATATTGTCCAATTAGAGTTTTTTACAAATTTAATGTGCTACCTTGTTAATTTTCAATCTCAATTTTTATCTTTTGGGTTTAAAACTGCTGGTATTAAGTATGCAGATGTTTTGAATATGAATGTTTAAAGGAACATAAGTAACTTGATGATCTTGAAAGACCAGTTTTATATAAAACAATTTTCGAATTCTTAACTGCTTAGAGGAACTTTTACTACTTAAAACATGGGGAAATATTGTTAGGTGGAAAAAAGTTCCTGATTTCAGAATAAATCCTAAACAAGAAAAACAAGATAGCTATTTAAAAATGATTAGAATTATGGTATCTCTAGCAGCAAAGGTCCAAGGGCTATTTAGTGAGTGCTTAATGTGTAACACAGAGAAACATTCACAAGTACTACCCCAGTTAAGTGGAATTTCAAAGATTTATTAAGTTTATTTCTTAGTTCAAGTACTCAATGTTCTGTTAGAAGCAGTTCCACTTGAATACAACGGTTAGTGGCATCTGTATAAAAGCAAAAACCCCCACTAAACTACATAATGACTTAGACCATGTAGTAAAGTCTACCACAATCTACCTATTGTACTCACTCTCAAAAGCATTCTAAAATACAGCTTTACTGGATCCATGTGTATTTCCTTCCCTTAAAAACACTCATTTCATTGCAAAAGATTTTCTGGAAATTATAAAGAATGTTTAGATGAAACAATATTTATTTTAAAATAAGACTAGCTTAAAAAGTTGTGTGTAATTTTGTTCAATGTTATATGTTTTAGAATTCACATTATTCATACTTACTTCATTTAAATACATTTTATACAGAACATAGACATTATAAAAATAAAATACAATTTTCCTAAGGACAGTAGCTTATTCATATACCACCAGGAAAATAAAATTTATAGCACAGCAGTTAGTTTGGGCTATGAAACAGACACCATAAGTTTAAATCTCAGTCTCAATGTCTCAGCTCTAATTCTGGTGAGATAACTGTACTTATGGATAGCTTGGCTCCTTTCTTAGCAAAATAATACAGTAAGAGTACCTACAATCATCCCTTGTGAGAACTGAGTTACTACTACTCTATAAGTACTTGAACAGTCCCTAGCATAAATAAATGTTCATAAATGAGGATTACAAAAATCACAATTTTAAAAGTCTATCTCAATTTGTCTTCAGGAACACAGGAAGGAACACCAATGTTCCTTACTTTTCATCCAATAATTGTCCACAATAATTGCATTCAATTAAATGAAATCTTTCTGCTCCTTTTCAAGTTGCAAATTTTGTGAAGCAAACCTATAATCTGAAGAGTACTATTCTTTGAAAACTAGCCAATCTTCATATGCTTTGTATGTGCAGAGCTGGCCCAGTCATCCCTCAGAAAGTGAAAAGTCAAAGAGGTAATGGACTCTATACTTTCAACTCCAAAGTAGCAATATAATCCCTCACCAGCATTCATTTTAGTAAAGATCCATCCTGTCTGCACAAACTAGCTACTAAAGACAGGAACATTTGTTCTACAGGTTTAATTTAGTATTGTCACTATTCTAGGTTCATCTCACCCAACCAAACACGAAGAAAGGAAGCTATTCTGCATTGTTTACTGAATTAAATATACTAATCTGCTGCACGATAAAACTTTCTGAGCTGAAGTTAACCTATGTAAGAATGGAGATACTTCTAATGGCAATGTAACATTTACATTCGACTCTAAAAAAAGATATAAAAATCAAATTTAGTAACATCACCTTATATCACCTCATAAACTTGGGATTTGTAAACCTCATCAAAGCACACAGAAAATTGTAGGTGTGTAGGCATGTTTTTCTAGGCAATGGCCAAATATTTTAATATTCTCAAAAAGGAGAATCTCAAACGATAGCTAATCAACCGGTTCTTTTTATAGTTTACAAATTTCTTTCCACTCATACTGCTATTTCAGAAAATAGTCTAGAATAGTGTAGAAGTAGGATAAGCCAAAGCCATCTGAAATTCAAAATTTCTCAAGTAACTCTAAATGTGTGCAACATTAGTTAATAATTACAAAAACAGTTCAAACTACTCAAAAGTTCTTAAAGCCTATAAACTTTCCCCCAGAACTGTAAGGCAAAACTGGGAAGGAGCACAGAACCACCACTAAAAAGGAAGCCAAATGTTAGCCAGCTCAAGAACTATCGAGATGGAAGGAAAACAAGGATACTGTGATACAAGGAAAAGCTAATTATTAATTAAATGGAGTTACAACTGACGACGAAAAACCAATTTCCAGTTTTCTGCAGACAGTTTAGGAGACCACATCACACCATCACAATTTCAAAACAGACTTATGTAAAATTAGTTCTCTGAGCTTTCGGAAAAATTGATAAGGCTCACGGGTCCAGGCAGTATTTTGAATTAATTTACCCCACAATTTAACTTAGCACCACAACTTTCAGAAAAATCATTCAATACTTAATGCCACTTCCTGGTCATTCCACGTATGGGCTGTGACTGACCGACTATTGATTTCCCGCCCCCCCCATCCAACCCTAAATGATAAGTGGCCTTCCGTTCCAACCTCTGAACCCTTAAAACTGGCAACCGCTCAAATACAAACAAACAAACATCCCAAGCAAACCCGAGTCAGCGAAATCATCGGAGGCTCGTTCCCCTTCCTCGCCCTTGGGGAGCGCATCTCTTTGTGCTCCGGGTCTGAAGGTCTCCTAACCTCAAACTCCGGAGAGCAGCCCGGCGGCGACTCCTGGCGACCGGGCGAGCGGCTGTCCTAAGCCTCAGGGACGTCGGGCTCAGCTGGGAATTGGAGGAGGAGGAGGACGCGCCGGATGGTTGAAGGAGAGCCGAGGCCAGGCGTTGTCCCGCGGAGCCCGAGGACGCCGGGGCGCGCCGTCACCAGGGACCGGGCCTCAGCCTGACGGGGCGGGCGGAGAGCCAGGCCGGGGTCTCAGCTTTGGCCTAGACTTTACCTCAAGCCCTGACGGTCGGCGAGGAGGCCCAGCGGCAGCAGGCCAGCCAACACGCCTAACAGAGACGCTCCGCGGCCGGCGTAGCGCCCTTCGGACTCTCCCAGGATTCGCCACCGCCCCTCCTCCCCGGCCAGGGCCACCTCCACGTTCCGCTCCAACGTGGCAGCCGCAGCCCCGCCCTGCCGGCCGACACTTCCGGATGCGACGTGCTGCCCCGCCCACCCGGCCCGCCACAGCACTTCCGGGAGCCGCTGCGGGGGGCGGGGCCGCGGTGGGAGGGGCCGGGCTCTGGTTGGCCGAGCTCGGGGGTTACGGGTCACGGACACTTCTTTGAGGGTTGGCGCCCTGGGTGTGGACGCCAGATTTGGGATTGAGGATGTGTCCCTCTGGGCGTAGCCAGCGGACTGAGGGACGGCGGTGGCCCGCGGGAACGCCACGTAGCACTGAAGAGCATCGGCAGCACACCGCCAGCCGCAAACCACAGGAAAACCGGGCTGCGAGTACCGTATGGGCCGGTGACCCGGCTCGTTGCCAGTGTGGTGCCACTTATACCAGGGATGCTCAACCTGTGACATCTACAGGAATACCCCCAACTTGGGAAACCTGGGACCCTCTCAAGGCATTTCGTTTAAGGAATAGTGATAGCTTCAAGTAAAACGTAGTCTTTGTGAGTTGCCTGCGTGTACTTTTAGTTTTCGTAGCAAACATTTTAGTGGTCAGGACAGAGGCTTTCTGGACCCACTTTCTCATACCCATGACCCAACGCTCAGCACCATTCCCAAGTGCAACTGGAAGGTAGTTTGCTCTGTGCACACAAAGGTAAGGTGTCACAAGCTGAAGGACTTTGAGTTGGAAGCCAGCCTAAGATGCATAGGGTCTCAATTAAGCTGATACACATACTTTTTTTTTTTTTTTTTTTGCCAGTCCTGGTCCTTGGACTCAGGGCCTGAGCACTGTCCCTGGCTTCCTTTTTGCTCAAGGCTAGCACTGTGCCACTTGAGGCACAGCACCACTTCTGGCCATTTTCTATATATGTGGTGCTGGGGAATTGAACCCCGGGGTTCATGTATTCGAGGAAAGCTCTCTTGCCACTAGGCCATATTCCCAGACACACACACAGCAAGTAAAACGTGGCCAAAACTGCTTAAGCACAAGAAAAAACTTTTTTGTATTCACTGAACTAAGTACCCCTAGTGTCTTACAGGTGTGAACACACAAAACTAAATTTACTTAAACCAAATCTAGCTCAGTTAGCTTACAGTGGCCAATTTCTAGTTATAAATGCCTTCCGTTGTAATTTACACCATCAAGTTAATTTACCTGTAGAGGTGGCCAAAAAAAATCCGACTTTAATTTGAACAAGGTACCTGTGACTCAAGCCTACATTCCCATTATTCAGGATGCTGAGACAAGGATGGTGGCTCTAGGGAATGCCCAGGCAAAAATATCCAAGACTTCGGCTACAAATAATAACCAACAAACAAAGCAGGCTAAAAGTCCAAACTTTGGTATAGCCATAATCAAAAAATAAAGGGCATTCACATGAACAGATAAACTTTGGAACTTTCTCCTTAGTGTCCAATTAACTAGCAAAAACCTGCAAGTGCAACTGGGGCTCAAGTGGTAGATAGAGGTCCAGCTAAAAGGCCTTGAATTCAGCCCTAGTACCAGCATGCACATACACACGCAAGATAATTATTACAACTGAAAACTACAAAATTTAAATTAATTTTTTTGCATCTTATTGGACTATGTTCACTCAATGGTTATCTTTGTCTCCTTTTCTTAAGAGCAGTTAAGTAGCCTGTGTACAAAACCTTCATCAAACTCTAAACTTACAACATGGAAAATGTTCCCTTTAGGAAAATACTTCCATTACCCAAGGCTTGGACTAAATGATACAAAGTCCAATGATAAACTCAATTGCAATGTTAACTTAATCTAAGAAAATGTGAGTTTTTAGTATCAATTTCCTTGCGGTTGACTAGAAATATAAAAATTCCTAGTTTAGATGAGACTAATCTCTAGTAGTGTAAAATATTAGAAAGTGATGGAGTGTTTTTGTAATTTCTCAGAGTAGTTATCAGTACTTGCATTTGTCAGTACACTTAAAGTCTTTCCCATGCATTATCAAAATTTTATCCTTTGTTCTTTCAATATCATGAAGTATCTTAAGAATTTTCTAATGTGAAAATTTTGCTGGTAATACTTGAGACATTGTTACAACCACTTCTCACTAGGACCACCAATAGGCTTGTTATGATTAATACAGTGAGCTTAATTGAATAAAATTCCCCTTCCTGGTGATTGTGATTATATAATGCTCCATCACACCTTAGCCTCCATAATGGACTGAAACATTTCACCTATGCTGCATATTAGAACTGCATAGAATGGAAGCAGTAATAACATTCCCTTGCTTACATCTTTTATAACATAACATCCAAATCCTGCAAAAGTTTTACACAATACGGTCGTAACTACTGTGCAATTTCACCATACAATTTCATTGATTCACACCAACAAGTGACTAGCCTTTACTAAACAAATACTCATTTATCACTTAATACTCAGTTATCACGTTTTCAATGCACCAACTAACACCAATGCTTTAGCCTGAACCCTGGCCAAACTTGAGATTTGCTTTTTATTTTATCTAATCCAAAGTAGAAGTAAGCATTTCATTCCAACCATAGGTAGCTTTATTACTAGAACAATTTAAACTACCAATGCTGATGTTACCTATACTATTTAATAAAAGAAAAGGAACAAGATGTTGAAGCAATTTTATTTTTTTTTTAAAAAGCATCATAACCATAGCTTGATACAAGCCTAGGTTTGACCTAGGTTTGCTTTGTAGTCATCATCCAATTTCACTGGCAGTATCATTTTTATTTGTTTGCTGTCCTGTTATTTGGTTATTTTCTTGATAATCCATTTTTATAAATTGTCATGAAATTAATCTGCGCAAGTAGGCAATAGCATTATTTACAGGTTGGTCTTCAATAATCACATGTTGGAAAACTGCAACTCAAGGACTACCTGTATCTAAAAAAGTAAGCAAACATTAATTACTTCCAATTATTTAAATTTACTTTAATGTACTACTAAACAAGTCTCATCCCAGAGCAAATAAAAAATGTAGACTTCTCAGATTTTTAGATTTAAAATTCTGAATTACAACCATCACAAAACACAAATACAATGCCATTTGCTCTATAACAGCCAAGAGCATGTTTAGCTGAACAGAGGAAGCCAATCAATGTTTTCGTTTTTTAAAATGTTTCATAAGGGGCTGGGGATATGGCCTAGTGGCAAGAGAGCTTGCCTCGTATACATGAGGCCCTGGGTTCGATTCCCCAGCACCACATATACAGAAAACGGCCAGAAGTGACGCTGTGGCTCAAGTGGCAGAGTGCTAGCCTTGAGCAAAAGGAAGCCAGGGACAGTGCTCAGGCCCTGAGTCCAAGGCCCAGGACTGGCCACAAAAATAAAAAAAAAAAACAAACAAAATGTTTCATAAACCTTTAGATAAGGGCTTCAAAATCAACTTTTAGGTTTGTATACATTTAAAAAATAGAAAATACAGAAATATAATAAATATACAGAGAGCCTGTAACCCTAAGACAAGGTTAAAAGCCAAGCTAAGCAGACAAATTCAAGACCCTTAACTACTCCAATTATCAACAAGCAGATGGAAGTGGAGTATGGCTCAAGTAGATCTTTTGAGCCAAAAAGCTAAGAGAGGGTATGAGGCCCTGAGTTCAAGCCCTAGTACCATCACAATAAATCATCTATCTACAGCACCCTTATATATACATCTACATACATCTATCTATCTGTCTATATACCTACAGCACCCTTATATATACATATAAGCAAATTTGAAAAACGTCTAGCATGCCTAATCAGCAACAGAATTGGTGTTCTGTTTGAGATTCTCAGCTTCATTTTCTTTCCTACTTTTGTTCCTTCCTATTATTGCTCTCTATTATTGATAGGACTATAATCCCCTGGTATACTTAGGTGTTATTTCTAATAATTTCAGGGACTAAAAGGATTGTATTGTTATTTTTAATTAATTTATTTGAACTCATGGTCTGAGCACTATCCCTGGCTTCTGTTGCTCAAAGCTAGCACTCTACCACTTGAGCCACAGCACCACTTCTGGCTTTTTTCTGTTTATGTGGTACTGAGGAATCGAACCCAGGGCTTCACGCATGCAAGGCAAGCACTCTATCACCAAGCCATATTCCCAGCCCTGTATTGTTATTTTTAAAAGATAACTTTTTTTGGGGGGGGCTGGGGATATAGCCTAGTGGCAAGAGTGCCTGCCTCGCATACACGAGGCCCTAGGTTCGATTCCCCAGGTTCGATTCCCCAGCACCACATATACAGAAAACGGCCAGAAGCGGTGCTGTGGCTCAAGTGGCAGAGTGCTAGCCTTGAGCGGGAAGAAGCCAGGGACAGTGCTCAGGCCCTGAGTCCAAGGCCCAGGACTGGCCAAAAAAAAAAACAAAAAACAAAAAAGATAACTTTTTGACCTTTTCCCATTGCATTTCTCAGATCTAATTATTAATCTGGAAGCTTTGAAACCCTATTTTACTTTAATTCAGACTTCAGTATCAATCTTATTCTCTAGTAAATATCAACTTTCTGTTGACCAAATAAAGCTCTTACCTTACTATAGATATTCAAATTCTTGATCAAAGAAATTGGACGGATGACACTTCCTAAGAAAAATACCTTTCAGTTTTATTCCTGTAAGGGAAAAACATTCAGACAGGCAAATCACTACAATCATATATAATTAAATCTCACAATTTTCTTTTTCTATAATGTCCTCATCCACATACATTTAATCACAACAAATCATGATGTGAACAGCAGTGGAAAAGTTTAATCATTGGACATTTACCCTTTCTCATTAAGGCTCTACTACTCATGGTTTTTCATTGCTTTACCTAGCAAGAGTCTATTTCAGTAAGTTTCCATTGTATAGTGTAGAACAGATAAGACCTCTGATTTTACTATGAATGGAAAAAAGAAGGATTCTTTCACTGGGCACCAGTGGCTCATGCCACTGAGATCTGAGAATTGTGGTTCAAAGCCAGTGTGGGCAGGAAAGCCTGTGAGACTTTATTTCCAATTAATAACTCAAAAGCCAAGTGGAGCTATGGCTTAAATGGTTCAGCGCATGCCTTGGCACAAAGAATCTCAGGAATGGCACTAGCCCTAGGACCAACACCAACACACACACACACACACACACACACACACACACACACACACACACACACACTTTATTTCAAGCAAAGTGCTGGTGCCTCTTACCTGTAATCCTAGCTACTTAGGAAGCTGAGACCTGAGGATCAAGGCTCAAAGCCAGCCGAGCAAAAAGGTCATGAGACTCTGATTTCCAACAAACTACTCAGAAAAGGCCAGAAGTGGTACTGTTGTACAGTGCTGCCCTTGAGCTAAAGAAGCTCAGAGATAGCCCCTAAGGCCCTGAGCTCAAGCCCCAGGACCAGCACCAAAAAAATAAATAAAATTTATTCACCTCATCTTGAAGTAAATTCTCAGCATCAGGCCTGATATGGAAAGGGTCACTACTTCATTATAAAACTGCTTAATCCTTACCTATGTTATGCTTTTGTAATTAAGCAAGATTTCATAGGGAAACATTTCAAAAGAAAAGGGGAGCATTTTTTCTTCTAGCAAGGAAATTGACAATAGTAATAAAAGAAAGTAAAAGACAAATTGTTAAGTCTCTAGCACCAAATGTGTTCTACCATGGGCATTCTGATTGCTTGACGTAGTATTTATTTTTTAATCTCAAAGAGGCAGAAGCCCAGAGACTGGGAAATAGCAGCACAAGGAAAATAACGTATGCTCATAATGGAAAAAAAAAAATTCAGGGGCTGGTAATATGGCCTAGTGGCAAGAGTGTTTGCCTTATATAGGTGAAGCCCTGGGTTTGATTCCTCAGAACCACATATATAGAAAAGGCCAGAGATGGCGCTGTGGCTTAAGTGACAGAGTGCTAGCCTTGAGCAAAAAGGAGCTAGGGACAGTGCTCAGGCCCTGAGTCCAAGCCCCAGGGCTGGCCAAAAAAAAAAAAAAAAATCAAGCTTTTGGGGAAGAGACCAAAATGTTTCAATGATGCTGAATACCATATCCTTCATTAAACAAATCTTTTTGTAACTGCATATTAAGTAATTTGGTGACATAGTTAAAACAACTCTGAACAGTGTAACCCTTGCAATATAGTGGCATCCCAAAAAATATCTGAATGGGTACCCAATTTATAGCAATAATTCTAGTTCAAATTAGAAACTTGGAGTATCACATCAGTTATTTAACATCTATACCTACAGCTATATGTAAGGGAAAGGGCAAACTAAAACTAAATCATACATCTTAGAAAAAAGAAGCCAAGGATAGTGCTTGGGCTCTGAGCTCAAGCCTCAGGAGGGGCCAAAAGGGGGGGGGGGGGAGGGCACTGCTTCTAATTTGCTTAAATACTAACTTCTTTAATAAATTGGAACTGCTACATCTACTTCAAGGGTGAGTATTCACTATACCCTTGTACACAGTTACCTCCTTCAATGTACCAGGACCAAGTCTGAAGACAAGCTTTCATCTTGGCAGTTTGTTTGGATCAATCTTTCTCTCTAAAGGAAGCTAGCTATTCTTTTAAGACACTTAGACGTTGAAAAGGTGTGCATGTGAGGAACTAAATTCTATAGATAATAGACAGAAAGGAACCAAAGTGCCAGGTGAGCCTGGAAGCTGATGCCCTCCTCTCCTTCAGTATGTAGCAGTCCGGGCCTGAATCTCTCTGAGCCAGAACCACCCAGACTCACAGAACTGAGATAGTGTCTTAAGCATTTTTCCCTCTCTTTAAAACATGGTCTGGGGGGCTGGGGATATAGCCTAGTGGCAAGAGTGCCTGCCTCGGATACACGAGGCCCTAGGTTCGATTCCCCAGCACCACATATACAGAAAACGGCCAGAAGCGGCGCTGTGGCTCAAGTGGCAGAGTGCTAGCCTTGAGCGGGAAGAAGCCAGGGACAGTGCTCAGGCCCTGAGTCCAAGGCCCAGGACTGGCCAAAAAAAAAAACATGGTCTGGGTGGGATTTCAAATTTTTGCCTGGGGCCAGCCTCAGGTTGCATCTTCCTACCTACTGCCCATACAGGCATATATCACCAGGCCTGGCCTGAGTGGAGATGTGCCGCCCCTCCCTGGTCTTGAGCTGCAATTCTCTAAATCTCCACCTCTCAAGAAGTGGGGGACACAAGCATAAGCCACCTTGCCTAGCCTTATTTGGAACTATTTAATATTGGCTAGTAGAGGGTCACCCCATACTCATACCCCAAAAGCAAAATGTGTAACTTATAAGTTAACCGAAAAGATTCAAGCCAACACAAATTTAAAACTCAAGGCGGCTTTCAAAGTTTATGTCTGCCTTCACAGAGTTATAAAAAACCAAACAGAAGCCTTCTCCCTGTGTACTAACCTTTGCACAATGCTTGGTATACACTAATAAACATTAGCTGTCATTATTCTTTCCTGTGTGGCCAGTCCCCATCACGTCTATCCACAAGACTGGCAATTAGATTTCACTAAGGCCTTTTTGGAAAAAAAAAAATAATATTTCACTGGGACAACTGTCCATTTTCAAGTCACTGCTATTATTCCAGGAATAGCTAATAGCTCTGAAACAAAGACATACATACTACCTTTCTTGCAGATATCAAACCATTACCTTCCAAGATCTGTGTAACTTGTCCAGATATTTCCAAGAGTATAATTCCTGAAAAAAGAGATATTTTCTTTTAAGTCATTTTGTGCAAAGGTCAATGCCTTCTGCAGTAACACTAGCTTTTTGTAAAGCTCACATATCCTCATTTAAACATTTGGTAATCACAACAGTTCATTATGTGAACAGCAGTGAAAGGTTTAATCATCGGATATGGACTTTCTAAAGAATGCAAAGATTGCTGGGCAGCAGTGGCTCATACTGTAAGACTAGCTACTTAGGAGCCTGAGATTTGAGGACTGAAATTTGAAGCCAACCTGGGCAGGAAAAGTCTATGAGACTCTATCTCCAAATGACCAGAAAAATGGAAGTGGCACTATGGCTCAAAATGGCAGAGCTCAGGGACAGCACCAGGCCCTGAGTTAAAGCCCCAAGACCAAAAAAAAAAAAAAGAAAGAAAGAAAGAAAGAAAAAGAAAAAGCAAGCAAAGATGTAGCGGGGTGCTGGTGGCTCACATCTATAATACTAGCTACTTACTAAGGAGGCTGTGATCTGAGGATCTCAAGTGGCAAAGCACTAACATTATGAGCAAAAAAAGTTCATGGACCACTGAAGACCCAGGACTGGCACATATACAAAGATACAAAGCAAAAATGTAGCCAAATATCAACTTGAGGATCTTAAAAGGCACTAAGATCACATTCCTACTTCCTCTTCCTGAGGAACTCTTCAAGAGTAAGTATCACACACCTCCATCCCACTTTCTGGCTTCGGTTAAGTAAGCCAGTGGGTTCTACTCATTGAGTCTTTAAGCAATTTTTTTTTCCTAAGAGCAGTTCTCTGCAACTCATTTGCACTATAGTGAGATGGAATCCAATCAAGCAGAAAAGAGCCATTACTGCAGGTACTGAACTGGTTCCCTTTTAAGCAGTTTAAGTTACTGTTGAACCCATTTTAACAGCACTCCATGATGAACCTACAGCTCTACTTCCATGGTGGGCTCAACTGCCATTTCAAAGGTAAGTACTCTTCAATAGTAACCACTTCAAAAATATTTTAGTGATCCTAACTCAGAATTTGAATACTGGAGCTGGGGATATGGCCTAGTGGCAAGAGTGCTTGCCTCATTCATATACATGAGGCCCTGGGTTCAATTCCTCAGCACCACATATACAGAAAATGGCCAGAAGTGGCGCTGTGGCTCAAGTGGCAGAGTGCTAGCCTTGAGCAAAAAAGAAGCCAGGGACAGTGCTCAAGCCCTGAGTTCACGGCCTAGGACTGGCCAAAAAAAAAGAATTTGAATACTATTATATTCTAATCCTATTTTTCCCTTACATCCTCTAATTTCAAATACATAGTTTTGTTAAGCATCAAAAAATTCATCTTGCCAGGCACCAGTGTAATCCTAGCTACTCAGGAGATCTGAGGATCCTGGTTTGAAGCCAGCCTGGGCAGAAAAGTCCCGTGAGACTCTCATTTCCAATAAACTACTCAAAAAAGCCGGAAGTGGCATGGTAGCTCTAGTGGTAGAGCTAGCCTTGAGCACAAAGAGGCTCAGGAACAGCACCCAGGCCCTGAGTTCAAGCCCCAGGACCGCCCCCCCACAAAAAAAAATAAATACTTCTTAAGCTGTTGTCACTAATCTCAAAAGAGTACCTTCTAGGTTTCCCACAAAGTTTTGAGTCTTTAACAAAAAAAGTGGCCACACAATATCACCACCGATGAAAATATGGCATAACTTGAACTCATCCATCTGGTGAAAATTTGATCCTCATCATGCTGGTGAAAAGGTAAAACAGTGTACTTCTTTTTGGAAATAATCTGGAAGTGCCTCACTAAATAGTTAGCATATGACCTAGTAATTTCACTTAGGTATACAATAAAGCAAACAGGTCCACACAAAAACTTATAAACCAATGTTCACAGTATCATTCATAACAGTCAAAAAATGCTAACAACCTCAAAGTTGGGCTGAAAACATGGCTCAAGCAAGAAGCCCCAGAACACCCCCCCCCCAAAAAAAAAAATCACAAATGAATGTAGCCAGGTCCTGGTGTCTCTCACCTGTAATCCTAACTTCTTAGGAGGCTGAGATTGGAGACTGCAGGGGCAGAGAAGTCTTTTTTAAGATACTCATCACCAATTATCCACCAGAAGTGGAACTGTGGCTCAAGTGTAGAGTAGCCTTAAGGATAGTGCCCAGGTCCAGAATTCAAGCCCTAGGAACAGGAGAAAAAAAAAAAAGGATGAATAAATTGTGGCTTATACATACAATGGAATTCAGCAATGAAAAGAAATTAAGGATGGATATGTTACAATTTTGCTGAACTATGATTCCATTTTATGTGAGGAATACAGAACAGGCAAATCCACACAAAGTAAATTAGCTGTTTCTAGGGACCAGAGAGAGGGAGGGCTAGCTGTAAGTATTGGTTTCTTTTTAACACAACGAAAATATTCAAAAATTGGCCAAGTCCTGTACTTCCAGCTATTTAGGAGACTGAATTGGGAAGGTTAAGTAATCCTAGTGCCACAATTTCAAACCCAGCCTGGGCAACAACAGTGAGATCTACCTCAAACAAACAAGCTGGACGCTGGTGGCTCACACCAGTAACCCTAGCTACTCAGGAGGCTGATATCTGAAGGCTGTGGTTCAAAGCCAGCCCAGGCAAGAAAGTCCATGAGACTCTGATCTTCCAATTAACCACCAGAAAACTGGAAGTGGATCTATGGCTCCTTGAGCAAGAGCTCAGGGACAGCTTCCAGGCCCCACTACTGACAAAAATAAGTAAATAAAATAAAATTAAAATAAAGTTCAGTGTGGCACAGAGCTGGCCTAGCATTTACAGGGCCCAGGCTTCCATCCTCAGCATTGCAAAATACTGATTGTGCTGATTGTTGCCAATTGTCTAAGCATATGCTGTACGGTATTCAAACTGTCAAGAAAACTGTTAAGAAGTGTAACTTTTTCTCAAATATAAACTAGAAACAATGCCATTTTTTCTTATTTATCTTAATTCAGATCTTAATTGGCTGAGTACTTAAAAAAAAAAGAAGTATTTCAACCCTATCCCTAGCCGCATCTATATATCCAAACGCATTTGCCTTGGTCATCCCACAACATCTACAGTTCAGACTATTCTTAGGCCTGTGCCTTTTAACAAGACACAAGTAAAAGCTGTTAGTTTCATTCAGTTAAGGTAGAAACCCATCATTATGAAAAGCAGGTGTGAATAAGTAATATCTTGACAGCAATTTTTTAATGGATCTAAACAAAATAGAAAGAGGAAAGGAAATAATCTTGTTAGGTCTACAAATCGAGTTACATGAGCTAGATAGAGTCAGTTATGAGTTACTAACACGACTGTTTTCCCACCACGGTTTGTAACGTTATGGAGGAGGCAGTTTAACTTGCTGAGTCTCTTTGTCGAAGATAAAATAAAAACGATGCCCTAAATTGACCCCTTTTCTTATTTCTATTAAAACTCAAGTCTCCGCGTGTAAATACAAAGGATTTAAACGAGGCACTGCTGTGAAACCTCAATTCTGAAAGCAATCAACGATGCCCCATTTCCCCACCGCACTGCAGCTTCCCAGATCCCTAAGGGTCTCACCTCACTGGCTTCCCTCATGGTGTCAAAATGACTTTCGGAAAAGGAACCACCACTGAAATAAGACTCGGCAGCTCCTCATCCAAGCTCCTCTGGAATCTCATGCTGCCACACGCGACTACGTGTCCTCCCCATCACCAGCTGAAATGTAAGGAAATGATTAGCACCTCAGAAAGTCACTTACGCCTCCATGCTTTCTCCATGCTCTGTTTCTTGGACACCGTGACCACCATCACTACTACCCACCAGTCCCCCTCTCGCCGTACCCTCAACAGTTCTAGAAACCATGTGCAGAGATCCACCGGCCTGCAGTGGATTCGCCTTCATTTTTGGTTCTGCCTCGCGGCTTCTCATTCCCTCTACCAGCCTCACAAAGACGTGATGGAGACGGATTCACTAGGAGCAGCCGAGAGGAACTGAGGCGCCAACTGCAAAGTCGCTACCCACTCGGCAACCCAGAGAGCGAGCCCTGCGTTCCTAATTGGCTGCGGCGATATCACCTGGCTTCCGATTGGCTATGGCAACGAGCTCTGCGCCTACCGCGACACAAGGTGGAAGCCGAGTCGTTTAAACGTCGAAGGGCGGGACTAAGGTTAATCGTGATTCAAGTTATCGCGGGAATTTGAAGCGGGAGCCTCACGAAACAAGACGACCCCAAGATGCTATGCAGCGGGGCTTCCAGGACCTGGGACACTGTGGGAAGCCGGGAGCGCGGTCTGTCCTCCCCTCCCCCCACACCCCCGGCACGTGAGAGCCGGCCAGCAGCTACCGGATCGGTCGGACTATCGGCGGGGTGGGCGGGGTCAGGAGGCCGGTGTTGGGCCTGACAGGCTGTAGGCCGGTGGGAGGTGACATTGCGTCACGACGTTTACGTGACGTGCGTGTTTGTGGGGCGGGAAACGTGACAGGGCCGCTTCGGAAATCCGACTTTGGCTCCTGTAGGATTCAGGGCTCACCTCCAAGTTTGCACCTTCTTTCTACCTACCTTCCGGTTACCGGTTATCTTTGACGGCGGTTATCCACTAGGGGATCTGCTTGCCTTGGTCTTGTTATTCCACTGAGGATCGCACCGGAGCCCGGTGTTATCCTGGGGCATACCTGTAATCCTTGCACTTAGGGGGCGGTGGTCAAAGATACCAAGTTCTAGGCCAGCCCAGGCTACTTAGCCCTGGAAAGAAACAATGAAAACACAAGGAGGGGCCAGTGGGAAAAACTACATTAAGCGTGCCCGGTCCTTTTAGATTGCATGGCTTCGTGGTAGATTGAATGGCATCGTGGTTAGGTAGAGTACAAGCCAGATTTTTGCCTGACCTGCCTAACTCTGAGATTGTTCACTACTTGTTAGCCCAACTTTGCAAGACAGGCCTGACGCCCAATCTGGCTGGTAGGAAGTTGTATTTAGCACAATTTCAGACCAATCTAACCTGAACTCAGATTCTGTTGGTATAGGTTATTCAAATAAGCATGGAAGGCATAGTTGAGGAGAAGTGTGGGTAAATGAGAAGCCTGCCCACAAAGAAGTATAAGTTAAACGATTGGAAAGCATTTTTATGAAAAAAGAGCTAATGGAGTAGGAAGAGTGTAAAATGGGATGGAAATGCTGATAAATCTAGGATTGTAGAGTGGAAAAGTACCTTAGAGGAAAATTTTATGATTTAAATTCCAGGTTATGGAATTTCTCAGCAGCCATTGGCTTTTCATTTGTCTCTGGCATTACTGGAGTTTTGTCTTGGACCCAAATCCGGTTTTGCTTTTGTTGTTTTCCAGAGAGGGTCTTGCACTTTTTGCCAGAGCAGGCCTCAGACCAAAATCTTCCTACAGAAGTTGCCCAGGAACCAGGATGACAGTCATGAACTATCATAGTCAGCTGATTTGTAGAGATGGAGTTTTACCAACTCTTTGCCTGGGCTGGTAATCTCTGCCTGCTTCCCAAGTAACTGGAAATAGAGCTATGCACTGAGAATACTAATGTAAAAAAAAAATGGCAAGTAGGATTTGAACTCAGGTCCATGTACTTGGTAGGCAAACACTCTACTACTTGAGCCACACCTCCAACCCTTTGTGTGTGAGGTTATTTTTTAGACAGCCTCCTATTTGTCCAAGCTGGAATTGGACTACGTGGCCTCCCATGCTGCTGGGACCCCAAGTGCACAGCGTCACACCCCACTTATAGAGGTGGTGTTTTGTGAAATGTTGCTCTGAATTACCTCAAACTGTAATGTCTTCCTCTTTCTTAGGTGGGATTATAAGCAATAGCCACCATATTTGCTCCCCACAAAAATAAATATATTTAAAACAAATTTACAAAGTGTTTGAATATACTAACGGGCTGTAGCACTGTCCTGTTTTCTCATTGCCTTACTATATACACTTTTTTTATTTGAAAGTTTGTTAGCAAGAATTTTAAAATAAACTTCTCAGTTTCCTTCTCAGACCACAGTTTTGAGTTCACAAACAAGGTTGCCTTATTGTGTATATTATCGAAAGATCTATCGGCTAGGACTGGGTAGTTCCTTTGTATCTTCTTTAAAGAATAAAAGATGGGGTAGGGGGACACGGGGTGATGAGGGAGGAGGTAACAAGTTGGATAAGAAATGTACTTGCCTTACATATGAAACTGTAACCCCTTTGTACTTCACTTTGACAGTAAAGAAGAAGAAAAAAAGAATAAAAGATATAGTAAAAATTGTGTTGTATTTTTACATTTTAAGGCATGACTTTATGTCTATTTCATATGTTTGGAAATATATTATTTGGTAATTTACATTAGGTGGCTTTATTCTCCAGAAAATATCATCTGCTTTAGTACTATTTAAGACATTTTCCTGTTCATCCTGTAATGATTTCCATTTCTTCTAGGTGGTTATCTAGATGCAAGCACAGTTCAAGTCTCAACAGCAACATATTTTCTTCAACAAAGAGCAGGATTGGCAACGAGCTGTATCAGCATTGCTCATTAGTGATGGTGTGTCTGACTCTCAAGTGGCAGCTTCGGTGGGAGCAGCTTCAGTGACACCCCAGCAGTGAAAGTTCACAGGGCTTTATGGACTTTGGGCTTGGGAAACGTGATGCTGATGAAAGAAACACCACTTGCCTCTGAAACTTTTGTCGATGGCAGTGGGTATTTTTGGTCATTGGAGAACACCTCTTGGGTTTTTTTGTCAACAGAACATTAGGAATAGTGACATAGGGATCACAGCCTTGGCTGTTAGGTCCAATGCCATGGCTCACAGTGTTCAAATGGCAAAGGCTTTAGGGGTATGTGTCAATGGACACAACATGAGGTGCACATGTTAGCACTGTTTCAGCCAACGGGTTGCATTTGATTCCTTTTTGATCCTTGCTACTTGCTGAGATTGATAAATGCATTTCAGAATTTTCACAGCATTCACTTTACTAATGGCACGGTGCACATTGGCAGCACTAGTGGAATTAATGGAACTCAGAGAACAGGACTTACCAAAGCTGGAGGGAATCTTAAATAACCAGGAACATCTCCCAAACCATGTACTGGCATTGAGTGCATTGTGTGGCCCAGTTCTTCAGTGAGAGCATGGCTAGCACATTGGAATATCTGTGCTGGCTAGGCCTGCCTCCTTTTCAAAACTGCTTTAGCACCATCTGCTTTGTTTTGTTTTGTTTTGTTTTTTGGCCAGTCGTGGGGCTTGTACTCAGGGCCTGGGCACTGTCCCTGGCTTTGTTTTGCTCAAGGCTAGCACTCTGCCACTTGAGCCACAGAGCCACTTCTGGCTGTTTTCTATATATGTGGTGCTGGGGAATCAAACCAAGGGCTTCATGTATACGAGGAAAGCACTCTTACCACTAGGCCATATCCCCAGCCCTACTGCTGCCTCACCATCTGCTTTTGACATTTAATTAATAATCTGTTTGACATTTAATAATAGGAACTGTTATGGGAAGAGAATTTAAAGGATCTCTACTGCCTGGAACCTTTAGGAAAATTAATTGAAGCCCAAGCTATTTTTTTACTTTACCTGATACTGCCAGTAATTAGATCATTAAGCTGGACACCAGTAGTGCACACCTCTAATCCTAGCTACTCAGGAGGCTGATCTATTGATCCCAGTTTGAAGTCAGGCGTGAGCCAGCAGCACCTAGTTGCTATGGTCTTGAGAAGGGTGTCTCTGCCTGCCTGTGTAAGCCTGGACCATAAGTTGCCTATCTTTGGTTTCCCATGGTAGCTGGCATGGGTGTGTGCCATGGAGTCCAGCTTCTTCCATGAAGATATGATCTGTGGACTCTTCAGCTTGCGTTGACCTTGGCACCATGGTCATCCCACTCTTCCTTCTCACCTGCCTAGGAAACAAGTACATGTCTGTGCTAAGCCATATTCCCAGCCCCTACTACCTCTTAGCATTTTGCATTATTTGTCAAGTGTTGAGTAAATTAGGCAGATAAATGATGAACATGAGAATATTTCCTTCACTGCTTTGTAACCAGTTAATTGCTCTTGCACTTCAGAAAGCAATCATAGTCTTGTTGGATTTACCTAATAGACATTACAATGAAATCAATGATTCATTCCTATTTGGTTAGTGTAGTTGGTTATAATTTCTATTCTGCATTTTGGTTCTCTCTTCAGCAAAAACATTCTCTATTTCATCCATCCTTCGAACAAATAGTTCTTGGACAACTGGATATGCACATGCAAAGGAATGCAACAGAAAGACCTAACTAAAAAGTAAAGCTATAATATGGTAGAGTGCTTGCCTAGCATGCATGAAGCCCTGGTTTCCATTCCTCAGCACCACATACACAGAAAAAGCCAGAAGTGGCGCTGTGGCTCAAGTGGTAGAGTACGAGCCTTGAGCAAAAGCAGCTCAGGGGCAGTGTCCAGGCCCTGAGTTCAAGCACCAGGACTGGCAAACAAAAAGTAAAGCTATAAAACTTAAAAGGTTGGGGTGGGGATATGGCCTAGTGGCAAGAGTGCTTGCCTCATACACATGAAGCCTTAGGTTCAATTCCCCATCACCACATATACAGAAAACGGCCAGAAGTGGTGCTGTGGCTCAAGTGGCAGAGTGCTAGACTTGAGCAAAAAGACGTCAGGAACAGTGCTCAGCCCCTGAGTCCAAGCCCCAGGACTGGCCAAAAAACAAACAAACAAAAAAAAAACCTTAAAAGGCAGGGGGTTTGGAATATGGCCTAGTGGTAAAGTGCTCATCTTGTATACATGAAGCCCTGGGTTTTCCTCAGCACCACATATATAGCCTTGAGCAAAAAGAAGCAAGGGACAGTGCGCAGGCCCTGAGTTCAAGCCCCAGGACTGGCAAAAAAAAAAAAAAAAATTTAAGGCAGTAAATCTTTGAGACTTGGATTATGTGTTGGCTTCTTAGCTAAGAGACCAAATGAACAAGAAAATAAATTGGATTTCACTCAAATTATAGCCTTGTGCTTCAGAAGGATCCTATTAAGAGAGTCATCTGAGAACACAAGCTTGAATGAAAAGAAAATCGTGTAGATCATTCATCCCATAAAAGGATTTCATTCTAGAATGTACAAAGAATTCTAACTCAATAAAAGGACAATATCAAAAATTTTAAATGGGTAGGATATGAATAGACATGTTAAAGGAGATAGTCAAATGGCAATGAAATAGAATGAACGCTGAGCATCATTAACCATGCAGAACAAACTAATAAGACATCCCTTTTCTTTCATACCAACTACGCTGTCTGGAATAAAGACAAGTGCTGAACTAGGCTCCAGTGGCTCAGATCTGTAATTCCAGCTACACACAAGGCTGAGATTTGGGGATCATTGTTTGAAGCCAGCCTGTAAAATCCATGAGACTCTTTACCTCCAATTAATCACCAAAATACTGGAAGTAGAGGTGTGGCTCAAGTGGTAGAGCACTAGCTTTTAAGCAAAAAAAAAAGCTAAGGAACAGTGCCCAGGACTTGAGTTTAAGTCCCATTACAGGAAAACACACAAAAATAAAAGTGCTAGCTGGGTGCCAGTGGCTCAGGTCTGTAATCCCAGCTACTCAGGTGGCTGAGATTTGGAGATCACAGTTAAAAGCCAGCCTAGGGCTGGGGATATAGCCTAGTGGCAAGAGTGCCTGCCTCGGATACACGAGGCCCTAGGTTCGATTCCCCAGCACCACATATACAGAAAACGGCCAGAAGCGGTGCTGTGGCTCAAGCGGCGGAGTGCTAGCCTTGAGCGGGAAGAAGCCAGGGACAGTGCTCAGGCCCCGAGTCCAAGGCCCAGGACTGGCCAAAAAAAAAAAAAAAAAAAAAAAGCCAGCCTAGACAGGAAAGTCCATGACACTCCTATCTCCAATTAACCACCAGAAAACCAGAAGTGGCACTATGGCGCAAAGTGGCAGAGTTCTTGCCCTGAGCAAAAAAAAAAAAAAAAAAAAAAAAAACAGCTCAGGAACAGTGCCCAGGCCCTGAGTTCAAGCCCCATGACAAACAAAAAAGAAAAAAAGGTAAGTGCTAGTGAGAATGTGGAACAATTGGGACCCTCATTCACAATCGGTGGGAATGTAAAGATAGTACAGATGTCGGACATACTTTGGGATAAGTACAAGGCACCGAGTTCAACTATGAGTACTGTTTTACTCCCCCATCAAAAGGTGTATCAGTGGGGGCTGGGGATATGGCCTAGTGGCAAGAGTGCTTGTCTCATATACATGAAGCCCTGGGTTCAATTCCCCAGCACCACATATACAGAAAACAGCCCTAGGGGTGCTGTGGCTCAAGTGGCAGAGTGCTAGCCATGAGCAAAAGAAGCCAGAGACAGTGCTCAGGCCCTGAGTCCAAGCTCCAGGACTGGCCAAAAAAAAAAAGGTGTTTCAGTTACCGCTGACTTAAATCCTAGGTTTGTAACCAAATGTAGACATGTCCCATGTGACTGTAGCCAGACTGGATTGCAATCCTACCTATCCCTCCCATGTGACTGGGATTACAATGCATTCTACCATGCTTAGATAGTTGAGATTTGCTTAATTCTCTTTGCGTGTGCTGTCCTCAAACCACAGTTACTACCTTCCAAGTAGCTGGGATTACAGGCAAGAATTGGCATCTTAAATAACACTGAACTTTTCAAACCAAGAATGGGTGGTAGGAAAAGGCAGATGAGGTTTTGGCTCAAGTGGTAGAGTGCCTGCCTAGCAAATGTGAGGCTCTTTAGCCCCTCCCCCCAAGTTCTTCCAGCTTATTTTTCGTGTATATTCCTTTGTTTTTGTCTAGGCTGGCTTCTATAGAGCTAGGATTACATTACATCTGGCTTATTTGCTGTGGACTCTAATTGTTGTCCGAGCTGGCATTTAATGATCTGCCTCCCAAGGAGCTGGGATTACAAGCATGAGCCAATGCACTTAGTCCCATTTCCTACTTTTTTATTTTTGGTATATTGATTCAGTGAACTGCATGGACTTTTCTTAAAATGTTTTATCATCAGTCTTGTTCCTAGGACAGATTCCACTTGGACATGATGGGCTGTTCTTTTTTTACATTGCCAGATTTCAGTTGCTAGCACAAAGTTCTTGTGATTGTACAATAAAACATGTACTTTTTGAATATACTTAATGCTTTTGAGTAAAAATGTGAGAAAAATGCTTAGGTAATTTTCATAATAGACATTAACTCCAATAGTAAAGACTAGCTGACTGGCTTTCTTGGATGTTAGTGGTGGCTCTAGGATTCCTATGTATACATAAGAGATGCAGTGTGACCACAGGAAGACTGACTGAAAATGTTCTTTTTCTTATTACTAGGTGTTATAGAAAATGAAATTTTTTTCTAAAGGTATTTTTGTTCACATTGTACATAAGACTGGGAAATACCAATTCTCAAATGTCAAAACCTGAGGCTGTTGAGGGGGGAGGGGGGAAAAAAAACCTGAGGCTGAATCGTTGGGTCTACTTGCTTATTAGTACCTATAGCATTAAGCCTCTAATTTCCAGGGAAGGCTGCAGGTTGCTTTTAGTTCTCCAAAGATAAGACACTATGAAAAGTAGTTGTTTTTATTTTATTTTATTTTTTGTGTGCCAGTCCTGGGGCTTGAACCCAGGGCCTGAGCACTGTCCTTGGCTTCTTTTTGCTCAAGGCTAGCACTATACCACTTGAGCCACAGTTTCACTTCCAGCTTTTTCCATTCATGTGGTGCTGAGGAATCGAATCTAGGGCTTCATGTATACAAGGTAAGCACTCTTGCCACTAGGCCATATTCCCAGCCCCAGTAGTTGTTTTTATGAATATCACACATCAAAGGGTGAACAAATGCAACAGGGGGACACTATGTGGAAAATGAATTATATATCTTGTAGGTAAGAACAGGAGGGAAATACTGGGGGAAAAGTGATGGAAGGGGAGAAGTGGTTCAAAAAGAAGTGTACTCATTACCTGTATTCCTATAACTGTAACTCCTCTGCATATCACCTCTACAATAACAAATGTATAGATATGATATATAAAGAGTACCACATTAAAAAATGGAGGTGAGTTACTAATCCTAGAACAAAGTAGACAAAAGTAGAGATTCTCATTTGAAAGCAATTTGGGCTAAGAACCAGAGTTCTTTCGTGTGTTTTCAGAAACAATGTCAAATATACTTGAAAATCAGATAAAATTAGGTTTCTTGCATGTTGAAAAGGTTAAAAGTGATGTTATTAAAAAGAAATGCAAAAACATTTTTACAGAATAGTATAAATGTTTATTTTATGTATGATTTCCTTTCCTGTCCTGTTTTTACAATATAGAAAAGTGTATTTTTTGAATAGCTCTAGGAAATATAAATTTAATTTTTCTACTTTGGGATGTAAATAGAGCTAAAAAAATTATATATCCAGCCCTCCCCAAATAGTCTTTTAAAATTGTTGAATTAATGTGACTATTAATCTTGTTCAGCAATTTGATGCAAATGCCTAAATACAAAAAAGTTGTTTAGTAAGTACTACACAGGAAGAAAAGCTTAATATTTTAGTTTCTTGAAAATCAAAAACTAGTAGCATTTGATTGCACCTTTAAATTTTTACAAGCAAGACATTCTTAAGCAATGCCATCATACATAATCTACAATTAAATGAGAACTTCACAAACATTTCTGCACACTGTATATAAATACACATCACAATGGTGTAATTAGAATTAAACAGAGTATATACAAAATGAACAAGGTTTAGGTTTAGACCAAAAACTTATTGCAATTTTTTGAAAAATAACTTGATTACATATTTTATCCTTACACTAATTTACATTTATACAATTTTAATTAGACATACTTGAATGAGATGCTAAGAACATCTGTATTATCTACATTTAAAGTTACTGCACTATTGTTTTATACACCTAAATTTTAAAAGGAGGATACTTAAATGAATAACGGAATCCTCTTTTGTATTTTTTCTATTGCCTATATCTTTCATGTTCATATGAACATATATACACATTTAATACATACAACTATAGATAGTCCTTGGAGGAAATGGAATAATCATAAGCTAATAATTACTGAGGATTAAGGAACAAAATGTTTGAATTTCAACATGGTTTTTTCCTGACATAAAATCAAGACTCATATTACAATAGGCTCTTAAATTCATAGAGCTCTTTAATTACTGAAAATGATTTACCTTATGTTAGCAGTTATATGATATGAAAACACGCATCTTACTAACTCACTGCCTTAAAATAAACCACATTAAAGATTCCTTATAAGAAGAAATCCCATTTCAGCTCTGAAAGTTTTGTTAGGTGGCCCATTTTCAGTACATCAAGTAAGGATCAAGTACTGTCTGAAATGACTCCATTCCAAAGTCTACAAAAAGAACTGTGCTGGGGCTGGGGATATGGCCTAGTGGCAAGAGTGCTTGCCTTGTATACATGAGGCCCTGGGTTCGATTCCCCAGTTCCACATATACAGAAAACGGCCAGAAGTGGCGCTGTGGCTCAAGTGGCAGAGTGCTAGCCTTGAGCAAGAACAAGCCAGGGACAGTGCTCAGGCCCTGAGTCCGAGGCCCAGGACTGGCCAAAAAAAAAAAAAAAGAACTGTGCTGAAAAGTCCTTCCCTAAATTCATCTCTTTCCATCTCAAAATTCCTGACTTCTCTTTCCAAGCCCGGTGCTGAGCCTGATCCTTATTATATGTGATCCATGCTGTCCTGTCTCAATGGAATGGCGTGTACTTCTCTTCCCAGTCCTCTTACTTCCACATGACAACTGTTCCCACATGCACCACTCTGAAAGGAATCCCGACACGGAGCGCAGGTAGCCATTCCTCACAGGAGCACATGCCCTCCTCTGAAATCCCTTCCTGCCCCTGAATGCCTTACATGTGGATTTATTTTTTTAAAACAATTTTTTCATTTTAAAAGTGTACGTGGGAATTACTACCCTTTTTGATATTTTCAGAGATAACAGGACATTATTCCAGAATCTATCCTAAAAAGCTGATTTTTTTTCTTAAAAAGATAGTGCTTTTTCTAACCCAAAACATCATTTGAATCTATTTCATTTGAATTTGTTATGTAGACATTCTAGCTGCATATCTGAATGTATTCTAGAACTAGAACCAAAGATGACTGGGCCCATGCTACTTTGGCTTCTTCTACTGAACAAAGTCATACAACGCCATACATTATAAATTATATTACAGTAATTTATCAGTGTTCTTTGTCAATAAAATCAGAAGGATAGAACATCTACTTCTTAAGAAACTCAAGCAAATTAAACATCTATATAATACAATAAAGGGAAAAATAAGCTAAATTCAATTTAGAAGGGGCATAAGCAGAATTAACTGGTATTTAAAATGTACTAATTCCCTCATTTAAAATTTCTTCTCTCTCAATATTATCACCTCAGGTTTTTTAAAACAAGGACTGAATTAAAATACAGAACTGTCAAAGCTAGCTTGCAAAAAATGAAATTTCCTGTACAACTCCATTCCTTGTCTCCTGGGCTGGAGTTAGCAATTCATGGCACAGGGGTCGCTCTTCGCCTTTCCTGCAGAGTTGATGACACTCATCAGACATCGTCCAAACTCCTCAAGTATCATGCGTTCCGCTGCTGCCTTTGATTTTCCTTTCTTGTCTGCCTGCTCAGCTTGGGCAAGAAGGCAGTTACATGTGGCTTCAGCCACTTCCTTAGTTACAAATGTAAACGGCAACCTGAAATTATTTGAGGGAGAGAGAGAGAAAGATGATGACAGTGATTGGGTAAATGCTTCCTCTGGGAATCTCTATTGAGACTTCCACACCTCATCCACATGTGCATCAAAATTTACATAGTAAACACACTAAAGACTTGCATAAAGTTAGATTTTTTTTTCAGTCCCTGAGCACATTTGAAAAGGTAGTTCAGGAAATAAACGATTTAATATAAAACATCTGATCTATTACTTACACAAGATCATCTGGTTAACTAAAAGACTAATTGTACCAGTATACTGGATACTTCTATAAGTGGATTCCTCCCAATTCATGAACGGAAACTCCACAAATGCTTTGATAATTCTGCTGTTTCTCCAGTGTCTACAACAGTGCTAACCTCACAGATACTCCCTGAGTACTTAACACATTTAACACTTTTAACACATTCCTTTGTGGTGTTTGTAAAAAGTAAGAATAAAAAGCAAATAAGCATACCAAAATTCTGCATTGTTCCATCACAACAAAGAAAAAAAGGGGAAGCCAAATACTGTTCATCACAGTGTCACTGATACAGAGTTGAACTATACTAAGGAAGGAAAGGGAAGGGGAAAATAGAGGGAAAGGGAAAGGGAAAGGGAAGGGGAAAGGGGAAAGGCGAAAGGGCAAGGGCAAGGGAAAGGGAAAGGGAAAGGAAAGGGAAGAAAAGCCTTACTTTTCTAAGCAACAAATTGGAATTTACTTCTTTCTTTTATGTCAGTTATGGGCTTGAACTCAGGGCTTGAGTACTGTCCCTGGGCTCTTTTGCTCAAGGCTAGTGCTCTACCACTTTGAGCTACAGCCTTACTTCCAGTTTTCTGGTCACAAACTTCCCTACCCAGGCTGGCTTTGAACCTTGATTTTCAGATCTCAGCCTCCTGAGTAGCTAGGATTACAGGCGTGAGCCACCAGTGCCCAGCTTAAGTATTTTAAATAAGAGATGCCAGGTCTGTCTCTTAATAATTTAATCTCTAATAAATGAATGTAAGTCCAAATTATTAACAAATAATGTTAATATAATAAACCTAAATCCAAATTGTTATTTGGTATCACTGACAAACACCTACAATGAAAATGTTTCATTGCTCACAATCACCTGTAAAAGTCTCTCTTTTTTTTTTTTTTTTTTTTTTTTTGCCAGTCCTGGGCCTTGGACTCAGGGCCTGAGCACTGTCCCTGGCTTCTCCTTGCTCAAGGTTAGCACTCTGCCACTTGAGCCACAGCGCCACTTCTGGTCATTTTCTATATATGTGGTGCTGGGGAATCGAACCCTGGGCTTCAGGTATACGAGGCAAGCATTCTTGCCACTAGGCCATATTCCCAACCCGTGTAAAAGTCACTTTAAGGGTAAGAAAATGTAGGTTATAAGTAGAGCTACTTTGGGCTAGGAATATGGCCTAGTGGCCTTATGTACATGAAGCTCTCAGTTCAATTCCTCAGCACCACATATATAGAAAAGACTAGAAGTGGCACTGTGGCTCAAGCGGCAAAGTGCTAGCCTTGAGTAAAAAAGCTCAGTGACAGTGCACAGGCCCTGAGTTCAAGCCCCAGGACTGGCAAAAATAAATAAATAAATAGGTAGAGCTACTTGTTTAACTCACTACTAAACAGCATAGACAGTATTAAATGACTAGCTCCCTCTTCTACCTTTTCAAAAACATTTGGGTATATAGATCTTCAAGTAATTTGTTTCTCGTATGTGTGCATGTATCACTGTGTGTTTGGTTTTATTTTGGTTTTGAGATGGGTCTTACTGCATTGATCAGGCTGGTCTGAAACTCCTGGGCTCAAGTGATCCTCTGCATTAGTCTCCAGAGTAGATGGGACTACAGGCACTCACCACTGTGCCAGTTACCTGACCTAAAACTTTTTACTGTCAAAGCTTTTTGCTTGTCAAAACGTTTTACTCCAGGGCACAACGGTCTAGTGAAAGAGACAACAATCATACTTCAATGTTACAGTGTCATGGTGGTCTAACAGAATAGAAGTGCTCAAAGAACAAGGAAAAGGGAAGGGAAGGCAAGAAAACATGAGAAACAGCATGCACTAAAAGAAATAAAAATTGGTTTTCTTAAAAAATTCTCAAATATTTTTAGCTCATCTTAGTAGAGATAAAACCAATTAAATTTTAAACACAGAAAATTAAAACACTACTATGTACTTTAGAATAATACAACATATAGTGTTTTCTGTTACCTTAAATTCCTTCACAAGTAAGAAAGATGGAAGGTGAATGGAAAAACCAGGATTTAAAATAACTATTTCAACTTTGACCTTCTAAAGAGAAATCTTCCTTATCAAAATGAGTATTAGAAGGAAAAAAAAAAGAAAAGAAGAAGAAATAAAAACTATGGACTTACTTTCCTCCTCCACTATTTAAAGTGGGCGTTGGCCTAGTAAGCAAATCTGAAATCTGAGAAGATAGCTTCGTCTTCGCCGCCGTTTGCTGCTGGACCCTTACTTCAGCTGCATCTGCTAAGTGCATCAGTGTCTTTCTTTCTGGGCTTTCTTCAAAATTCTTACAGCCAATGCACTTACATATTGAAGAACACATTATTTTTGCCTATAACATTTACAGGAGAGAAGTTTCCAAATTAAAACAAAAACATCACTGTAAGTTGATTTCAGAATCAAATCAAGAAACAATTGCATTCATTATCTGGTCAGCTGACAGAAGGGCTGATGGAAGTATCTTTTTCTAACAAAGCCTACACAATCAGCCGCTTGTGGGTAAAGTCTGAGCGAGGCTGACCAATGTCTGTGTTCACATCTCCCCAATATGAATACCACATACTCTTCACAAGGAGTATGAATGCTACATTAAATATAAAAGTAGCTCAGAGGTCACTGTTACCATGTCACTGTCTTCCATTCATGCAACCACAACCTCAGTTCACAAGAAAAGGATTTCTTATGTTGTTTACTACAGATGGTTCCTTCACAGTGAGCCCATCACAAGCATTTAAAAAATGTTGACAGCATGAAGCCCTGGGTTCCTTTCCTCAGCACCACATATATAGAAAAAAGCCAGAGGTGGTGCTGTGGCTTAAGAGCTAGAGTGCTGGCCTTGAGCAAAAAGAAGCCAGGGACAGTGCTCAGGCCCTGAGGCCAAGCCCCAGGACTGGCAAAAAATAATAATAATAATAATAATGTTGACAGCTACTCATTCAATTAATTCAGCCTTGAAGACATGACAGGATCTTGAATTTCCAGATGCAAAGCAACAAGATAAAAAAGCCAATTGAACTCTAAACCAATGTGTCAGGACAACAAAAATTCAACATAGGCCAAGGTAAGGTGCTTGCATCTGTAATCCTACTAAGTGGCAAACAGAAGTAGAAGGATGATAGTCTAAGGTTGGCTCTCGGTAAAAGTATTTAGACTCTACAAAAAAAAAAAAATGATCAAAAGCAAACAGGAGTAGAGGTAGGGTTCAAATAGCAGAGTGCCTGCCCTGCAAGACTGAGTTACTGAGTACAAACCACAAGACTGCCAGGAAAAAATTAACATAAGCTGTCAGACAATATAAAAAAATTTATAGTGACTGCTGGGCACTGATGACTCACATCTATAAATCCTAGCCACTCAGAAGGCTGAGATCTGAAGATAGAAGTTCAAAGCCAGACAAAGCAGCAAAGTCTGTGAGATCCTTATCTCGGATCAGAGAACCATCAGAAAACCAGAAGTGGAGCTGTGGCTTAAAGTGTTAGAGTGCTAGCTAGCCTTGAGCAAAAATTGCTCAAAGACAGTGTCTAAGCCCTGAGGTCAAGCCCCACCACTGGCCAAAAAACATTATAACAAGTCAAATAGCCACTATAATTCATAGATATATATATATTTTTGGAATGAACAAATTAACTATTAGAAATGCTGTCTAAAAGAAATGCTGTCTATTCTGACATTTCTTAAGAACAACCAGGACAGGTATCTCTCTTCACTTGAACCATCCTACTTCTTTTTCTACTTTTATCAACTCACAGACTAGTTCATGTGTTTGCCAAGTTTGTACATGAAAGAGCATTGCCATTCTGATCTAGCTTTACAACAATTTCCATGCTAAAAGCAATCCTGGTTTGAAAACTTTCAAAAACAAAATTAACCAGGTTAGTCCTTACATTTTCATAATAACACTGTACGATGTAGTAGTTTATAAACATAAGTCAACTATTTTTACCAGGCAACCCAACAGAACATAGTCAATACATCCCAACAGTTGATGAAAATCTGGCTTGTTGGACTTAACATGTTATTTAGGAGTCCTCCAAAATTCATCTTAATACAGTTTTCATTCATACTGACAGTAGAACAAGATATTATTATACTATACTACCTTTAGTTCTGAGAAATCCTTGACTTTCTAAATAGTAAATTCAGAAAGAATTCATTACAAAGAAAATGCAGTAAATGACACCTTCAGTATGACATGTTTTATAGAAGCATACATGGCACTGCAAATAGTTTCCTAAGTGCAAAAAGCAAGGCTTTCTGCCAAAACTAAAAAGGAGGTTCCCTCAATGAAAACAACCCAAAAGACTATGGATATCTTGAGATGAGTAAGAAGCCAATTAGGGAAACTAAGACTTTCCTTGTCATGACTAGATTGCCATCTAAGTTTTGAAAGTGTCTTGAGGTGGGAAGTGGAGGACTTGTGCAGTGCCTGTCGCTTCTGCAGAGAAGATGGCAGGTAAATGACTACCTACTATGACACTGCAAATCCCCTCACCATAGTTACATCATTTGGCTATATTCCATATTTCTCCTTTCCTGGTTTAAGGCCACAATCCAAACTTCTTAATGTGATTAGTTTCCCACACAGCAATATTCTTCAAGGATCTTAGTTCAAGACAATCTCTGATTTCAGGATTGCATCCCAGATAGGGCAGTGATACCCACTAAAGACTTCCAAAAAGCCCAGGGAAACCAGCAGTCAGCATTGGCCCTCCACTGAGAAGCAATGCTATAGTTCCCACACCATTTCCATTTTATTGCTTCTTTTGAAAACTCAATATACTGGGTTATGTTCTTACAGGTATTAATGATTGAGAAGTTATGAGCTAACAAGCAGCAACTGAAATCTGAGCTATAATAATGAGCCCAAGGTACTGTTCCTCTCAAGTTCTCCATGGGAAGACAATGAGGCATTCCTCCAACAAGGGGTCTTCAATTTGTGCATACTTTCAAAACAAGAAAGTTTTTTTTTTGTTTGTTTTTTTGTCAGTTGTGAAGCTTGAACTCTGGGCCTGGGTGCTCTCCCTGAGCTCTTCAGCTCAAGGCTAGTGTCCTACTGCTTGAGCCACAGGGCCACTTCCAGTTTTATGGTGGATAACTGGAGATGAGAGTCTCATGGACTTTCCTGCCCTCGCTGGCTTTGAACTGCGATCCTTAAATCTCAGCCTCCTGAGTAGCTAGGATTACAGGCTTGAACCACTGATGCCTGGCTACAATATTTTCCAAATATCCAACTAAATGTTTGTAGCAGGTTCTTTCTAAAACTCTCCCCAAAAGATGATTAAGACATCCCCCAACATCATACCTCATAGCATTCACAGTAGTTTTTAAGGCATCCTGACCGTTTGCAGTTACACCCCTTGCTGTGCCGTCGATCTGATTCTCCCTCCTTTCCTTTCCCTATCTTTGGTTTAAAGGCTTCTGGATTTCTGTCAAGGCATGCCTATCAAAACAGATCAAATAGAAATTGAATTTAATCAGATTAAGCACTACAAATGGAACTAATAGTTTTTGTGGTAAGACACTTGAGTCTTTTTTTTTTTAAAAAGGGTAAAGTATTATCTGCTAAATTAAAAAAAAATCACCTTTATTGCTTTTTGCCTTTCATTTTCATGTTCCAAATTGTTATAACAATTAGTACAATTGCAGTTGTTGCAAAATTCACCATTGGCAAAACAATCACAATATCTGGAAGATAAAATGAATGCAAATTTTTAAAAGTCATTAGTAAATAAAACTAGTAATTATTTGATCATATATAGTCCTATGTTTTATGTGTATCACATTATATATGTGGTGTAGCTCAGAAATACACTCAAAGCCACCTACCTACAGAGTTGAAACATATAGCCAAACACAAACTAGAGCTCAAAATTTTACTTACCAACTCTCAGAATTTCAACCTAAAAATCTAATCCGATAAAACTGCCAACACATGAATTTATAAGCCCCAAGTAAGTTGTCTCACATTTTGGAGAAAACAAATGTTTACATTCTGTTGATGTCATCTGCTCATGCAACTAAGCTATTGTGCCTTGGGATTCTAAGCTCTAGAGCTCTGCATGGAACTATCATATCAGATCTGTTAGCTTAATTCTAATAGGCAAATTAATGATTCAATGATCCTCCAAATTACCCCAAGTGTGACACTTCATGGAGGATACCAAATACCAAGGTCATAGACAAGATATACTTATTCCTGTCAAAAATATAAACTATTTATAACTCATGCTGCAGAGGTCCTATGATATACATAGCAAACACTTAACATTATTTCTTTTTGAACCAATGAAAGAATATTTTAAAGTGTTGTCTGTTCCTGTATGTTTACTAAAATTACTTTCACTTGTAAAATTTATCTATTAAGAAATTTTAATTAGTTACACTTAGTTTTGAGACTATTTCTGGTTGTATCAAGTAAGGAAACAACAGCAAAAACACTTACAATTTCAAACATAGAGATTTTGTACAATTGCAGGGCTTCCTGGGCCGACTGGCAGACTCCGATGGGATTATGCTACTCAGACACAAAGACAAACATGTCAATCAACTTAAAATAATTATTTAAAACTAGAAAAGTTTACCATCTACAAATTTCTGCCAAAAGAAAACTTAAACAAATGTACCATCTTTACGAGATGTTATATGTTCCATCTTTTTTTTTTTCGCCAGTCGTAGTGCCTGGGCACTGTCCCTGAGCTTTAATGCTCAAGGCTACAGTGCTCTACCACTTGAACCACAGCACCACTTCTAGCTTTTTTTTTTTTTTTTTTTTAGTAGTTTATTAGAGATAAGTCTCACAGACTTTCCTGCCTGGGCTGATTTCCAACAGCAAAACTCAGATCTCAGTCTCCTGAGTACTAGGATTATATACCAGAACCTAGTTCCATTTACATTTTGTAAAGAAGTGATCAGTAGCTCTATAGTACTCTTCCCTTGACTGAACAAAGGTTGGAAATAGCTCAAAATTCTTGAGATTCAATTATAAAAGCCAGTGAGGTGAAAAGGGGTGTGCAGAAGAGGCATGAGGGTGGCAGGTATATTCTGGCTTTGAGCTAACTGAAGCACAGCTTCTAAACTGATATTGCAAAGACAGTGATTAACAGATTAAAGAACAAAAACCAACATCTAATATAGTTAGATAGTTAAGGGAGGGAGGAGCAAGGGGACAAAAATAGGTAAAAAAAATGACATATCTGAGTAAAGAGCACATGGGACATGGCTATTTCTATCACCTATCTGTTTCAAGTATTTCAAAGTATTTTAGAGAAATGCTCACATAGATTTAAGGGGGAAATCAAATAGATATAGTATGGAATGAATAATGTTGTACTTAAGCTGATACAACAACTTAACTTACACATTTTCAAAATACGCACCCATTGAATGGAAGCCTTGCCTGTGTCTGGATGCCAGATGTTCCAGTGAAGTTTGAGTTGCTTGCTATGGACACATATGAAGACTGCTGTAGCTGTTAGGAAAGGTAAATTCAAGTCACACTTGCAAAAATAACACTTTCAGATACAATGATTAATGAGAAACAAAAAATTCACAAACATCTATCTCATGGATCTTTTCTAAGGACTCTGACCAATACTAGAGGTGAAAATAACTTGAATGCTTTGCAGTACTAAATGCTTCAGAGATGACTGAATGCACCCAAAAGTACTAGAATAGCCTCCATGGGCTAGAAGGTATAATATGCCTCCCTGTAAAAAAGTGGGCACTCTATGAATTAATCATCCTATTACCAATCAGTGAATGAGAAGTTTTAGGAAGAGTTACTTCAATTTCTAAATATAACAAATGCTAATGATAGGGGCTGGGAATATGGCCTAGTGGCAAGAGTGCCTGCCTCATATACATAAAGTCCTAGGTTCGATTCCTCAGCACTACATATATCGAAAAGGCCAGAAGTGGCGCTGTGGCTCAAGTTGGCAGAGTGCTAGCTTTGAGCAAAAAGAAGCCAGGGACAATGCTCAGACCCTGAGTTCAAGCCCCAGGACTGGCCAAAAAAAAAGAAAAAGCTAATGATAAAAACAATGAACAATCTCATCCCTTGATCATTCTGCCTTGAACCATGGCTCCTTCTTAAAACAGGTTTAACTGCTGAACATTAATTTTTAATCTAACTATACATTTTCCTAAAGTAAGCTAGGGAGTTTTTATTTGAGCTTCCCTTTCCTCATTTATAATCAGAGTTGATCAACTCAACTAACTAGAAATCTAGAAATAACATGCCAATCTGCTAGATCCTCCCATGAAAACCTCTAACTTCTTCATAGAAACCGCACTCCTAGGCCCATCTAGCCTACATGGCTTCCATTCTAAAGATGACAACAAGGGGGCTGGGAATATGGCCTAGTGGCAAGAGTGTTTGCCTCATATACATAAAGCCCTAGGTTCGATTCCCCAGCACCACATATATAGAAAACAGCCAGAAGTGGCGCTGTGGCTCAAGTGGCAGAGTGCTACCCTTGAGCAAAAAGAAGCCAGGGACAGTGCTCAGGCCCTGAGTTCAAGGCCCAGGACTGGCCAAAAAATAAAAAAATAAAGTGCTTTATTTAAAAAAATAAAAAATAAAGATGACAACAAGATTATAATAGATACATCACTGATTACGTCTCTTGGAAATGCTGCTTAATGAAATAAGCACCAGTCAGTAGAATACTATTTGTGTGTGAGGAAGGCTTTACTTTAGTGAGTCTTTTCTAGGCATTGGAACTCTGCTGATTTTAACTTCAACTTTACCTTTTTGTGTTTGTGTGCTACTATTAAGGCTTGAACTCAGGATAGGCACAGTTCCTCAGCCTTTTCACTCAAGGATGGTGCTCTACCAGTTGAGTCACAGCTCCACTTCCAGCGTTTTGGGGGGAGAGTGGGGAGTTGGTTAACTGGCAATAAGAGTCTCATGAACATTTTTGCCTGGGCCAGCTTCCATCTTTGGCTCTCAGATATTAGCCTCTTAAGTAGTAGCTAGGATTACAAGCTTTAGTCACTGGTGCCTGGCTAACTTCAATTTTTCCCCTTCTTCATAGTTTTGCTCTCCTACCAAACTGCTCCAAATTGTGCAGCTTATTTCTAAATGCTGAAGCTATACAGAAACAAACTAAAATGTTTTAGCTATCATGTCGAGTTTTTAGAAACAAGCATTTTCATACTAAGTTATATTTTCTTTTTTAGCAGTACCAGAATATGCTAGCTAGCATCAGATATCTCACAATCAATTATCACTTTGAAATGCAATGACTTGGTTTTTCACACACCTGAGTAACGTACTGTGCTGGAAGCACTGCATAGCCCACGTTTCCTGTTCCTGGAGCTGGAGCCAGGACAGTACCCGGGGGAAGGTTAGTGAGGTTGGGCTGGATCTGTGGCAGTGGTGTAGCAGGCATGATAAGCCGTTGCTGTGGCTGGCTAGTGGTTACTATTTGTGAAGTTGGGTTGATTGGTTTTGGAACAACCTAAAGAAAAAGACATTTAGATTAATAACCACAAAATAAGTTTTGTAGCTATTTAAGTCAGCATAAATCCCGATTCTTTCCCCCCCGCTCCAGGCCTGGGCCTTGAACTCAGGGCCTGAGCACTGTCCCTGGCTTCTTTTTGCTCAAGGCCAGCATTCTGCCACTGAGCCACAATGCCCCTTCTGGCCATTTTCTATATATATAGTGCTAAGGAATCGAACCTAGGGCTTCATGTGTACAGGTAAGCACTCTTGCCACTAGGCCATATTCCCACCCCCAAATCTTGATTCTTGATAAGAATCATTTGGGAGTAATGTGACACTCACCTGTTTGACAGTCTGAGCTGGGACAAATGGAACTGACATCCGTACTGGTGTTGTATTAACCACCACTGGCTTCGCTTTTTAAAAGAAAAAAAAAAAGATGAACAACTTGTTTACAGAAAGCAATATTCAAAACTTCTCTCTCAAACTGCTCTCATAAAGAAAAGGCATTTGTTTCCAATTTTAACTAATCTTTAATGAGCACAGTTACTTTTCAAAATTGTTTACCCTATCTACCAGAAAACTTATATACAATAATCTATGTATTTTATCTTTTCTTTTCTTTTTTTTTTTTTTTTTTGGTACTAGGGATCGAACCCAGGATGTTGCACTTAGTAGGCAAGCGCTTTGCCACTGAGCTACATCTCAGCCAACCTATGTATTTTATGAGGAAATTTTTATAGGCTTGGGGAAGTTTATTGAGATGTGTATACATCTAGCATTAAATCTAGTCAAAGGAAATGTAGACATAAAAGAGCTGCTATGCATGAGACTGAAGAATAAGACTGTTCCATGCTACTACTTCTCATTGCTGTTTCTGTTCACACCAGAGAAAATACACTCATGTACAATTCAATATTTACAGAATACAAATGAAAAGGCAGCATAGCATATTAGTATGGATTCTAAAATCTTAAAACTCTGTGAGTTCAAACCCCAGTTCTTCATGCTTGCTCCTTCCTCTTCTTCCTCTCCTCCCCTTCCTCTTCTACCTCCCCTTCTTTCCCCTTCCCTCCTTTTTCCTCTCTTTTTTCATTTTCTTGAGGGTAGTATTGGGGTTTCCTTCCTCCCTCCTTCTTTTTCCCTCCCTTATTTCCTCTCTTCCTCTCTGTCTGTCTGTTTCTTTTTTTGGGTGAGGGGAAGGTATTGGGATTTGAACTCTGGGCCTTGAGCTTCCTAAACAAGCACGTTATCACTTGAGCCACGCCCTTAGTCCCCAGCTTGGCTTTCTTTCTTTCTTTTTTTTAATTCTATTGTTATTATTAATTTGTACAGAGGTGTTACAATTCTGTAAGTCAGGTAATGAGTACAATTCATCTTGGACAATCACCCCTTCCCTTTACTTTCCCCCAGTTTCCTTCTCCTGTCCCAGTCCAAAAGCTGCATAGTCATTTCCCACAGTGTTTAATGAATATCACAACTACCATTCCTCCCTCCATTCTTGTGCCCTCCTTTTGTCCACCCTAAAAAGACAACAACCCAAAACAAAAACAAACAACACAAAACCATGTTTCCATTTCCTGGACTTTGTGTTGATAAGTAGATTTTAGATCTTCAGAAGCGGTCCGCTTTTGGGTTCCTCCCCTAACAGTATCCTCCTTTAGTCTGTGTGGGTGTAAATGCCTGGAACCCTATATAAGTTATCATCATCTCCCGTTATTTTTAGATCTAGCTTCCACATGAGCGAAAATATGTACAGTTTGTCTCTGAGTGTGGGTTACCTCACTTAATATGCATTTTCCTGCAAATGATATAGTAGTATTCTTTCTAATGTCTGGGTAAAATTTCATTGTGTATAGGTAACACATTTTTTTGATCCACCCATGTATTGTAGGGCATATGGCTGTTTCCATAACTTGGATATTGTGAATAATATAGAAATGAACATGAATATGCAAGTGCCTTCACTGTACCCTGACTTGTAATGACCTGGGCAGATGCTCAAGAGTGATATGGCTGTACCAGGTCTGTGAAACCAAAAACTGCTTGTCAAATGGTATTTCCCACAGAATTGGGTCAGCGACCCAACATTATGTAACTAAAACTAAACAACTACTCAACATATAAAGGTCAAAAATTGACCTCTCAGTGGAATACAATAGCTCATAAGCTATGTATGTACGTTCATATAAGACTACTGCCGACATATTGTCTAATGTCGACATTACATTTAAAGCCCTAGGCGAATTTTCTTTGGCGTAGGCCACGTGGCTACTGTATATGTTCTTGGTACATTGGGTATTGTATATATGTCTGCCTGACCTAGGGTAGGGAAAGAAAAACAGGGTGTAAGATATCACAAGAAATGTACACACTGCCCTACTATGTAACTGTACCCTTTTTGCACAACACCTTGTAAAAATTTTTGTTTAATTAATAAATAAATTTTTAAAAAAGAGTGATATGGCTGGGTCATAGGGAACTTCTACTATTAGTTTTTAGGTGTTTTTTCTGTTTGTTTGTTTGTTTTTTGTGCCAGTTATGGGGCTTGAACTCTGTGCCTGGATGCTTTTCTTGGGCTACTTTTACTCAAGGCTAGTGCTCTACCACTTGAGCCACAGTGCCACTTCCAACTTTTTCTGTGATTAATTGGAGATTACAGTCTCACAGGGGCTGGGAATATGGCTTAGTGGTAGAGTGCTTGCCTAGCATACATGAAGCCCTGGGTTCAATTTCTCAGTACCACATAAACAGAAAAAGCCAGAACTAGAGTGCTATAGCTTGAGCAAAAAAAGTTCAGGGACAGCGCTCAAGCCTTGAATTCTAGCCCCAGGACTGTCCAAAAAAAAAAAAAAAGGCGCATGGACTTTCCTTCCCCAGGCTGTCTTTGAACCGCAATCCTCAGATCTCAACCTTCTGAATAGCTAGGATTATAGGCATGAGCCACCAGCACCTGGTTTATGTTTTAGATTTTTAAGGAACTTCCAAACCACTTTCCAGAGTGGTTATACTATTTTACATTCTCACCAACAGTATAGTAGGGTTCCATTTCCCCCCAGCATCCATGCCAGTATTTGTTGCTGTTTAAATTCATAATGTTGGCCAATCTAACTGGGGTGACATGGACTTTGAGTTGTTTTGATTTCCATTTCCTTTATGGCCAAGGATGTTGACCATTTCCTCCTATGTTTCTCTGCCATTATTACCTCTTCTTCTGAGAGGTCTCTCCTTAGCTCCTTTGCCCATTTAATGATTGGTTTATTAGTTCTATTGGGGGAAGGGAGGGGGTTTACTTTCTAACTACTTAAATCTTTTGGCCTGTACACTCATCTGCAATATGGGGAGGAGTATGTACTTTATAAAATATTAGGATTACATACATTAACTAGTGAAAATTGATTAGAATAGTGCCCAACCAGATACTTAGTGCTCAATAAATGTTGGTTGCCATTATTGTTACTGTTAGTATTCCAAACATTATTAAATGGCACCTTGACCAATATTTCAGGGAAACAAACAATAAGACACCTGCTCTCACGATTAAATTCTAGTAGACCAGATTAGGCAAGAGCCCACATGGATGAAATATTACTTAAAGAAGCTAACCGCTGTGGGATTTGAAAAGAGAATATCCACCTTACTGGCAGATGATAGGAATGTGGAAAGAGGGCACACAGGCTACAGCAGGGCACACTATGCATACAGGCAAGCCGGAAGCATACTTTTAACATGCTCATGAGCGGACCAGTTTGGCTAGGATCTAGGTTTGTGTGTACATACACACAAGAACTCTGAATACTAAAATAGATATTTGTATATTTGATCTACAGTTTTAACTCTGTGGCCAATGAGAAGTGTCTGAGGATTTTTAAGTACAGAGGTATTTTTGGAACAGTACATATGGAAGTTGTGTTTGACAGCGATCAAACTTCAAGGAACAAGACAAGGCAGAAGAGTGCAAGAGATGAGCACCAGAGGTAACTGCACTGAGAGTAGAAGTACGGTGAGAGTGAAAGGGATGTGATGTAACCACTAAACAGTAGGAACTGTGTTACAGAGCTCTCTCTCACACATACACAGGTGAGCCTACACACATACCTATCCAGGAACATGCATGTGTGTGTAACCCTAGAAAACTCAGGTATCCAAGTTTGTATTGGTAAAATACCTGCATGCTGAGTTGGGCATTTTTATTTTGATAGTTGTGCTAGAGATTAAACCCATGGCCTTCAACATACTAGGCAAGCAAGTGTTCTACCACTTTGTTAATCCCCACCCCGTTTATTTGAAACAGGATCTCAGTATGAACCTCATGGTAGCCTAGAATTCACAATCATCCTGCCTTTGCATGCCTGCCATGCTGTGCTTAACTAATGATTGAGAAAGAAGGTAACTAGAAATGAAGTGGTCAGAAAATAAGACACTATATATAATACCCAAGAGAGGAGATGTTATAAATATTACAGAATTCAACAGTTTGTGTTTCTTTTATATCTAGTCTTGGTTTCATCACCAATAATGATGAAATTTTTACAAAGACTAGTGCAATCTTCAAATTTTTAGTCTTTAGAAAGAGCTATAAATGATTCTTTAGATTGGTTTCCCTCTAAACTTCAGGAACCATTCTGGGAAGTGTTTGATGCTTTTACTTCCTAAAACTGATTTGTTTCTTCAACAAGACAGCACAAAATATCCTGAAGCAGTCAGGCAAGCACACTTCACTTCCTGGAAGAGTCAGCAGCTAGTACAGGAGCCTCTGACTGCTGGTGCTTGCAGTCGATGTTGTTTGCGGCGTGAGATGCATAGCTTAATTCCCTTTGCATTTAAATAAAACATTTTTATGGAGAAAAAAATGGAATAGTACGAGAGAAGGGGTGACACTGTCCAAAAAGAAGTGTACTCTTGCTATGAGCTAGTGGCTCACACCTGTAATCCTAGCTACGTAGAGGCTAAGATCTAAGGATCGTGGTTGGAAGCCAGCTGGAGCAGAAAAGTTCCCATGAGACTCTCATCTTCAATTAACCACTCAAAAACCAGAAGGGGACCTGTGGCTCAAAGTGGTAGAGTGCTAGCCTTGAGTAAAAAGAGCTCAGAGACAGAGCTGAGGCCCTGATTTCTCTTTTTTTTTTTTTTTTTTTTTTGGCCAGTCCTGGGCCTTGGACTCAGGGCCTGAGCACTGTCCCTGGCTTCTTTTTGCTCAAGGGTAGCACTCCGCCACTTGAGCCACAGCGCCGCTTCTGGTCGTTTTTCTGTATATGTGGTGCTGGGGAATCGATCCTAGGGCCTCGTGTATCCGAGGCAGGCACTCTTGCCACTAGGCTATCTCCCCAGCCCTGAGGCCCTGATTTCAAACCCAAAGATAAGGAAGGAAGGAGGGAAGGGAGGGAAGGGAGGGAAAGGGAGGGGAGGGAGGGAGGAAGGGGAGGGAGGGAGGGAAAAGTACTCTTTACCTGACTTATGTAACTGTAAACCCTCTGTATGTAACTTTTATAGTAACAATTTAAAATATTTTTTAAATCATAACAAAAAAAAACATCTTCAGAAAAGCATGCTAATATATTTGATGAACTAGAGTAACTATTTACAGTATCTCTGAGTTCAAACTATACCACCAAAAAAACTAATAAATATATAAATCAGCAATAAAATAGCCACAAGTTAATGAACAAATATAATTATCTGGTATTACAGTGCCCCTGTACCCTGTGTCTGTTCTTGGCAGACTGAAATCTCACAATCATATACAATAGGATCCTTTTTCTGTTTTCTGCAGCAACTGCTGATTCAAACTGTCAGCTGAATGATCACACCTAATTAAGAGTTCAGCAAGAAAAGGATCAATGCTCTTTCATCATGTTAAAAGCATCCACTGTTGCCTCATGCCTGCAATACCCCACTATTCAGGAGGCTGAGATATGAGGATCTAGGTTTGAAACTAGCCTGGACAGAAAAGTTTGTGAGACTGCAGGTTAATCAATAAAATGCTGGAGGAGGAGCTGTGGCTTAAGTGGTAGAAACACCAGCCTTGAGCAACAAGGAGGGCCTGAGACCCTGAATTCAAGCCCTAATACCAACACATATACACACACATAGACAAAGTATCCATTGCTGTTCTTTTGTTTGTTTTTTGACTAACCTTGCTGAAGAGGTTGAGTGTTCGTACTGGGATTCTGACTGACTGGCTGGGTTGAACTGCTGGCTGTTGTGGCAGTAACCAGCCGCACATAATGGAACTTGCTTCCAGGCACTTGAATCTGCTGGACATTGGGAGCAGTTGCCAGAGGAATAATTGTCTTAAATTGTGATGTGTTTACTCCTCCAACAGTGATGGTCTGCACAGCTGACTTTACTGCCTATTAAACAACAATACAACACAGCCATTGTTAATCTGGTCTTTAGCCTTCCTCTCATGTCAACTTGTGGTAATTCAAGTAACACAATGTGTTCCTGCAGGTCAACAAAAGCTCTTGGAAGGAATAACATGGTCAAAAGAAGCAAAAGGAATAGTAATGAACACAAGAGAAAAACCAAAATTAGTAAATTCTACCTTTAATCGCCAGTAGTTCATTTCTTCCATACTTCAGGTCAAAAAATTTCCTAGAAAGATATTATTACTTAATTTGCAAGAATGGGTACCTAGCTTTGTTATACTGTCGTAAAAATTGTAAGAAGTATTTTAAAAACTTTCAGAACTAAGCTTGTCAGTAGAGAAAGAAGAGAATTATTTCTACCAAAACTACTGTAAATTTTATATTCAACATGTTCTAAAGGAAAACAAAGTCCTCCTCTGTACCCATAAGTCTGGTCCATTCTGAAAGGCTTATAATACACCCACCCCTCATATACAAAAGTACCAACTAGTATATGAAAAAGGATGCTAAATTTAGTCCAAAATTTTGGTTGTCTAGGGAAACTAAACAGTTTTGAGTGAATCAGATATGAACCAATAAACCATTTCTCGACTAATTTAAATCCTTTTCTTCAGTCAGACAAAAAAAAATGAAATATCAAAGAAAATGCAGGGCTGGGAATATGGCCTAGTGGCAAGAGTGCCTGCCTTATATACATGAAGCCCTGGGTTCGATTCCCCAGCACCACATATATAGAAAATGGCCAGAAGTGGCGCTGTGGCTCAAGTGGCAGAGTACTAGCCTTCAGCAAAAAGGAAACCAGGGACAGTGCTCAGGCCCTGAGTTCAAGGCCCAGGACTGGCAACAACAACAACAACAACAAGCCAGGGACAGTGGTCAGGACCTGAATTCAAGCCCCAGTACTGGCAAAACAAAACAAAACAAAGAAAATGCAGATGACCATATTTTATGCAGGTCTGTGATGACCCTATTTTATGCAGAATAGTCAATACATTGTCAGAAAACTCAAATGTTCAATTAAGTGTCTCTAACTTGTGATAAGACATTTTATAAAACGTCAGGTCCCCATCTATTCTACTCAAAGCCTTCATGTCAAAGGACAACTGATATATGATGGATGAAATCTATGTTCTCTATAAGGATAGTAAATTAGATAGTAATTCATGAAAGAATCTGACATCTTGAACATGTTCATAAAATTTCCAGAAAAAAAATGGAGTATCATTTAATTAAAAAATTCTAGTATTAGCCAGGCACCAGTGCTTCATGTCTATAATCCTAGACTCAGGATGCTGAGATCTGAAGATTGTGGTTCAAAGCCAGCCAGGAAAGAAAAGTCCCCATGAGACTCCAATAAAGTACTCAAAATGTCCAAAAGTATGCTGTGGCTCAAGTAGTGGAGTGCTCGCCTTGAGCAAAAGAAGCTCAGGGCCAGCACCCAGGCCCAGAGTTCAAGCCCCAGAACCGGGCAGGGGGAGGGGGGGACTCTAGTATCAGAGCTTAGATCCACATAAAATAACTCATGTATTATCATTAGGCAGAGGAATCAAAAGGTCAAAAGACTGTATCAAATTAAAGATAAGAGAAAAAAGTATGCACAACAGTCAGTAAATTTAATGAAAACTGAAGCATAAAGAGTAAAATGTATAATCATTGAAGCTACTGTAAAGACAAGCAACCTACAAGACTAATATGTTCAATAGTGCAAGAGTCCTTGCTACAGGTCATCTCAAATGCAGGAGATAGCACTAGCTTAAGGAACACAGTGCTTCAAACATAGTTGTAATTATTGGGCAGTTAACAGGCACAGAGGCAGCTCCAAAACCAGAGTAAATGCAAGGACTGGTTTGCAAAGTTTCCACAGTATACCTTTTCTCATAAACGAATTTTACTACGTATATTTTAAGTCTACAACATTATGTTACTGGTATTCATACAGACAGAAAAATGGATACAATAGAGAGGCAAATGAACAAATCCAGTATCCCATACAGTTGTTTTCTATGGGAAGAATAGCTAAAAATCTACTCATTTAGCAGGAATCCCAATACACATCCCAATAAAGTAAGACATTATTACCTGGCCCAGAGCCGGCTCCAGGCAAAATCCTTTTACATATACTTTCTACATTGTAGAACCTAAGGCATGTATCACCACACCTAGCTTATTGGTTGAAATGGTTATCTCACTAATTTTTGCACAGGCTGGTCTTGAACTATGATCTTCCCAGTCTCAACCCATTGATGGTCACCTTGGCTATTATGAATAGCGCAGAGGAAACATGAGATTCAGATTGGCATTATCAAGAATATTTCCAAAAGTGGTAGTCTTATTTTTCATTTTTTGAGGAAATATTCTTGAATGTGTTAATCCTAGTTATCTTTATTAACATCTGGGTCTGATAACTCTCAATACCTATATCTATCTTTTAGTTTTGAATAATTTCTTCAGATGTCTAATGAAAGATTTAGGAGATAATCTGAGGCTCTAAGTGATGTTATTTAATAGCAAAATAGATAAGGCACTTTGCTTTCTGGCTGGTAGTTCAGACTAAAGAAAGATTCTCCTAGGCAAATCACAACGGAGAAGACTGGAAGCTGGGCTTCAATTTTTGCTAAGCCAATTCTTTCTCCATGGACCACCACTTCAGTGGCCCCCAGAGAAAGGATTTAGGGTCTTAACCCTAGTTTTTGTCAATGAGACTTATAGGCCAACAGTCTTGCTCGGTCCTCAACCTCTCCGTGGCTACTTTCACTTATTCTCTCCATCTTTCTCCCGTAACTACAGACCAGCATTGGCCCAGAAGGAAAACTCCCTAGGCTTCCCTCTGCTGCTAAAGTCCTCATTCCCTTAGGATAGCTACAGTGCCTTCAAAGAGACTTTTAAAATATATTTCATTCTGCTTTTTAGTTGCCATTGTTGGAAAGTTGCTCTTCGGCAATCCAGTTCTATACAGCCCAAAACAGACAATCCAGACTGCCAGGATTTTAATCTGGGTTCCACAATTTCCTACTTGATGGATCTTGACTACAGAAACTTTATCAAATGTGAAGATGGTACTTTTGTCATAGGGTTGTTAGAAGGACAGATGAGTTAAATTACAGAGTGCAAATGATAACCAATCACATACTACAATGCTCAATAAAAGTGAGTCACGGGCTGGGAATATGGCCTAGTGGCAAGAGTGCTTGCCTCATATACATGAAGCCCTGGGTTCGATTCCCCAGCACCACATATATAGAAAACAGTCAGAAGTGTACTGTGGCTCAAGTGGCAGAGTGCTAGCCTTGAGCAAAAAGAAGCCAGGGACAGTGTTCATGCCGAGTCCAAAGCCCAGGACTGGCAAGTCACTATTTGTATCATCATTCATATGCTCATTCTAGGTAAAGAAACTAAAGCTCAGAGAGTTAATTAACTTCCCCAGGACCACAGAGCCAACAAGTAGCAGGGCCCAGGATATGAACCAGATCTATCTCCAAAATCCAATCTCTTAACAAAAACATTCTACTGCCTTCCTACTGCAGAGGTTAGATGAATAGTTATTAACTGACAGAATAGCATTCTTTTTTTATATTTTTTATTTTTTTGCCAGTCCTGGGGCTTAGAGCACTGTCCAATGTCCCTGGCTTCTTTTTGCTCAAGGCTAGCACTCTGCCACTTGAGCCACAGCGCCACTTCTGGCCATTTTCTGTATATGTGGTGCTAGGGGAATTGAACCCAGGGCCTCATGAATACGAGGCAGGCACTCTAGCCACTAGGCCATATCCCCAGCCCCCAGAATAGCATTCTTAACAAAAGAAGTTACACATTTGCTACAAAGATACACAAAAGTACTTTCAATATATTAAACATTTCTTAATTCTCAAAAAGCTGGTAAAGAGGGGCTGGGGATATAGCCTAGCGGCAAGAGTGCCTGCCTCGGATACACGAGGCCCTAGGTTCGATTCCCTAGCACCACATATACAGAAAACGGCCAGAAGCGGCGCTGTGACTCAAGTGGCAGAGTGCTAGCCTTGAGCGGGAAGAAGCCAGGGACAGTGCTCAGGCCCTGAGTCCAAGGCCCAGGACTGGCAAAAAAAAAAAAAAAAAAAGCTGGTAAAGAAAAAGATGCAAAAAGACAGTGTATCTGATGGTAGCAAACCAAAGAGATGCTGCTGACAAACCAAGGGGTTTTGTCTGGGGTCTGGATCCTGCATCAATAATTGGTGTCACCAACAGCAGTGTGCAACTGATGTTTCTCAAGCAATAAAAAGATTCAGAAGAGGCTGACTTGGCACTGGCAGGGACAAAAAGAAGAATCCTCAATTTTTATATATTTTTTGCCAGTCCTGGAGCTTGAACTCAGGGCCTGAGCACTGTCCCTGGCTTCTTTGTGCTCAAGGCTAGCACTCTATCACTCGAACCACAGTGCCACTTCTAGCTTTTTCTATATATGTGGTGCTGAGAATCAAACCCAGGGCTTCATGTATGGGAGGTAAGCACTCTACCAGTAGGCCATATTCCCAGCCCCCTCAAATTTTTTATGGAGAGACTAACTAGACACTCTTGTGTCCACAGATAATGCTTAATAATTGCTTGTATTATACATATATATACCCTCATATATATATACATATATATACACACACACACACACATAAAATCTGAGTCTTTGAAATAACAGTGTGAAAAGTCATAATAAAAATTAAGTTGGATTCACTGATTTTGAAAGTACATCAAAGTATTAAGGTAGTTGTTTTCTTTTTTGTATTGTTTTGTTATTTATTTGCATCAAAAGCACGTTACTTTCAATAAGTACAATAAAAGATTCCTCAACTTGCTTCTTTCATTACCTCCATGATTTAATCATGTAAGAGCTTCATAGCAAAAACAATCAACTTCTGAAACCACTTACTTCCTCAAACCTGTGTTATCTTTCAACTTTACAGGACAGATCACGTCCTTTGAGTATGGCTTCCATAAAGAGCTGCAAAACATATTCAGTGGCCCCTGCTTGCCTTGGACCCATCTGGCACACAAGTGTAACAATTATGATGCAAACTTCACTTTCTTACTTTACTATGTGTCTCCTGTTTTTGTTTCTCTTTTGTTTAAGACACGTGTTGCTATTAGTCCAGGTTGGTCTTAAACTTGTGATCTTAGTGCCTCAGCTTCCCAAGTGCTACCAATGTGCCCAGTTTATTATCTCTTGCTGTCTCAGAATCATCCCAAATACATTTAATGATAAATTAGGCCTATATTTGCTTTGTTTTGTAGATTAGTCATAATCTGGCCCTAAGTCTTTTTCCATTGCTTCCAAAGACTTAACAATTCTATCATAGTGGTGTCTTACAGTCCCATGTGTTCATCATATAGACGTTCCCTCTGCTCCTTCACTTTGGAGGCTGACATCTGCTTTAAAAAAAATCCAGGCCAGGAGTTTGGCCTAGTGGTAGAGTGCTTGCCTAGCATGCACAAAGCACTGGGTTCTATTCCTCAATACCATACACACAGAAAAGCCGAAAGCGGCACTGTGCCTCAAGTGGTAGAGTGCTAGCCTTGAGCACAAAGCGGTCAAAGACAGTGCCCAGGCCCTGAGTTCAAGCCCCAGCACTGGCAAAAAAAAAAAAAAAATCCACATAAAGCCTTATCTCAAGGATGCCTCCTCTAACCCTCTTAACAGGAGCCAAATCCCTGTATAGAGCCTCCTCACTTTGACAATAAAGGGAAAAAAAAGGAAGAAAGATGGAAAGAGGAAGATTTTTGACTACCTATGTGGCATTTTCTTTTGTAGATGTCTTAATAAAAATGATTTATAAGTTAAAAAAAGCCTCCTGACATCATGGATCTTTTCTTAATTTTATGGTTTGATGTTTGTGCAACTATTGATTTGTTGCTGTAATACTCCCTTCCTCACTACTAACAGACTTTAGGTTCCATATATCTTATTTTTGCTCTCTAGTATTTCCCCCAAAAGAGCACAGGCTCTAACACACAGTAGGCATTTGCTATGGACTTTGGATTACCAGGACTAATTTCCTCTCTGTACTTTTATTACCTCTATACCACACACTTTAGCAATCATGTCATTACTCATTATTTAACTTGGATTCAATTTCAGCTGCCCAACCATGGTAAGCTTTTCTGTAGTTCCCATAGCCTCAGCCCAGGGCACATAGAGACATCAATAAATACTTGGTAGCCACTGTAATTACAGGCTAGAAGAATGTATCTTCAAAATAGGAAGGCTTCATCATTATTCAATCTCTAAGTATCCTGCTTATCTAATGCCAACTGTCTATGTTAATGCAGCACCTTTGTACAAATAATGTTAGACAATTATACTGCAGATGGCTTATTTCTATCCATATTCTCTCTGCTTCCTAGGTCTGTAGCTAAATTATATTTTCTGATCTGTTTCAGTAAGGCTAGGTCATGTTAAGTTTTATCTACAGAAGTGAATGGATACAATACACATACTTTTGGGTCTGCTGCCTTCCCTTCCTTTTCCCTCCCAACTCACTAGAATATAACTAACCACTGGGAAGAGCAGAAGTTTTACTTAGCCAATTGTAAATCTTAGCCTAATATAAATATTAACATTGTAAATAAAATTGCTGCATCATTTAAAAAATATGTTCAATAAAATCAAAACAAGTAAACAGTGATTTTTTTGTTGTTGTTATTGCTGTTGTTTTTCTTATTTCTGTTCCCTCCTCCCAGTCCTGGGCTGGAACTCAGATCCTTGGCACTGCCCTGAGCCTCTTTGTACTTAAGGCTATTGCCACAGTACACTTCCAGCTTTGTCTGAGTAGTTTACTAGAGATAAGAATCTAATGGACTTTCCTGCCTTGGCTGGCTTTGAACTGTAATCTTCAGATCTCAGCCTCCTGAGTAGCGAGGATTACAAGTGTGAGCCACTGGTACCTAGGATTTTTTGTTTTGTTTCCTTTTTAATTTATGAGATCGTCTTGACTACACAGGCTAGCTGGCCTCAAACTCATGTTCTCTTGCCTCAGCCTTCTGATAGTAACATAATTTCATTCAAATGATAATACTGATAAATGATTATACTAGCCACTATTTTCTTTAAAAACTGTTACTTAACAGTCAAAAATGTATTTTTTTCTTCTCCCTCTGTGAACTTGTATTTGAATTCTATCATTTCTAAAAATTTTAACACAATCCACCATTTTATACTTGAAATTCTTCTACCATGTTGTCTGAAACAAAAAGATATATAAATTGAAATTTTTTAAACATATCCTAAACTAAAAATTTTCATTTATATTGAATTAATACAATACCTCTGATCTAGATCTTCAGTTCTTTTTTCTTTGAGACAGAGTTGCTAGACAGCTCAGACTGGCCTTGAACTTGCTATGCAACCCAGGCTGGCCCTAAACTTTGGATTGTCCTGCTTCTGCCACAAACACATAAACATAATAGTTTGTTTACAAAATTCCCTTAAAGAAATTTTTTTTATTTTTTCCCTTTATTGTCAAAGTGAAGTACAGAGGGGTTACAGTTTCATATGTAAGGAAGTGAGTACAATTCTTGTTCAACTTGTTTCCTTCTCCCTCATTTCCCCCCTCCCCCTTCATCTCTCCTCCCCATGAGTTGTACAGTTGGTTTACACCAAATGATTTTGTAAGTATTGTTTTTGGAATCATTTATCTTTTTATCCTTTGTCTCTCGATTTTGATATTCCCTTTCCCCTCCCTAGTTCTAATACGTGTATATAGAGTATCCAGGGTATTCAGGTGAGATACAGTAATAGCGGGGGTACAACCACAGGAAGGGAATAGGAGAGAAACAAATAAGAAAAAGGTACAGTTTCACATGGCATGTTGAAAATAATTACAACAATGATATAACATTTATTTCCATAACATGGAGTTCATTTCACTTAGCAACGCCTTATATGTTCATAAGGGCATTTTATTGTGATCAACAACTTCCCACCCAGATCAGAAAATCAGATAAATCCTGGTTTTCTTCCATTAGCTAAGCAAGACCAAGCAGACACTTAAGGGTTCCTGCAGTAAGCCATCCTGACTCATGTAATACCTAAGACTTGGCTCATGAAAATGTAATCAATCAGTCGGTTAAAGATGTTAACCATTTAGGACCTGCTAACATGAGAAGAAAAATTATCACTATTGATCTGCATGCTTTTTCATTACCCCAACTCATTCCTTTCACATAGGCTTAGTCTTTTCAGTATTGAGTTACTAGTTCTGCAAAAACCAGAATCAGAATGTTACCCAATTGAAATAATGGTGAAAAATAATAAATAATTTTAAATTTCTTAAAAAAAAAAAAAGAAGCTGAGTGTGGCAGTACAAGCTATAATCATAGCACTCGGGAGGCAAGAGGATCAAAAGAGGCTACATGTTAAGACCTTTCTCAAATAAACAAACATAGAAAGGGGATTTTAGGACTTTACACCTCACGTCACTAGTAACGCTTTAGCTACAAGTCCAACTCAAATATTATGAAGTACTATCATAATCCAACTTTGTGATTCTATACCTTGGTCTACATATTAGCACTTAAAATATTAAATGTTATTTAATATTAATTAAATATTTCTTTAGTATTAACAATATTAAATACTTATGAAGTGCCAGACTTTGAAGTCAGGCCCCACTTTACCACGTGAACCCCACTTTAAAACATGAACCCCACTTTACCATGCAAATCTGAGATAAGCAGGCCCTGTGAGCAAACCCAGGACAAGCCCATTAAAGCCCAGCCAGTCAAGAACTCTAACCGCTGGGAATGCTTAACTCTGACTGCCCCCCCAGAGTGCCTCGAGCCCTGAGCCAATCAGATTTGTACCTGTGTCCTAATCTTGCTTGCTTGAACACCTGATTGTTGTAACTTTGTTTTTGCCTTTATAAGCCCTGTGTAATCGCAGCTCGAGGCTTCCTCCTAAATTCCGCTGTGTCGGTGGGTAGGACGAGGCCCGAGTTGCAGCTTGCATGAATAAAGCCTTGCCTTGCTTTTGCATTTTGGAATGGTCTTCTTGGTGGTGGTTTCGCAACTTGGCACAACATGTGGGGTTTCGTCCGGGATGGCCCCAGAGACCCCCGAGACCCTAGACTGCGAAGGTAAGAAAATAGGGCTGTTCATTCTGTGTGTCTGTGTCTGTGTGATCTGTAGTTTTGTTTTCTGTTTAGGCCAGCCGCCTGAATCTGAACCTGTAGGTAGTGAAGGACCAGCTGGAGTGGACACGCTCGTATGGGCAGACCTGGAGGACCTGAGGGACACCTCAAGCCCTCCACAGGGGGCTCAGGCTTCCCACTACCACCCTGAACCTGAAGGACTGGACTGGGAGGCCCTTCTAATGGGCGCCCGTCCAGTCCACTCTATATTCGGGGTTGTCTGGTCCGCTCCTACACAGGAACCGGAGAGAGAGAGAGCCTCAAGACTGTGTGGTCTGCCCCCTCACAGGGGCAGGAGACACAGTGAGACTGTGTGGTCTGCCCCCTCACAGGGGCAGGAGAGACACAGTGAGGCTGTGTGGTCTGCCTCCTCACAGGGGCAGGAGAGAGACAGTCGAACCTGTAAGCCGCGGCTCCCTAAGTCTGTCTGTAAGTGTTGTCTGGTTTTTGTGCCTGTGACTATTTTTGTGTGTTTCTTTCTTGCGCTGTGCCTGACTGACAAACGGATGATGGGGAACGTTCCTTCCACTCCCCTGGACTTGACTTTAGCTCACTGGGAAGATGTACAGGTGACAGCCCACAATCAGTCAATCAGTGAGAGTGTCTGCAAAAAAGAACTCTAGGGGGACCCCCACCCAGCCTTCTTAAGCAGAAAATTGTTTGGTATGCTAAAATGTTTTACTAAAACTATCAAGCCCTGGAAAATGAGGCTGGAGAATGCTAAAATCATTTGTTAAAGGTTTTTGTCTTAAAATGTACGGCCGATGCTTATTCAGCGGGCTTTAAGATCTTTTGAAAATGTATGTGTGTGTGCATGTGTGAGTGTGAACATGTTCAAGACTGCAGTATGATGCAAAACTAAGTTTAAGTTTAAAGTCAAAGGGTCATCAAGTTTGGGCATTACCAAATGCTTTAAAGGATTTCTCAGGGTTCTTTAATTAAAATTAAAAAAAATCAGAGCTAAGCGTCAGAAATTTGGATTTAAAAGGATACATATATACTAAACTAATGGGGATAGAAGTAAACTCTCATTAACTCTATGTATGTAGGAAGAAATGGCAAAATCGGCCAATGTTTCTCACTAATATATTGGAAAGCTGAATGGATAAGTATTTCTAATTGTAATTCTTGCATTAAGGAAAAATTCAAAGGTCTTCATGCCATGCAGTAACTGGGACTGAAGAAAAAAAAAAAAGAGGCTCTTTTGAAACAAGCAGCCCATAGGCAAAGGGTGGCACCTGGTTTCAGAATGCCTGTGAGCTTCAGTTTTTCCGATGCAGATAAAAGCTAAAATGTTGTGTTAGTGTTAAAAAGGCTTTGGAAATCAAGAATACATTTCTAGATAAGAAATTTGGAAGTAAAATTGTCCTAAATAATTATTGCAAAGTGAGAAAAGGAGAATTATGGCTACCAAAATGTTTAATTGCCATTCCAGCTTCTTTGTAGGTTTTTTGTAACCGTTTCCAGCAGGCCCACAGAAAACCACAGGTGATTCCTACAAGTTGGTCGAGATCTAATACTGACCCTTAATAAGTTCCAGGTAAGAGAGCATGCTTAAAAACTACTTCTGTGTGGACCACCTTGTTGCTTATAATTGGAGTAAATTGGCCCCTTATAAGACTCACTGATCTGAATCTGCGGTTCAAAGCCAGCCCAGGCAAAGAAAGGTCCCTGTGAGAGACTTGTCTCTAATCAGCCAGCAGAGTGCTGGGAACGGAGTTGTGTGGAGCTCAAAGTGGTAGAGTGCTAGTCAGCTGGAGAGCTGGGGGACAGCGCTCAGGCCCTGAGTCCAAGTCCAGTGGAAAGTCACTCCTCCTGGGACAAAAGTGATGGAGCATCCAGAGGCAGTAAGCTGCTGCTTGGATGGCAGAGATGGTGTCAGATCCTACAGTCACTCCTGTTTGGCCTTTCAAAAGTTAATCAAAGCCGGGAAGTCCTAGAAGCATAGTTCATAAGCATGCCTTTCCAATGCCCATGTCTGTCTACTGGGCAGGAACTTGCCAGTCATCTGTGATAGTGGTTAGTAAGGGTAAGTTTGTCAAATGAGAGGATAGATTAAAATCTCAACCCCCTGCATTTACTCAAAGCTCTGACTGGCAGTGAGAATTTTAAGCTGATACATCTGTTTAGGAAAGAAAGCTTGTAGACCTGAGATTGTGTCCTTATTGAGATCTGTTAAAGGCCTGCAAAGGTAACTTTTTAGGTCATCAGAGATCAGTTCCCCAGCCAGTCAGGAAAATGCTTTTACAAACTAGAATGTTAAAAGGCACAAATTTGTAAACCTGAAGTCACCCATCTGGGCTTCATATTAAAAGAGAGCAAGCGTTGGCTGTCAGATGCACGTAGACTGTGCTGAAAATCCCTGTGCCTAAATCAGCCAGACAAGTCAGAGTTCCTGGGAACAGACTTTAGTAGACCCAGGGCCACGAGCTTTGCCTCCTGTGCCCCAGTATTCCCAAGAAGACTTGGAGTGGATAAAGAAAATTCCCATGGCCCACAAAACCCTGGACAGAGAAGGAAACAATGACTGGAAAACTTTTGAAGGGAAACTTATCCTGCCACAAGGGCTGGGTAAGGGGATCCTTAAGAGAATCCACTGAGTTTCTCACATGGGAACCCGAAAAATGCAGGACTTACTCCGACATTCCAAAGTGAAAATTAGACAAGGAGATCAATTTACTGAAGATATTGTTAAAAATTGCAAGGCCTGTCAGCTTGCCAATGCCCCCAATCAACAGATTACTAAAGGGGCTCGCCTCTGTGGGAATAGGCCAGGCGTGTATTGGGAAGTAGATTTCACAGAAATTACAAATATTTGCTAGTTTTTGTAGACACCTTTTCAGGATGGGTTGAAGCCTATCCAACAAAGCATGAGACTGCGAATGTAGTGGCTAAGAAGATCCTGGAAGAAATCCTACCCAGGTATGGCTTCCCATCCACCATTGGGTCAGACAACGGACAGGCTTTCGTCTCAAAGTAAGTCAGGGAATAGCTGCAGCACTGGGGACGGATTGGAAATTGCATTGTGCTTATAGACCCCATAGTTCAGGACAGGTAGAGAAAATGAATCGGACTCTAAAAGAGACCTTAACTAAACTGGCCTTAGAGACTGGCGCAGACTGGGTGTCACTCCTTCCTTTTGCTCTGCTTAGAGTAAGAAATTCTCCCTATCAGCTTGGCTGTACGGGTACCCCCCGCCCATTATCCCTAGCCTTCAGACTGAATTGCTTGCTGATTTGGATGATGCTGAATTTTTGTGTAAACTCGATTATTTGCAGCTCGTGCACAAGAATGTGACCCCAACTTAAGTCATTATATGATTCTGCTTCTGTCCCTACTCCCCATTTATTCAGACCAGGGGACTGAAATCCTTAGAACCATGGTGGAAGGAACCCTAAACGGCATCGCCACTTGGGTTCATTGCTTCCACGCCAGGCCAGCTGACCCCTTTGCCCTGGATGACGACTACCGGGGTGGAACATGGGAGGTCTCCAAGCACCCGACTCAGCCGCTTCGCCTTCGCCTCAAGAAAAGAAAGTTAGACTGACTATTGTTATAATTTTCTTTTTGCCTTCTTTCCCTACTACCCTGGCTAGTGTTGATGTTATTTTGGCAGCTCACTCCAAAGTGAAGTGACCCCCTTATTTTAGGTAGTTTTGGGCTTGCTCAGGAATACGGTATAGCCACCCGACCCTTAGAGCACAGCTGAGAAGTTTATGTATTTTGTTGCTTACATTTGGATACTAAACACTATACAGCTAATGGTAAGTCTGTATAGCTGAAAGCTAATTTTCAGTTTGCAGTAATCCTGCAGTCCCTTGGTAAAGTAGACTAAGGTTATAGGTTCCTGGGTAGGTAAGGTCAATGCCCCTGAGTCAGCCTGAAGAAGTTACAGAAGATGGATGATCTTCACCCATCTGCCCCCCTTTAAAACCGAGGGACCAGAGTTGTTTTTGGGAAGATGAGGCAGGATAAACTAGAGGCATGCAAAACAGAGGTACAGAGACTGTACTTGTAAGAAATGGTGACAGGCCCTTTGGTTACTACATTGGGCCCTACTGGCCCATGCCTTACCTCTATATCATCCCCTAGACATGCAAGCCATTGAAGTGGACAGAATGGAGCCATGATTGGCTCCCAAGGTACCAAAAAGAAAAAGGGGGAAATGAAGTACCAGACTTTGAAGTCAGGCCCCACTTTACCACGTGAACCCCACTTTACCACGTGAACCCCACTTTACCATGCAAATCTGAGATAAGCAGGCCCAGTGAGCAAACAAGCCCATTAGGGCCCAGCCAGTCAAGAACTCTAACCGCTGGGAATGCTTAACTCTGACTGCCCCCCAGAGTGCCTCGAGCCCTGAGCCAATCAGATTTGTACCTGTGTCCTAATCTTACTTGCTTGAACACCTGATTGTTGTAACTTTGTTTTTGCCTTTATAAGCCCTGTGTAATCGCAGCTCGAGGCTTCCTCCTAAATTCCGCTGTGTCGGTGGGTAGGACGAGGCCCAAGTTGCAGCTTGCTTGAATAAAGCCTTGCCTTACTTTTGCATTTCAGAATGTCTGAGTCTCGGTGGTCTTCTTGGTGGTGGTTTCGCGACTTGACACAACACTTAAATAATTGTTTATTTAAATATTAAATATTTAAAATATTAATGCCTAGATGTTCTGACTTAAATGGGGTCTAGCAGGAGATAAGCCAGGAAATAAGTATCTTCAAGAGGCCCCAAATGGGGTTGGGAAGGTGGCTTAGTGGTAGAGTGGTTGCGAAGCATGCATGAAGTCCTGGGTTCAATTCCTCAGTACCACATAAATAGAAAAACCTGGAAGTGATGCTATAGGTCAAGTGCTAGTGTTCAGAAAAAGAAGCTCAGGGAAAGTGCCCAGGCTCTGAGTTCAAGCCCCATGACTAGCAAAAAAAAAAAAAAGACCCCAGTGTTTAAAAAGTATAGCCAAGGCTGAGAACCATTCATCTGACTGGGCTCTCCCAGAATCCAGTGAACACAGGCAAGGGTGATCCAAAAAGACTTCTGGGAAGACTGGCAGTAATTTTTAAAAGGGACAAGTGATAAGTGAATCTTTGGTTCACAACATATTGATACAAGCTATCAAGTCCATCTTGGTCTAGTCACCAGAACGCTGTGTAGTGAGGTTTTAACAGTACCTGTCACTTATCCTCAGGAGTATAGGGGAATATATAACACAGAAAAGTGACCCAGTCCAGAAAAGTCTGCAAGAAAGAAGATGGATGCAGCTATCGTAGTGGCAAGGAAAGGACACAGAAGACAATGGTAAGGTAAACTGCATCCTACCACTGGAGTTATTACACAAGTAAGTTTCCACTGACCAAGTAGTACAGAACAAGGGCTAAGACATCTTGATAGGACCCTGCAGTTAACAGACTGTAGGAAGCAAGAGCTAAAAGGGAAGTTGCAAAGGTACCTAAAAGAGAATAGGGCACTGTGGACATACCCACAAAGGCTTCCCAAAACGGCATCCTATGCACTCAACTCTAAAGTCACATTCAGACACCTGGTATACAGATACTAACAACAGCTATATTAACAACAATCCCTGTCATGTAAAACTTTGTCCTTTTCCTTCAAATCTTCCTTCTAATCAGAAAGGAGAAAATGAAGGAAGGGGCAACAAGGTATTAGAAGAGTAGTGAATGCAATCTTCTTCTCTACTACCGATCTCTGAGCCAGGGGAAGCTTAAGTCAATGACAGCTTTAAATAAAACTTCTCATACCTGCAAATCTTTTTTTTTTTTTTTTTTGGCCAGTAGTGGGCCTTGGACTCAGGGCCTGAGCACTGTCCCTGGCTTCTTCCCGCTCAAGGCTAGCACTCTGCCACTTGAGCCACAGCGCCGCTTCTGGCCGTTTTCTGTATATGTGGTGCTGGGGAATCGAACCTAGGGCCTCGTGTATCCGAGGCAGGCACTCTTGCCACTAGGCTATATCCCCAGCCTCATACCTGCAAATCTTAAACAGTAATACCATGACTATTCTACAGTTGAAAACAATTCATCTCAAAAGGTAAATAAGGCTTGGTGTGGTGGTGCATGCCTGTAAGCCCAGCACACAGAAAGTGGAGGTAGGATGATGATGATCACTAACCTGAGGTCTCTCCCAGAACCCAGGCTTCCTTCCTCAAACTATCTTTCACAGCTGCTAATATCCAGCCTAACTCAAGAGATTGAAACAGAATCACTGTGGATTAGGACCAGGCACCAAAAACTCCCCAGGTAACTCCAATGTGCAGCCAAGGGTAAAAACAACTGCTTTACATGCATTTCTGAGGACAATAAGATCTTTAATCTGACCATAGCACTCCAAGCTCTTACACCACCAAAACAATGGAGCCCCCTAAAGAAGTCACACTTTGGAATTTTTGTGTAAATTATTACCTTAACCCAGAAAGCTCATTCCCATGTAAGTCTCACCTGCCATTAAGATTTGAGATCATTCAGATAGTCTTTGAATAGAGTGGGTAGTGCCCATCTGTAACACCAGTTGCTTTGGAGGTGGAGGTGGGAAAATCAAGAGTTTGAGGCCAGGCAAGACCCTGTCTTAAAAACAAAATATAACCTTCCGCCGCAGCAGCCATTGGAGAAGTGCAGCCATGGCTCTGCGCTACCCCCATGGCTGTGGGCCTCAACCCTAAGGGGCACAAAGAGACCAAGAACGTGAGCAAGCCACGGCACAGCCGCCGCCGCAGGCACACCAAGTTCGTGCGGGACATGATCAGTGAGGTGTGCGGCTTCGCCCCATACGAGCGGCATGACGTGGAGCTGCTCAAGGTGTCCAAGGACAAGCGGGCCATCAAGAAAACGGTCAGGACACACGTCCGCGCCAAGAGGAAGCGCGAGGTGCTGAGCAGCATGCTGGCCGCCATGAGGAAGGCAGCCGCCATGAGGAAGGCAACCGCCAAGAAGGACTGAGACCCCGCTGGCCCCCAATAAATAAACCTTTGCTCCCTCCCCCCCCCAAAATGTATATTATATAAATATATAAATAAAACAAAAGGACTAGGAATATGGCTCAAGTGGTAGAGCATTTGCTTAGCATGCATATGGCTCTAGTCTAATCCCCAGTACCACAAAAAAACAACAGAATTTTCTTCTCTATATATACCTTTACACAGAGAGAGAGAGAAAGAGAGAGAGAGAAAGAACAGAGCCCAATCCAACTTTAATCATTACAATTCTGTGGAGAATTTTAATTTTTTACTCCAAATTCCCTTAATAATTCCTTTAAAAATCTTACCTTACTGGTGTTTGGGTTCAAGTACATATTACTATGCATTTTATTCAGCAAGCACTTAAATATCTGAATTTATTCCATTTCAGAAAGATTTGTCGACATTAACTGGGCAGGTAGATGTCTATTTTAACAAATTGTACTTATATAACATGTAAGGCAAATGTTTAATATTTGTTTTACTTATGAACCCCTCCCGCTCTCCTGATTCATGCCTCTTCTCCCACCCCTCTTGTGCTGGTACTACACTTGAACTCGGGGCCTAGAAACTGCCCTTTAGTTTTTTTGTTCAAGGCTGGTTCTCTACCACTTGAGCCATACTTCCATTTGTGGCTTCTTTTTTTTTTTTGCCAGTCGTGGGGCTTGAACTCAGGGCTTGAGCACTGTCCCTGGCTTCTTTTTGCTCAAGGCTAGCACTCTGCCACTTGAGCCACAGCGCCACTTCTGGCCGTTTTCTATGTATGTGGTGCTGAGGAATCGAACCCAGGGCTTTATGTATACGAGGCAAGCACTCTTGCCACTAGGCCATATCCCCAGTCCCATTTGTGGCTTCTTGATCATACAGATAAAAGTCACAGACTTTCCTGTCTGGGCTGGCTTCAAACCACAATCTTCAGCTCCTGAGTAGCGAGGCTTACAAGCATGAGCCAGTGGCACCCAGCTACTTACAAACACTGACAAGCCAATGAAGAAGGCAGATACAAAACATATTCTGTTTTATGTGTCTGGAGTCACAAGAGTGGCTGGCATCTTATAGAATAATGCCTGGATTTCTACCTGAATAATGTAACTTGTAAAACATTCCTTTTTCATTCGTTTTTATACACTGGCATAAAACTATACATTATCATTCATATTCATTCATATTCATATGGGCATGAAAAACATCTTAGCATGCAAAATGATTATTATCATGTTTTTAAAAGTAAGTTTCGGTTGTTACAATTCCTTGATTACAAAATAAATTCAAGATTCACTGAATGCCTATTACTTGCCTGGGGATATATGAAAACTAGAATATCTGAATGATTAGTTAGAAAATAAAGGCATCAACCACAATATTTGTCATTTTCATTTTTTTTACCTTATTTGGTGATTTCAAAGGTGAGATGGCTATTTTATTTGGTGTCTGTGTTGTAGAATTTATAGTTGATCCAATAACACCACTCTCAGGTATTGTTATGGTCTTTGATGGAGTTCCAGGAGTAGATTGTGAAAGAACCCTACCTGCAAATGAGAGGTAGCACATCAGTTTGAATTTTTTCAATAATGGTATAAAAATATATGTAATGATGATCTACACCACAACATTTCAGTATGTGTTCATTTCTTAGGTATCAACATGGGACCTTAAACACTGAAGCAAGTCCCTCATGAGCTGTGGTGATGCTAGACAGAAAGAAACAAAGCAAAGCTGTTTAGGAATATTTAATATCAGTTTACTGGGACAACTAAGCAAGTGCCCCGTTTACATAGTTTCTGAAAGTCAGTCTCAAAAGTTTAGACTCTGTATTCTATTGTGCTATGACTGTCATCTATCTGAGCTTAAATCATGAAAGGAACACTTACATCCTCATTTATAAAAAAAAAACAGCTATTAGATGGACTAACCTGAATATTGTCAGGGTACTTACAGTCTGATTTTAGACTGCCAAAAGGGAGAAGAAAAAAAACCTTACAATTTCTTCTAGCTACCCTGATTACATAATGTGTTCCCTAATGGACAATAACACTGCAGATACAACACTGAAAAACTGTAGTGATAGTGGAAATGGCCTAGAGAATTCAAAGTCATGTTACAATAAGGCAAAAAATTAGGACTTTTTATGATAGGCAAGAACAGAATCTCCAAATTCTTAAAAGATTATATGAGTCATTATGCTATTCAGCAAGTATTTTGTTTCTTCCCTGTTCCAGGCACATGGTAGAACTTACTTGTACTTCCTATTCAATCCTCCCTCCTACTGTATATTAAGTGTATATATGACTACTTGTCGCCAGTGACTTTTAAGTAAGTGATATGTGATTTCTGAGTCACAATATTAACTCCTAAGCAAGGCTTCCCAATGTACTTTTCCTTTGCCACACAGGAGATGTTGTGATCCTTCTATTTACACTTCCCACTGGATTCAATTCCTCAGTACCACATAAACAGAAAAAGCCAGAAGTGGTGCTATGGCTCAAGTGGTACAGTGCTAGCCTTGAGCAAAAAGAAGCCAGGGAGACAAATATTCTTCACACACACACACACACACACTTATTCTTATGAAGTTGCCTACTTGGGCTGGCTTTGAACTACAGTCCTCAGATGTCACCTTTCTGAGTAGGTAAGATTACAGATGTGAGCTACTAGTGTCTAGCTTCCTAGTGATCATCTATTTTAACCCTTTTGTACTGATCTTTGCAAAGGGTGCAGGTCCATGACTGGTGGATGCAAGTGGTTATTAATCATTCTTTGGAGAAAGCCACTAAGGGTCTTGACTTTATCAATCTTAAGGAAAACAAATGATCTAAAAGATTCTGTTGGTCCATGACTTTTATGTTGTTATGGACAACTTCTGCTACTGCTAGGGTTAGCTCAGTGGGAAACAGGGTGAATGTGGGCGGGGTATTCTGAAAGGGAGAAAAGAAGAATAAAGCAGGCTCCTAAATGACCTCTAGAACAGTTTTATTTTATTTTTTGCCAGCCCTAGGGCTTGAACTCTGGGCCTGGACATTGTCCTTGCCCTTCTTTTGTTTAAGGTTAACATTCTGGGTTGGGGATATGGCCTAGTGGCAAGAGTGATTGCCTTGTACACATGACACCCTAGGTTCAATTCCCCAGCACCACATATACAGAAAATGGCCAGAAGTGGCGCTGTGGCCCAAGTGGCAGAGTGCTAGCCTTGAGCGAGAAAAGAAGCCAGGGACAGTGCTCAGGCCCCCAGGACTGGCGAAAAAAAAAAAAAAAAAGGCTAACATTCTATCACTTGAGCCACAGAACCACTTCTGGCTTTTTTGAGTAGTTTATTGGAGAGTCTCACAGACTTTCCTGCCCACCTTGGTTACAAACAGCAATCATCAGATCTCAGCCTTAGATCTCAGCCTCATAAGTAACTAAGATTATAGGTGTGAGCCACTGGTGCGTGGCTAAAATAGTTTATTCAGGAAAGAAGGAAAACAAATCTAAGAGGGAGAAAGGATTTACTTGTATAAGTACTTATTTTTAACACAGGTGAATTCAAAGGAAGAAATACCATTATTGTGTGTGTGTTTTGTACTGTTTCTGGGCTTGAACTCAGGTCCCTGAGCTTTTGTGCTCAAGAGTAGCACTCTATCACTTGAGCTTCAGCTCCACTTCTGGCTTTTTCGGAGTAGTTTATTGGAGATAAAAGTCTCACAGACTTTCCTGCCCTGGCTAGCTTCTAACTTTAATCCTCAGGTTTCAGCTTCCTGAGCACAGGTGTGAGCCACTAGCACCCAGTTTTTTATTTTTCCTTTTTTGTGTCAGTCGTGGGTTTGAACTCAATGCCTAGGTTCTGTCCCTTAGCTCAGGGTTGGCCCTTCACTTTCAAACTTTTGGTGGTTAACTGGAGGTGAATCAGATCTATCTTCAGACCTGGGCTGGCATTGAATTCAGAATCCTACCTAACCTTTCAGTATTAGGATTAATGGCAGGTACCACCACACCCAGATTGTATTTGACTTTTTTGAGCTAAATCTTACTATACAGGCTAGCCTCTAACTTCTGATTCTCCTGCCTCAGCTTCTCAAGGGCTGGGATTATGGGTGTGAAGCACCATGGACAACTAGGAAAGCTTTGTATTACTGTGTGCATATGTGTGCGCGCGCCTGAACTGGGCCTTAAAACTCAGGGCCAGGATGATATTGCTTAGCTTTTCCTCTCAAGACTAGCATTCTACTACTGGTACCACAGTTCCACTTCTGGCTTTTTGGTGGTTAATTGGTAAGTCTCACATACTTTCCTGCCCAGGCTGGCTTTGAATCGGGATCCTCAGATCTCAGCCCCCTGAAAGGTATGTGGGGCGTGGTGCCTAGCTGACCAATCACCTTCAGCTCCAGGAAAGAGAAGTCACTGATAATTATCTTATGTGGAAGGCAAATGGCCCCTCAAACGCACAAACCTTCTACTTACCATCTTAAAGAAAATAGTCCATTTTGAAGAAGGCTCTATGTAAATATGAAATACTATCGATTAAAGTTGGTTTATTTGTGGAAAAAAAAAAGAAAGAAAAGAAAATAGCCCAGCTGGTTGCCAATGGCTCACACCTGTAATCCTATCTACTCAGGAAGCTGAGATCTGAAGATCGTGGTTCGAAGCCAGCCCAGGCAGAAAAGTTCACAAGACTCTTATCTCCATTAAACTACTCAAAAAAGCCAGAAGGGGCACTGTTGCTCAGGTGGTAGGGCATTTACTTGCCTTGAGCAAAAGAAGCTCAGGGACAGCACACTCGGGCACAGAGTTCAAGCCCCAGGACTGGCAAAAACAAAAATACCAAAACAAACAAACAAACAACATCAACAACAAAAAATAGCTCCAACCTCAGATCACCCCCAGGTAACTTATTCGTGTTCAGTCCCAAAGGTACAGTGCTAACTTGGTATATATGTGATACTCCAGAGACACAATGCAAATCTTAAGTGATTCTCTCAAACTCAAACAGTGAAGAATATTACTAAATACTTTCCAAACCTTCTCGCAAGCTCAAAAATCTCTGACAGGTTCGGGGAGGGGAACCTCTTTTTCATCAATACCTCTAAGCCCTTCCCATTTTCAGCCACTTGCTACCTCCTCTAGAACCATTCTCCAAATCAAATTCTTTCCAATTTCCTTTTAGGGCCATCTTGTCCCCTATGATAATCTCAAGACAGTCTCCTCCTACACTATCACAAATCTCAAATGAAAGCCAAAGGAAAAAGAGAACAGATCATCAGCCAATACTGCCCTCACATATGAGATCACTGTTTCTCTTCCTCTCCTAAAACATGCAGCTGGGCTGGGAATATAGCCTAGTGGTAGAGTGCCAGCCTCATATATATGAAGCCCTGGGTTCAATTCCTCAGCACCACATACATAGAAAAAGTCAGAGGCGGTGCTGTAGCTCAAGTGATAGAGTGCTAGCCTTGAGCAAAAAGAAGCCAGAGACAGTGCTCAGGCCCTGTGTTCAAGCCCCAAGACTGGCAAAAAAAAAAAAAAATTGCAGCCTGCTGTATGTGATTCAAGCCTCATGAAAATGACAAATTACTGCTACTGACTTCAGAACTGCCTACTGCTACACTTATACAGTTATTAAAGACAGTAATAAATGGTTTGGACTTTTTTCTATCATTCTTTTATTCAATTCCCACAATAAGTGGTTTGAGTACATTTGCTAGGCGGGTTAGTTAACTTTTCAAATATCCACATCTAGAATACCCACTCTAGCCAGACGTTAAGTACTAAATGGCTTATACCAACTATTTGGGAGGCTGAAAATGGGTTTAAGGTCAGCCTGGGAAGAAAAGTTTGTGAGATCCTTCTTAAACCACATCTGGGTAAACCTATCATCCAAGGTTATGTAGAAGGACTGAGAGGATTAAGGTTCTAAGCTGGCCTGTTCAGAAAAGTCCACAAGATTCCATTTCAACAGAGGGAAACTGACCACAGTGGTGTGCTCCTATCATCCCAGCAACAAGCCTAAAATTGGTGGATCATAGTCCAGGCACATATCCTGGCAGGAAGTAACACTCTATCTCAAAAATAAGCAGCACCAAACAGGGCTGGAGGTGTGTGGCTCAGCAGTAGAGTACCTACCTGGCAAATTCAAGACCCTGAGTTTAAATCTCCGTACTACTAAGGAAAAAGAAAAGAAAAGAAGGGCTGGAGGTGTGGCTCAGTGCTAGAGTACCTGGTTATTAGTAGGCATAAGGCCCTGAGTTCAATCTCCAGTGACCCCCTTCCTTAAAATAACAAGGATATAAATATCTAGCATAAATTATAAATAAACATCAAACCAACTTTATTAATTTATTGAAAACCTTCTTAACTCTCAGAATTATTTCACCCTATTACTTTGGAAAACAAACTGCATATTTTAAGAATCAGTCATGAGTGTTTTCAAGTTTCTAAGTTGGAAATCTACCATCTAGCAATGCCGCCATGTAAATCTTCAGCACAATGAAAAGTAGAAATAATCTTATAACTGGTGAAAATGAATAATGTTAACATAGCTCTAAATTAAAAACTGGTCACCATGGTTGGGTGTTTTTCTCTCAATTGACCTATTTGCATAACTTCTTGCAAGATAAAGAATAAGGGGATTAGACTGAGCCAAGCCATTACAGAGAGACAAGGAAAAGACAATAATGGTGATGGTCATGGATTCCACGTAAAGACGGTTGAGGACAAAAATAGTTATTATTATTATTTTATTGTATGTGTACTGATCCTGGGCTTGAACTCAGATCCTGAGTGCTGTCCCTCAGCTTCTTTTGCTCAAGGCTAGCACTAGGCCACTTGAACCACAACTTGAACCACAGCTCTACTTCTGGCTTTTTGGTGTTTACCTGGAGATAAGAGTCTCACAAATTTTCCTGCTCTGCTGGCTTCGAACATGGATCCTCAGATCCCAGCCTCCTAGGTAGCTAGGATTACAGGCATGAACCACCAGTGCTCTGCTAAGAGTAGCTATTATTAAAGAGAAAAAACAAAAAACAAAAAAAAAAGCAATGGATTTTGGGAAGATGGGAAACAAGGATGGAAGGAATAACTGACATGTTGAATTAAAAGCCCTATGTACAACTAAAGATAATTTAGTTGTACAAAGATTGCAAAGTCAAAAAAACAAAATCAAATAAGAATTAAGGGAAGAATTAAGGGAAGGAGATACATGAACTTCAGATTTCTGAGGTAAAATAAGTTATTGGTGATGATAAATTTTAAAGTATAAAATAAAAGAGAACTGAACTACATTAAGAAGTACATTGGTAAAGATAATCTAAAGTTCTGTAATCACTTAAATGACCACTATCATGGTGACAATTTTATTTACAAAGAAGTGTGCAAATGTGTGTATATATACACATATACGTGTGTATATACATACATACATGTATACCCATATACATATGTACATATATACATGTGTGTATATATAGTACACACATAACAAAAATATTGAAACCCAAAATTCAAATCGAAACTATGAATAATATACTCTCATGAACATAATTTAAACCTATTAGACTTAGTACACGTAATCTGGAGACAAACTGCTTAGATTCGAATCCCAGCTCAGCCATTTAGCAGCTGAGTGCCTCCAACTTTCACAATGGCAAAATTGGTATACACACAAGAAATCCTACCTCTTAGGATTGCCAAAGAACTGGTTAAGTTACTGTATGTAAAGAGTTAAAAATAGCATACAGTAAACACCATATACATGACCTAGTATTACTGAGGTTCAAGACTTTGCTGCTGGGGCTGGGAATATGGTCTAGTGGTAGAGTGTTTGCCTCCTATACATGAAGGCCTGGGTTTGATTCCTCAGCACCACATATATAGAAAAAGCTAGAAGTACTGCTGTGGCTCAAGCGGTAGAGTGCTAGCCTTGAGCAAAAAGAAGCCAAGGACAGTGCTCAAGCCCTGAGTTCAAGCCCCAGGACTGGCAAAAAAAGACTCTCCTGGTAAAAAGTAAGGAGCCTATGGTAATGGAGTGATTTTTTTCCATAAGACATTCTATTTGAAGCATTCTTTTAACAAGTGTAACATTTCTATGTACAATGCTCTACAATAATAAGCTATCCTTGTGCACTACAACACTTTAAGGTGGCAGGACTGCCACTTTTAAACCTCAAAGAAGGCAAATTACATAGCTTAACAACTATAAAGAAATATAACCTGCAATGACCGGTGGTGATACTTGAGTTGTCTGTCCTGTAACTGCTTTACTATTAATTGGTTTTGCAAAGATCAGCTTCGTGATCACTGGACCAGAGGTTGGTGTTCGAGGCTTCTTAGCAATCTGAAAAATAGAAATAACTTTGAAGACTATTTGTTATTTAAAATACCTACTCAGTCAAAACTAGACAAAAGATTCATACACAATAAATAGTACATGTGAAATCAGCGTTTAACAAATTATACCCATGTATTAATGCTAAAGGCATTTAAAATGCAGCCATTCATAAAATACTAATATGATCATATCCCTAAGCCTAAATATACCAATACCTTTGCATTTTTAATATAAAATAGTCTCTTGGAAATATACCTGTGATGAAAACCAAATTAGTGTTAGCAATTTAATAATCAAAATTTAAAACTGCACAGCAATGTTAGTCTTAAAAACAACTTATTTTTTAACAAAAAAACTGAGTTAGAAAGCCTTAGTACAAATAACAAAGCAATCAACACAGACATATGTGTGATTGGCCCCTGGTCCAAAATACCAGCACATTTTGAAACAGATTATTGATGAGGTTTTCATTTTTGAATCACTAATTCATAAGTAGATAAAGGAAGAACTGAACAATCTCAACTCCTACATTAAAGAGACAAATCTGATAGAACAAAAACTTTTATAAAAGGAGGAAGTGGTATTGTGGCTCAAAGTGGTAGAACACTAGCTGTGACCAAAAAGAGCTCAGCCCTGAGTTCAAGCCCCATGATCAAAAAAGAAAAAAAGAAACAACACCCAAAACATCAAAAAACAACAACAAAAACTTGAAATGTCCAGGCATTCTTAATTGAAATGCAAATAAAAGTAAAGGTTCTGAAATCTATTTATTAAAATATTGTTCATTACTCTTTAAATTCCTTGAAGTTACATTTTGGCACACTAATAACCTGAACTAAAATCCACTACAAGTCAATGAAAGCAGAAGTAACAAAGACTTTATATTGAAATTATCACCACAAGTTTCTGAAAGACAAAAGCAGAAAAGTACCTATCATAAAACTTGTAGAATTATAATGTGTGAAGTACATTAAAAGTTAACTTCGGGGCTGGGGATATGGCCTAGTGGCAAGAGTGCTTGCCTCGTTAAAAGTTAACTTCATCTTTTTTTCTTTTTTTTAACTTCATCTTTTGACAGATATAAACACTAAGACCTAGAAGTACTATTACTGAAAATAACTCAAATTAATATGACCAACATGAATGACAGAAACATACCAAAATCTGTAACAGACCACAAAGCTAAATACCAGTTCTATGTACACAAATTATAAATTAGTAGACTAACTTGCACTCAAAATACATTATTTTCTAACACTCTCAACTTATTATTGACATACATACATACATACATACATACATACATACATACATACATAAGATGTACATGAAATATCAACCACTTTTTAAAGAGGAGATCTATTAATAGAATAAAAAATACCCAGCTTACAAAACTATGACATACCTAAGTGAATTCAAAACTGTACTTTGGAAAAAGGATATATTCCAGGGATACATACTTCTTTTTTGGGGGGGGTGGGGGCAGTCCTGGGGCTTGGACTCAGGGCCTGGGCACTGTCCGTGGCTTCTTTTTGCTCAAAGCTAGCACTCTACCACTTGAGCCATAGAGCCGCTTCCGGCTCTTTCTGTTTATGTGGTGCTAAGGAATTGAACCCAGGGCTTCATGTGCTAGGCAAGCACTCTACCACTAAGCCACATTTCCAGCTCTGGTTGGAATTTCATTTATACACAGCATAGCATTAATGATGCTATGGTGTTAGGCTCTTAGAAATACATATGTAGAAAGAAAATACTTCCACTACAAAGACCTTAAAAGTATTTCTCCCTTTTTACTTTCATACTCATATTCTTTCCAAATACTTACCAAAATGGAAAAATATAAGCAATGAAACAAAAAAGCACATTAATTATGCAAATGAATTCATGTTGCCCTTGAGGTTGAATTTCTTCAGTGGAACACTGCTGAAAATAGCAACTGCCAGTTCCATGAAAGAAGTATAATTTTTTGCATTAAGAATTCTAAGCTACCTTAGAACAAAATTCCTTTACTAAGTAAGGTCAAGCATGAAGGATCATTTTTACACAAATTTATCTAGCCAGCAGATTAAGGGGGGGGAGGGGAAACAAAGAAAAAAGAAATGTGGTTGAATATGTCCTCAAATAATTTATGTAAATAATTTTCAACACTGTGCTGGACAGATTCAAGAGCTAGTAAAGAGTTATGTCCCAGTGACTAGTTATTTACTGTTCCTACAGCATGCACACAAACTCTGAGTAAATGTCTCTATATCCTTTGCTGCCTGTGGCGTCAGCACCACTTTTCTATTGCTTTTGAAGTTGGGTCTACTTTCCAGTAGTCCTGATGGCCATACCCCAAAAATCTCCAACATTCTGATTAAAGAAAACACTTAGAACTAGCTAGGAAAAAACAACAACAGAGTATTATTCACACTATGGAACAAACCAAATATTCTAAGGTCTAAAATGGAAAACACATATGTGTATTTATTTTCAAAATGCTTTAGAGCTTTGTAGGTTACTTCTGAGTTGGAAAGATCTGAGTTGGCTCCCTAAAATAAATGGATAAATAGAATGATATTCTAAACAGATTTCTTTGGGTTTCTAACTTTTTTTTTTTTTTTTTTTGCCAGTCCTGGGCTTGAACTAGGGGCCTGAGCACACTGTACCTGGCTTCTTTTTGCTCAGGGCTAGCACTCTACCACTTGAGCCACAGCGCCCCTTGTTATAACTTTAAATAGAAATTCTTTTTTATAAATAATCTGGTTTTATAAAAGTAACAACAATAAAAAAACAAGTCATGGGCTGGGAATATGGCCTACTGGTAAAGTGCTCGCCTCGTATACATGAAGCCCTGGGTTCAATTCCTTAGCACCACATATATAGAAAAAAGCCGGGGAAGTGGTGCTGTGGCTCAAGTGGCAGAGTGCTAGCCTTGAGCAAAAAGAAGCCAGGGACAGTGCTCAGGCCCTGAGTTCACGCCCCAGGACTGGCAACAAAAACAAAAACAAAACAAATATAAACAAGTCATAAGAATTCAACCTCAGTCTTGGCTTTTATTGTCATTATGTAGAAAATCATAGTTGAAAACTAGTGGATACAAGTACACCTATTATTGAAACAATATGTACACATTGCTCTTATAAATATGAAAAATACAACATTCTGATTTTATGTATCAGTTTCTTATGAACATGATTATTATCTACATTGTAAAAGCCAGATAAACTCTGGCAAACCAGTGAAAACAAGATTCAATACTTCAGAAAAGATGCTTCATGGTGATAGGATATCTCATTCAAAAGTTTCTCAGCAAAAATAGGAAGTAAAAGGAAGTCATAAGTGGGAGATGATGGTGAACAAGAACATGATATGTTAACAGTGTCAGAAGGCACATGGGAAAATTACAAAGTTTGAGAAAACTTTCAAACTTATTAAATGCAAAGTCCATGAAAAGTAAATTTCAAATTCTTGCCCAAACAGTAACCAAAACTCTTCTAAGTATCAGTTGAGAAGGCATAATTCTCCCAAACTTTCCCACTTCCTTATATACTTCCTTTACTAACTTTAAATCTGCCTTATTTTCTTCAAAAGGAAACTTTCGAGCAGGAAATGCAGTCTTAAGTGAATTACTGCATTTCTAAATGTTGATGGTGGCCTAAGAAGGATATTTGGGGCATGAAAAACTAAACACTAATGTATGTTCTTATAAAAGTTCTATCTAGAGTCCTAATCATACTAACAGGTAATTACCTTTTTGAAGGTCCCTCCATGTTTTAAGAACTATACAGTATTATTTCTTTCTTCAAGTTCAAATACACACACACACACACACACACACACACACACACACACCCCTATTGGCTAACATACCCTATTGCTGCTCCAGGGTTTCTCAGGGCAACAGTCTTGTGAACATTTGGCCATGAGTTAACCAAAAAAATTCTTGTCTGAACGATTTTATGGAGCAAATCTGACATTTTTATACTAACAAATCATTCACATAATAACCAAACTATCATTAAGAATAAAACATTTTGAAATAAATAAAAGGCTATAGAGTAATAAAGAATTTAATCATATTTTAGTTTGCTCTAGGTTCTCTGGAAAAAATATTTCCATAAGCATTAGGCATATCAAGCTTAAGAACAAGAATAAAAAGCCACACTTAAACTAACATTCAAAAGAATTCAGTAATTAATAACCTTAATAAAACATCTATGAACTAGTTTAATTTTTAACATGCATTTTAATTAGTAAGCCCCCTTTTTTTTACCTGTACTGTTTTTAACTGTTGGGTCTGTAACACAGAGGGCTGAGTTGTAGTATTAATCAGTTGATTTCCTGGGGTCAATGCTGAGACACCAATGACAGGTTTCACATCTGGCCTCCCTCCAATGGTAACTACTTTAATTTGCGGCGGTGGTAACTTAGCATCTCCTGACTGGGACTGAGTTGTAACTTTCTGAGCCTGGGGTAGTTGGCTATGGGGTAGTGCTAAAACAATTGGTGAACCAGACTTGCCCAAAGTTGTTAAAATTAACTTCTGTCCATCTGGTTTAAGGGTCTGATTGCCAAGTTTAAGATCAGATGACTGTGATACTTTGTTTAAAATAATCTGATTGGCTGATATAGTCACAGGAGTCTGAGCACCAAGTTTTTGAAGGCCACTTGGAAAAGATGGTTTCACTGTGGTATTAGAATCTGCTTTAGTAATTGTGGTATTCACTGCAACTTGGTTAGTGTGGTTACTGTACACTGTGATTGATTCCGTGGAAATGGGCGTGGCTGCAGAGTCACCAGTAGAATGTATGTTGACAATTTCTTCCAGTTCTGTCTCCATAGGAATTGGGGATGAAACAATAACAGCCTCAATACTATCATCATCCACTAAAGTTATACCAGTGTCCATTATCTCCTCTGGAAGCAAACTATTCACCTCAGCTGGCACCACCTCCATGATCGTTCTCCTGCTACAAAGGTGATCAGGTGCTGTAATAAAAGTTGAAAATAAGTAAATTACTAGTTTTCAAAAGAAAAACAATCCAGAAAAATTCAAATAACAAAATAGTCATTTTTAAAGGTGATATCCAGTTAAATGAAAGATATTAATGGTACTTAGTTTAACCCAATTTTTAACAAATTCTTAGCTTTCAAGAATCTGAAGTAAGCCATTTGGGATGCAAAACTAAAAGCAAGCATTCTTATTTACTGTTCTCAACTCAAAAGCAATCCCGAATTCACACAACATTATACAAACATTCCCAATTCTTTTCCCAATTCTTTATGCCCTATCATAAAACCTTTTGGTCTTTCATGAGCCTAATCATCTTACTTCTTTCCAACCTCTTTTCTCTGGAAAGAAGACTTGAAAACTGTCAATTTACACAAAGAAGGACTTAAATGTTAACATTTAGGAAAATAACTTCAAATCTCCAATAACCTAGAGAGTACTAGACTATAAAAATCCATTACAGAAACTAGGCACTGGTGGCTTATGCCTGTTATTTTTCCTGCTCAGGAGACTGAGATCTGAGGACTGCGATTAGAAGCCAGTCCAAGCAGGAAAGTCTATGAGACTCCTCTCCAATTAACCACAAAACGCCACAAGTGGAGCTATGACTCAAATGGTAGAGCACCAGCCCTGAACAAAAGAGCCTAGGATAGCACCCAGGCCCCCAGTTCATCCATCATGTAAAGGGTTACAAGAGGAACTATTTAAGAAGTATACAGCCAATTCCTTTGAATAATAATAATAATAATGCTTTTAGCCAAAGGTCATTTAGAGCATCCAGTAAAGGAGTTCCACTGTCTTCATGTATTACAGTATATCACGTTTATGATAGACTAAATAGCAGTAACATTGCTCAGATAACATCAGAGATCCATAGAACCTAATCAGCAACTCTTTTCTTCTTCCTCTCTCCCTCTCCCCCCATATAGCCCAGATTGCATCGAACTCATGATCTTCCTGTCTTTGCCTCCTGTGCTAGAATTACAGCACCTCTGTAAACATAGAAAAATACAATAACCATTCTAATATTCAAAGTAACACGAGTAACAAAGTATACTTATTAACATTGTTAAATACTGCTACTATCACCAATGCTGGGCAGTTACTACATTCGGAGCAGTGATGGCATAACTTAATCCTTATGACAATCCATTCTCATCTCTATTTTATAGACGAAAATTTTAGAAAGGTTAAATAACAATTTGCCTAAAGTCACAGAGCTAGTGAATGGTCAAATAGCTACTCTGAGCCATGATTCAAATTCAGGTTTTCAAACCAAATTTTCCCATTTTAGTTACAAATCATATTATCTTAAATTCTTACCACTAGTGTTCTGAAGTGGAGAAAAATTAGAGTTAACTCTTTATCCTGAAATCTCATCCTACACAACGACTAACCCCTCTGTATTTAGCCTTTTTGCTCACACTGAATAGAACTTCACGTAAGTGGAATCATACACAGATGCTCCTCAACTTATAACCTAGTAAACCTATTCTGTATACTTTACCTTATATAGGGCATATTCACGTGCTATCTGCGGGGGGGTGGGGCACAGAATTCAAGGAAAAAGGGTGAGAAAGTGCAGCAGTGGAGTGCACTGGACATTGATGAAAGTGAACTACTTAAATTCATGGGTAGACATGAGAGGAAGGGAATGGGAGAATGGGAGATGACACTGTACAAAAGGAAATGTACTCACTAGCTGACAGTTGTAAATGTGTCTGTATATCACTTCTATAATAATAACAAAGTAAATTCTAAAAAAAGAAGTCAAAGTACACATAATGCACCTAATCTACTCAAACCATAGCTTAGCAACACAAGCAATTATACAGTCTTGTGATCACATGACTAAGGAGCCTATGGCTCAATTCAGTGCATAGTATCTAAAGGGATGATTACAGAGCATTATTGTTTGCCCAAGAAAAAAATCCAAAGTATATTTTATATCTTATGCTTATATTTTATACTTACATTTTTGTACCATTATAAAATCAAAAATCATGGGTAGACAACCATAAGTCAGGGACTTCTTATGTTATGTAATTGTGACATAAACTAGTCATATAACATGAGCTTTTCCTCTCAGCATGCTTTTTGACATTTATCTTGACTGCTGCACTGATTAGTAGCTGCACTGATTAGTAGTTCTTTTCCTTCTTATTGGATGAATAAAATTCCACTGTACTAGTCTACAATTTGTATATCCATTCACCTTGATAATAGACATTTGGACTGTTTCCAGTTTAGAACTACCATGCATAATGCTATAAACATTTTTTTTATGGATAAATACCTTTTGGATAAATACCTAGAAGTGGAACTGTTGCGTTATACAAAGTTTATTTTTAAATATATATATGAAACACCTAAACTATTACATAAACTACTGCATCATTACACAATTTAAATGCCCACCAATGAGTATGAAGGTTCTTATCCTCACCAAAAAACTCATCTTTTAATTTTACCACTTTGTTTTTCAGACAAGGTCTCCCTATATAAGCCCAGGCTGGTCTAAAACTCACAATCCCCATGCCTTAGCCTCCTGAGTGCTGAGATGACAGAAATAGGTGTTTTTAAACATCTTAATGTATATAAAGTGATAAACCATTGTAGTTCCTTTCTTTTTTGATACAAGGTCTCATTATGAAGCCTAAGTTGGACTCAAATTCTCCATCCTCTAGCATCAGTCTCTAGAGGGCTCTGATTGCTGGTGTATATCACCACACACAGCTTTTTCTTTGATCTTTTGTTTGTAGTGGCCTATCATGTGTTCTACATTGAGCAACACACCCCCAAACCTTTCATTGTGGTTTTACTTTGCAATTCCCAGATGCTTAATAATACCTAAGAATTTTTCACGTACACATTGTCTACCTGTGTATCTTCATTTAAGAAGTGTTTGTTAGTCTTTGTCATTTTTAAATAGTTTTCAGACTTCTGATTGAATTGGATAAAGTTGCAATAACTCACTAGAGTTTCAGAATGCCAAAGTAATAACCCTGTTTTGGAGGGAGGAGGGACTAGGAGGAAGTAAAACCTAGGGCCTTAACCATCCTAGGTAAGTTCTATCTCCAGCCTCACTAGCACTTTTTCACAAATGACTTGATAAGAAGAATCCCCTTGGTCCTTACAGTTGTTCACTGTATAAGCATATGAAAACACCAGTACTAATTATTCAACATTCAGCAAGGAAAGCCAAAACACAACAGTACATGATCCACCCAGGATGTCATGCTGACTTTCTTCACTTACTACAAAGGTTACTTATACCCCTATCAGCTGAATGGGAATGCTCCACACATGGAAAAGTTTGACTCCTTCCTCTCTCTGAAGGTCTCCCAGCATATTTAGATACATAGGTTTGGCCACTGGTCCTCTGCAAGGACAGGATACCTCAGTCCAATCTGTATTCCGCTTTCTCCTTAAAGTAGAAGTCAAGGAGCAGAAAGAAGGAAAGATTAAGATACAGAAGATGGAGATTCCCCCTTAAGAAGTATTTTTTTTTTCAGTTCCAAGCACCCACACTTTCAACTCAACTGAACTAACATTTTCAATCCAGTCAAATTTTTCTATTAAAAGGGCTGACATTAGTCCCTCCACTCCTCGCTTTGAGAGCTTCTTCCTTCCTGGGTAGCTACAACCCCACTGCCTTTCAACAGAAGCCACAGAATATGGTATGGACAACAACAACCAAAGCACCATCAGGTGGCCTGTTTTAAATCTAAACTTCTTGGCTACAGCTAAGCCTCAAGATATTCTGTCTTCAGACAGAAGCTGTATTTTAGCTTTATATTCTTATTCTCCCACTGCACTTTTTCTTGTTGGGATTTTATACTATGAAACCACTGTATTTCTCTCTTGCATTTCTTTAAGCATTCTAAGTTACTGGGTTTTGTTGGGGGTAATTTTTTTTTTGTATGTATGCCAGTATTGGAGGTTAAACTTAGGGTCTCACACTCCTATTCCTAATGTACTTCTATTATTGTCAGAAAATATAATACCAAGAATCTTTCCACATTTGAAATAGATTTATTTTATGGTACAGTGTATGATGTGTCTCAATGAATGTTCCTTGTGTACTTTAAAAGAAAATTCTGTATTCGCTGAGTAAAGTGTTGTATAAATGTTAGTGAAGTTAGATGGTAGTATTATTCAGACTTCTTAGACACTTACTAGTTTTTAGCTGGGTGCGGTGGTGTACTAAGGTAACCCCTGCAACCAAGACACTTAGAATGAGAACCATGATTTTGAGGCTCCCGAGAAATAAAGGACTCTATAGCCAAACAAACAAAGTAAGTTGCTGAGATTTTTTTAAATAATTCTACCAACTACTGAGTATTAAAATCCCTAAGTGTAATGGTTTTGTTACTTCTCTTCTTCATGCATCTTGCTTTGTACACTTTAAAGCTGTTACTAATATTTTGGTTTTTCTTTTTCTTCTTTTCTTTGCAGTACTGAGGTTTGAACTCAGGGCTTCACACTTCCTAGGCAGGCACTCTACTGCTTGAACCATACCTCTAGCACATAGAATGTGTTTTTATCTGTCCTAGAGTAGAAAAAACTCTAGAAGCAACCCAGTGTGGCAACACACACTGTGATGCTAGCACTTGAGAGGTAGAAGGTAGAGGTAGGAAGATTTCCAGTAAGTTCAAGGCCAGCCTGAACTAGACTCTAGGTCAAGGGAAAAACAGAGAGAGAGAGAGAGAGAGAGAGAGAGAGAGAGAGAGAGAGAGAGAGAGAGAGAGAGAGAGAGAGAGAGAGAGAGAGAGACCCAAAGGAGTAGAAGCTTCTCCTTGAATTAAGAGTGCTAGTTCAAACTCTGAACAAGAAAAGGTCTGACTGGTTCAGCCAGTCTATAAAATATAGGACTGTGTAGAGTTTGGAGCCACAGTATCTCAGAAGTCACTGAGCAGACTACTAACTACCTTATAACTATATATCCTTATTATGTAAATCAGTCAGGGTTACACACACAGAGGGCATGGTAAATAACTTTTCAAAAAGTAGCGTGTAAGCACACCAGGGAAAGGCATGACTATAGTTACATGAATCATCACCCTAATTTTATCCCTTAGGAATGGAAGTTATGTACTAGCACATGTGTCCTCATCATCAGTGTTGAGAACTAGAAAGCCAAGAGAGCCTCAAGGAGCTTTAGGGTCACTTCACTTAATGAGGAGTTACCTATAAAAAGAAGCTGAAAACTGGTGCCCAGACACTCAGAAACCTGAGATCTGAGGATCGAGGTTCAAAGCCAACCTGGGCAAACAAATCTGTAAGACTTATCTCCAACTAACAACCAAAGCTGTGCCTCAAGTGGTAAGACACCAGGCTTGAGCAAAGAAAGTTCAGAGACAGCACCCAGGCTCTGAATTCAAACCCCAGGACCAGCAGAAAAAAATACAAAAGTGCACTATATTATCCATGTCTCCAACACTTAAATTCATAACATAAAAAGTTCTAAAGGCAGAGTAAGCCAATGAATCTTTTATTCCTTCATAGTTGAACACAGTTGAAGGGTTTAAATCCAATAAGATTTAGTCACTGTTGTCAAGAGCCCTAATAAATTCTAAGAGAGTTTCAACTACATTAAAAGTTCTATCTAAAAGAGCACCCTTACTTGGGGTGGGGGTGGGGGAGCACTGGGGAGGAAGTCCCGCCTGTAGTCCTAGCTACTTTCAAGAGTCTAAGTCCAAGGGATCACAGTTCAAGGATCACAGTTCAAAGCCAGACTGGGCATTAAAGTGTATGAGACCCTTATCTCCAATTAACAACCAAAAAGCACAAAATGAAGTTGTGGTTCAAGTGGTAGAGGGCCAGCATACACACACATACACACAAAAGGCACTCTTAGTCAGGCACTGGTGGCTCACACCAGTAATCGAGATACTCAGGAGGCTAAGATCTGAGGATTGTAGTTCAAAGCCAGCCAGGCAGAAAAGTCCCCATGAGACTCTTAATCTCCAATTAACTATACAAAAACCAGACGTGGTGCTGTGGCTCAAATAGGTAAAGTGCCAGCCTTGAGCAAAAGAGGTCAGGGACAGAACCAAGGTCCTGAGTTCAAGCCCCACAACTGACCACAAAAAAAAAAAAAAGGCACCCTCATCTGTACTGGCCCAGGCACTCCATCCCACACTACTCTAGCATTCCTATAAATAGCCCCTATCACCATCAAAAGGCTCTAGATTCTAAGTTTACAGTGTGGTTACCATGTCCCCATTATTTGGAATGCAAACTACACGAGGACATGTAATGGTTGGTCTTCAGCATCACCAAATCCTTATCCTCAGTGCCTGGCAAGCAGCAATAATCTCTCAGGTGCTTGGGGTGTAGCCCTTATAGTAGAGTACTTGCCTAGCAAGTGCAAGGCTCTCAGTTCAAACCCAGTACAACCAAAAAGTAATAATAGTCTCTCAATATAAATATGAATAATATGAATAATAGAGAAAGAATATCATCAAAAACTCTTATCAGTATTTCTGCTTGGCTTAGAATATGTCTATTTGAGTAGACATGTTTATATAATGCTATGAGATCACAACACTTTACCTAATCCACATCCCCATAAAACATAGTAACAAACTAAGCAAAGGTTTTCAAAAAGATTTAGATTCTAGGCTGGGAATGTGACTTAGTGGCACAGTGCTTGCCTAGCAGGCATGAAGCCCAGAGTTTGATTCCTCAGTACCACATAAAACAAAAAGCTAAAAGTGGCACTGTGGCTCAAGTGGTAGAATGTCCTTGAGCAAAAGAAGCTCAAGGACAGTGACCAGTTTTGAGTTCAAGCACCCCAGGACTGCCCTCCAAAAAGGGGGGGGGGGGTAGATTTTAAATAATATCTTCCACAATTACATTTCCTCTAAAAAATCTACAAGGTTTTATTAACTATCTGATCATTTTTTCAGGCATTCAATTAATGTAATTGCTTCTCAACTTTGTGAAATGCTGGGAAATTAAAGCCCTTACCCTGAGTAGATGAGAAATCAACAGAGGAGTGGCATGATCACAGCTGTACTTTGAGAGAAGTAACCTCATCTCAGGATTGGATTGGATTGGGGCTAGTCAATGAAAAAGTCACTAAACAGTTCAAAGTAAAAATAAATGCAAAGCATGATTTAGAATGATAACAATAAAAATAGGTAAAATAAATAAAATATATAATACAATGGGCAAATGTCCTATGCTTTTATTTTTTTTTCCACCCATCATGGGGCTTGAACTTGGGGCCTGAGCACTATCTCTGAGTTTTTTACTCAAAGCTAGCTCTACCACTCTACTTTGAGCCACAGCACTATTTCCAGGTTTTTGGTGGTTAATTGGAGGTAAGAGTCTGGTGTACCTTCCTGCCAGGGCTGGCTTCAAACGGTCTCAGAACTTGGCCTCTTGAGTCTGAGTAGCTATATTACAGGTGTGAGCCACCAGTACCCAAATGGCTTTTATATTTTAAGGAGTTTCTTTTTTTTTTAACAGAATATTGCTACTGTAGAAATGATATTCTTCTCTCTTAGTTATAAGAGGAAAAATATATGGGAGGACATTTTCATTTTTGTATATAACATGAACAGATGAGCCATTGCTGTAGAACCAATGAGCAAGTAATCAGATGTTTGGATAGAAATGATCTGAGTATTTAAGTGCCTAGAATTTACTATCATCACTAATTATATATACAATGTAAATTTTAGCTTTGCTTTCTAAACCTAAACACCAACAATTCAAAAACAGGTACAAAACTATATTTTCCAAAGTAAACTGGAAATAGTGGACTACAAACCATGATTTCTGCTGAAGTTTTGAAAGATTTGCACTTTCATTTTGATAGCATGCTTTTAAAGACTTATTCTGAATCAGTTACATAGCCCTTCCACAGTCAAAATCAAGGATGTGAAAATTCAAGGATGTGAGAATGACAGTAGACTAGAGAAAAAGAGACAGAACCTGTAAGATAAAAGACATTTGTGCCAAGTAAAAGCCAAACCACTTAACCTGTAACATAAGGAGAAAAGTTCTGCACTGTTCAAACTACATAGAAGAGTGGTTAGGAATTGAGTAAACACAGGATAAATATGATATAGAAAACTGCACACTTGTGTCAAGGCAGACAATAGTATATTTATAATACAAAGGAAGATTTAGTTACAAGCTAGGCATAATGTTGCATTCCTGTAATCCCAGCAGCAGAGAGGCAGGCAAATCAAGAGTTTAAGGCCTGCTTGGGCTACACAGTAAGACACTGTGTCAAAAGTGGGAGGGAGGTAGTTAGTTTCTATAAAACAATATCAACCTATATTTTATCTTATACTTTTTTTATTTTATCTAAAAATTTACTTTCATTTTATATATGTGTATAATTAAATACCTTCATAATTTAGAATACTAGGGATTCAAAATTGCTTCAGTTAGAAGGGAACTTGCGTTGAGTACCCATGGCTCAACACCTGTAATCCTAGCTACTCAGGAGGCTGAGATCTGACAATATCTGTTCAAAGCCAGCCCAGGCAGGAAAGACTATGAGACTCCTTTTGCCAATTAATCACACAACACACATACACACACAAACACACACACACACACACACACACACACACACACACACACACACACACAAAGCCAGAAGTGAAGAGATGACTTAAGTGGTAAACTGCTAGTGCTAGACTTCAGCCCAAAGCTCAGGGACAGCACCTAGGTCCTAAATTCAAGCCCTAGCTAGGACAGACACCAAAAACAACCCCCGCCCCCCCGCAAAAAAAAAAAAAACACCCTAAGATTACTACATTGAGGCTAAAGCATTAAGATCATAAATTTGCACTTAGTCTATGCTACTCAGAGAGAGGCTATCTCAATCAAAAATAGATTAATTAGGATTTAAATCATAAAGACTCATTCTCAAATCTTGGGCCCCCTACTTGTTCATCATGCAATCTCAGGCAATACTATCTGAGCCTCAGTTTCAAGTCACTATGAAGACAGTTACAGGTACATTGTAACTCCAATTATTTTCCTACTTCTCTAACTAAATTAGCTTCTCCTTTTGATTTCCCTACATTTTTATGACAGCCAATATTCTATCAAACAGCAAAGTTTAAGACTGTGTCATCTGTGACATCTCAAATAACATACATAAAAGTACACCTTCTCAATGACTCTACCCTCTGCAACCAGTAATTAATATAAAGCTTAGAGCCAATTATAATATTTTTATTCCTAACTCATCTCACCTACAACATATCCATACACCTAAATATTCCTGGAATGTTCAGGAGACTATCACTATTCTAGTGAAAACAAAAATAAAAACAAAAAACCTCCAGCAATAAGAATCCACCCTCCCCTTTCCCTTCCCCTTTCTGATGAAGACTTCTAACACAGGGTAAGGTCTCAGTGGGTAACTCAAGCCTGCCTAGAACTTTTTTTTTTTTTGGCCAGTCCTGGGCCTTGGACTCAGGGCCTGAGCACTGTCCCTGGCTTCTTTTTGCTCAAAGCTAGCACTCTGCCACTTGAGCCACAGCGCCACTTCTGGCCGTTTTCCGTATACATGGTGCTGGGGAATTGAACCCAGGGCCTCATGTATAAGAGGCAAGCACTCTTGCCACTAGGCCATATCCCCAGCCCCTGGCTAGAACTTTTGATTCTCCTAACTCCACCTCTTGAGGGCTGGGATCACAAGACTGAGCCACCATGTTAACTATTCTTAAACAGAAAACTCCTTGAGACAATAATACTGAGGTTGTTTTTAGCTCTTATCCCTAGCATAGTATATGACCCATAAAAGATACCCTGTGCTTCAGGCTGCCATAGTGGCTTAGCAGTAGAGTGCTTGCCTAGCATGCATGAAGCCCTGAGTTCAATTCCTCAGCACCACATAAACAGAAAAAGCCAGAAGTGGTGCTGTGGCTCAAATGGTACAGTGCTAGCCTTGAGCAAAAAGAAGCCAGGGACAGTGCTCAGGCCCTGAGTTCAAGCCCTAGGACTGGTTAAAAAAGAAATACCCAGTGCAAGCTGACTATCAATTCTCAAAAGGAAATATTCCAAGTTTTCAGATTGTGGAATTGCATAGACTTTACCATTAAGCATATCCAAATCAGCAAATGTGAAAAGCTCCCAAATTGGATGCTTTCTGAGTAAAACATTCTGGATTTTAGAGTTTCAGATTAGGACATGCAGCACAGAATAGTTTGACAAACAGTAATGAAAATCTAAAGCTGGGCACAGTGGTACACACCTAAAATCCCAGCACCTGGAAGGCTCAGGCAGGTGGTTTGTAAGTTTGAAATCAGCCTGAGCAACATAAGACCCTGATCCAAACAAACTAAGAAAATTAATTTGACAACGTTTAAATCTCTCTAGTTTTTACATCTTAGTTATACTACTAAATAAACTGGGTTGGCATGAACCAAATAATTGCAACATGAAAAGTATAATTAAAAAACAAAGAACCAGTTCCTATTATATAACGCAAGAGCAAATGATATTTTAATGAAATATTTATCATATTAAATTTGATAAATATTTAATGACATTTTAATTATTATTCAATGTTCTAAGCACTTCTCAAATATTTCCTCAAAAACTCTTTTGGTCATTCATTCTTGAAGTGAATAAGAGCCAAAAGTCCAAACTATACATACATTTCCATAAAGCAATTCCCTTCTAAATACAAAATACAATGTATGGCATTGTATAACGTCTATGGTATCACTCTTCTGCAATTTGAACAAGGGAATTTACTGGTAAGCTTGAGTGTTACTACTGAGTACCTCTTAAATATTAATCTCTACTCTCAGACACTCAATGTTACTAATCTTGCACTACTGAAGGTGTGGAGAAGAGGCTCCTAAATCAATGTATAAAAATTTGATTAATATGTAACCTTTCAGTAACATTCCTTTCATATGCAAGGAGACAGACAGCTTAGGGATCCTGCAACATAATTAGATAGATAAGATAGATCTTTACATAATGTGGCCATCATACAGTCAATCAGCCCTTCTCCAGTCTCTAAACAAAGAGCTATCCAGCACTTGGAATACAGCAGCAGTCTGGGTTTCTCTACCAACTTACTGTTCTCATATCCAACCACAGCTATGGCTTGCATCAAGCCATTACACCTCCCTTTGACAATGAAGTAAAGTTCATGACCAAAATAGAGATTCCTGAACTGAATTTCCCGTGGAACACAGCCTACTGTAAAATCTTCCATAACTTTATTCTCCGAATTCATGAAATCAGAAGGGACGGGTGAAGAACTTCCCTGAAGAGCGTGGATATAAAATATGACTGACAGTATCTCAATTATTATTTGCCAATTGGCAGGGGCAAAGGCCACTCTTTGGTTGACAAAGCCATAAAAGAAAAGAAAAAAAAAAAAGAACGGGTTTTGATAGATGGCTACAAAACTGGTCCATATGCTCAAAAAACGTGAGGTTCCGCACCCCAACAAGTTACAGACTATGATCTAGGTCGGACCTAAAATGCAGAAGGAAATGCCAATGCTTTGCCTCCCTAAAGAAACATGCAACCCCATAAAACTGGTGGATACCACCAAGCCAACAACACCGTCAGAGTGGATATTTCAGTATCACCTCAGGCAATCATGATCCGCACCGGCGGCTCCTCTAGGCCTCAGCAGCAGCCTGAGGTGTGAGAGCAAACTCGAGCCCTCTGAATACTCGAAGAATAATGTTGATGTCATGACGAGGCTGCCGATCCTTTGCACTGTGGACAAGTCATTCCCGGATCCACACGCAGTTCTTCCTCCACCCACCCACATCTCCCCAAAGAAAGCGACCCCCAGACAGCCAAGCCCTCGGGTACCCCGTCCTTCTCTACCTCTGCCGGCTGCCGCTTTGCTTTCTCCTCCCTAGGGCTCCGAGGCGGGGGCTCCAGAAGGTCCCGGGCAATGCCGAACCCGGGCAGTGCTTGTTTTGCCCGTGCACAGTAGCTCTGCCCAGTCGCTTCCTTTCCCAGTTTGCCCGGACTGGAGTGCTACAGGGCAGCCCGGGGCCGAGGAGGGAGCCCGGGTGGCGACGTCGCCGCCGCCGCCGCCTCTGGTATGTCAGGGGCCGGGATTGTATTTCGAAAGATCCGCCATTTTCACCTCGTCATCACCATCACAGCTCAGCAGCTTCCCCGACAGCCGAGCCCGGGCCGGCGCGCCGCCGCCGCCAGTCACCTCCCCCTTCCTCCCGCTCCCGCCCCGGCCCGCCCTCCCGCGCCGCGCCGCGCCGCGCACTCCCACATATCCGGGGACACCTCCCGCCGGCCCCGCCAGCCTTCACACGCGCGCCCAGGTTCAAGGGCTCACCTGCGGGGCTGGGCCAGGACCCTTCACCCCGGACGAGACACCCGGCCTCCGCGGCAGCCGAGGGGCGGCGCAGGACGCGGGGTCCCGAGTCCGGCATGTTCTTTGCTTGGCAGAGCCAAAGCCTTGAGGAAGGTGGTACAGGACAATAAAGAGAACCCAGACACTTTCATTTTCAGAAAAGCACTTGCAAGCCCTGGTGGCAAGTGTTTCATTCACTGTATCCGTCTCAGACGAGGAAGGCACTATGGAGCCCTTTGATGTCAACTCACTAACTCTGACATTCCACTCCACCACCGAAACTACTTTGACAGCAGGAGCTACACCCACACGCACGCCTGATCTCTGGCACCCTGGTGAATTACAAGCACCGATCCTCAAGCGGATACACTGGTCGATATGTTGGATTACTATTTTTTTAAAATCCTCTCCACTTATCTGGTCATTTTCCTCTCCACTTATTTATCTGCCTATGAACACTGACTTCTCCAGTTTGTCATTGATTTAAGAAGACAAAGCCATACTGGATTTTAAATGTATTGAACCAACTGTGGAAACTTTCCTTCTAAAATATAGAAGACACAACTGTTAACTAAATTCACCAAATGTTTTTAGAATAGACGTCAAACTAAAAACTATCTCCCACTGATAGTATTTGCTTCCATACAGTGCAAACAACCTATTTTAGAACAGGACCCCAGAGCTACCTAGGCAACCCTAACAGCCCCTTTCACGATTCAGTTTAATAAGAAGCTAAGAGAGCATAGGTATTTTAAAAATCTTCAAATAAATAAGAATACGAGCTGCAAGGCTTCTGATCAGACAGATTTTTTTTTTACAAAATCAGCTACGTCTGTTAATTTCAGGAAGATTTAATAAGCACCCATCCAAAAGCTGAACTGTATAGTCCATTCAACCACAAAGTAAGTTCTGAAAGACCTATTTGAAAGGAACAAACTGAATTTCAAGGTTGCCAACAGGGCCGCTGTACTGTTGTGTGTGTGTGTGTGTGTGTGTTGTTTTTAAGCCATTTCATTTCCCTGCCTTGTCTGGATGACAACTCCACCGAAAAGTCAGCTGAACGCTGCCTACCACCCACTCCAAGCCACGTTTCCACACGCAGCCTGCTGGACACGAGCATCACCGGGTTCCTAATTTCTTCACCTTTAAACTTTATTTGCCCACCAACAGCCGCGTCCAGCCGGCAGCCCGAGGGCTGTTTACCGTTGCCTGGTCAAGCTCGGCCCCAGCCCGCTCCCTTCCCGAGCACCTCGGGGACGCGGTGACATCTGGCTGGTGGGCTTCGCGAGGGACCGGACACCACCCCGAGGGGCGCCCATACAAAGAGCGGGGAGCGGCGGCGACGAAAGGAGGGACTGCGACGAAATGACACAGCAGCAGGACCTGTTCCCAGAGCCGGGGCCGCCGCCGCGGCTCCGCCGGCCGAGCTGCCTGCGTGTCAACAGCCGCCGGGCCCGGCCGACTGACAGCCGCGCTCCCGGGGCCCGCGCGCAGGGACCCGGTCCCCGAGGGCCCTCCGCCCTCGGCGCTCCCCGCCCGCGGCTTCCCGCTCCGCGGCCCACCGGCCCGGGCAGCCCGAGACGGCGGTCAGGCGCTCTCCGCCCGCGCGCCCGCACGCAGAGGGGCCAGGCGCCCCTTCACGCCCTCCCGCTCCCCGAAGCCCTTATCTCGGGGGCTGACACTCACCAAAGCCGGCGGCGCCGCCGCCTTCTTCTCGCGCCGCGATCCCCGGGCTCCCAGCAGCCGCGGCGGCGGCGGCGCCTCCGAGACACAGACCGGGGTTTGTTCAAAATCACGCGCCCAGCGCCATTCCACCGCCGCATCCCATAATACGCTGGGCCCGCCCCGCCCGCGCGGCCCTCCCCGCCCACCCTCCGCCCTGCCCCTCCCTCCCGCCCCGCCTCCCCCAGGCCGGCTTCCTCCGCCCCGCCCCTTCCGCACGCCTGGCCCCGCCCCTTGGCAACTGGAGCCCGCGTCATTCCGCAAGACTCCGAGTTACGCTCCAGTAGCACGTGACTCGGCTGGGGCGCCGGGAGCGGGGGGCGGAGGTTGGCGGTGGGATGCGCTGGGTCCTGGCTTTGGCTCGGAATGTTCCACCGGACTGAGATGGGGCGGGGGAGGAAGCGAAGGAAGGCCCGGTTCGCGCCTGCGGTTGGGAGGGACCCGTCTCGCAGTTTCTGGCATTCCTTGTTAGGAAGTCTGGGCTATAGGTGAGGTTTCCGTCAACCCCCTGGTATTATTTAATGGGCTTGGGTAAGGAGCTGATCATTAGTCACAAATGCTTAAATCTCTCTGACTTTTAGACACAAATTTCAAAAACAGTCGTCAAAAAGGAATGTGGCCTACTGGTAGAGTGCCAGCCTCGCATACATGAAGCCCTGGGTTCGATTCCTCAGCCCCACAGATATAGAAAAAGCCAGAAGTGGTGCTGTGGCTCAAGTGGTAGAGTGCTAGCCTTGAGCAAAAAGAAGCCAGCGACAGTGCTCAGGCCCTGAGTCCAAGGCCCAGGACTGGGGGGGTGGGGGGGTGAGTGGGGAATGCTTTGAAAGAGATGTTCAATACAGATATACCTAAGACTAATACAAAACATGTTTTGCTTTCAGTCATCCTTTCCTTCATCTATTTTTTTCCACTATTTATAAGATCCAAAAGTGGATTCAGATAAAAAACCAAGGGGATAGCTGGGATGGTGGCTTAATGGTAGAGTGCTTGCCTACCTGCACGAAGCCCTGGGTTCGACTCCTGAGCATCACATAAACAGAAAAGGCTGGAAGTGGCGCTGTAGCTCAAGTGGTAGAATGCTAGCCTTGAGCAAAAGAAGCTCAGTGACAGGGGTCCCTTGAGTTCAAGGACTGGCAAAACAAAAAACCTAGGGAAGTATTCAGTTAATTATTCTTGGAGCTTGAACTCAGGGCCTGGGTGCTGTGTCTGTCTTTTGCTCAAGGCTATGGCCCTACCACTCGAGCCACAGCACCACTTCAGGTTTTCTGGTGGTTAATTGGAGGTAGGAGTCTCACAGGCTTTCCTGCCCAACCTGGCCTCTTGAGTAGGTAGGATTACAGGAGTGAGCCACCTGCACCCAGCAATTTCTATATTCTTTGCTAGTACTGTCATTTGAACACAAGGCCTCACATTTGCTAAGCTAGCCCTCTATATCACTTGAGCCATACATCCAGCCCTTTGGCTAGTTATTTTGGAGATGGAGTCAAGGTAACTTTTCTGTCCAAACTACCCTCAAACCATCATCCTCCAGATCTCAGTATCTTGAGAAGTTATATTTCCTTTTGTTATTTTGTTTTTTGAGACAGGGTCTCACTGTGTAGTCCAGGCCCTTGAAAATCTTGCCTTAGCCTCCCAAGTTCTGAGATTATAGGGATATGCCACCATGTTCAGCATACTTCTTTTATTTCTGTTGTTTTTTGTTTATCAAGGGGGAGAAGGTTGTCATTGATTTAATGTATTGCTGTTTGACATCCAGTGACACTGACACATTCTGCCAGGCCTGCAACTCCAGCCTCCAGCAAATAGTAACCTGTCCAATGAGCTACAGTACAAGGAGTCATTGGCCATTCACATGAATCCACTATGAACTAGTGATTCCAACTTTTAAGATCTCTGTATTCCTGTAAAGTTGTGGCTTTTGTTAGGCGATCTAGGTGAAAGCAGAGAAGTAGAGAATCCTCAGTGACATTCTGGTATACTTATCCTGCTACAGATATAGCCATTCCTGTAGTTAGAACGGGGATTCCCCTTGAAGGATGTTGATATTGCTAATGCCAGTCATCTGAGAAGAGTAATGTCATGATACAGGATATGGGCACTTGAGAGAAGGACTCAGACTAACCAAGGGGAAAACTTTCCCCTTTCTAGCCCCTGCTGTTGATGTTTGAACCTGGACACAAATTATTCCCTCCAATAAAAGGAAGAAGATATCTGCCCCTAAAAAAGACCGGAAATTAGATAGAACCTTCATTACAAAGGCTGGGCACTATCCCTGAGCTCTTTTGCTCAAGGCTAGCACTACCACATTGAGCCACAGCACCATGTCCAGTTTTGTAGTGGTTAATTGGAGGTAAGAGTCTCATTCATGGACTTTCCTGTCAGGGCTGGCTTGCAACTGAGATCCTCAGTTCTCAGCCAACTGAGCTGTTAGGATTATAGATGTGAGCCACCAGTGCCCAGTTTCTTTTCTTTCTCTCTCTTTTTCTTTGCCAATCCTGGTGCTTGAACCCAGCGGTTGGGCACTATCTCTAAGCTTCTTTTGCTCAAGATTAGACTCTACAACTTGAGCCATGTGCCACTTCTGGATTTTTCAGTTTATATGGTAGTGAGGAATTGAACCCAGGGCTTCATGCATACTAGGCAACCATTATACAACTAAGCCACATTCTCAGCCATCAGCCACATTTCTTAATTCTAAGGCCAACCTGATAGAGCTTTAGCTATCTTGGGTATGCACAACCAAAGGGAATTAAATGGAAATATATCTTTTTGTTGTGGTTGTTGCCAGTCCTGGGGCATGAACTCAGGGCCTGAGCACTGTCCCTGGCTTCTTTTTGCTCAAGGCTAGCACTCTACCACTTGAGCCACAGAGCCACTTCCGGCTTTTTTTCTATATATGTGGTGCTGAGGGATCGAACCCAGGGCTTCATGTACACAAGGCGAGCACTTTACCACTAGGCTATATTCCCAGCCCGGAAATATGATATCTTTTTCACCCTACCTCTAACTGAGTAGAATACTGTCACTTCTACCTACTTTACATTGATCAGAATAAGACATATATGGCCAAACCCAACATACATGAAGTGGGAAAATACAGTACTTCTATTGTGGTGAGAGATACTCCAAAGGTACATGGCAAAGGTAACATGTAAATGTAATTTAGTACATAGAGGGAATAAAGAATTACAAGCAATGATCCAAACTACTACAAGACAGAACTATAAAGACCTTTTGTAAGGAGGCCTAGAATCTAGTTCTAGCCCGGATAGAGTGTTACGGTGTTCAAGGGACGAGATTCCACGTCCCTCCAAGAGTCCACCACCTCAGAGACGGTCTCAATCAAAAAGATGGATTTATTGGGGAAGCAAAAAGTGAACTGACCAGCCAAGGATGCAGCACAGACTTGGGAGCTGAAACTGTGACAGTGAAAAGTGGGCTGACCAGCCAGGGACACAGTGCAGACTTGGGAACTGCCACTGTGACAACTAACAGTCCTTGGGCTGGGTTTATAAAGGTAAAAGCGTAGCACAGATGTAGGGGGCTGAGGCAGGGGCTAGAGCAAGCAACAAACAAGTTAAGCAGAATTTTGGAGTCAGGTTGACCTAATCTACTCCCCCCATCATTTCCTATCATGCTTCCCCAGTCAAGATGGAGTCAGCTCTGCCCCCTACAATATCCACCCTTTTCTTTTAGCCTCGTCAAACCCTTGACTTATTTCATTAACATTGAGGGGTGTACTGGATGCATAGAACCATCAGTTTTATGGCCCCAATTCTTTGTACAAATGAAAATGTATCTGTGAGGCCTACCCCCAGGAGGACAAGTGCTCTCTCCTGTTTAAATCTCCATCCAGTTACCTAGCTAACTGGCACACCTAGAGGCAGTTACCTCCCTCCCTCCTGAGGTCGAACCCTAATCCATCTGGACACACCTTAATATACTCGGACACACCTCCCACCCTGGCATGGTCTGGGAATGACTCTCTAGCCTGCCACATATGCTTTATCCAATTTTCTTAATAGAGCTAGCCAACTCCAGTCAACTCAGGAGTGGGAAGGTTACCACAGAAAGAATGTCCCCCCAAAATCTTAAGTTTCAGCAGATCCATAGCTGCCTTCCAGCAGGAATCAGCTTTGTGTGATGGAGTCCCATCTGCTTTTACCACGGTAGAGGTGCTCAGGGGGAAGATGTAGTTTCCTCCAGATGTCTCTCAGGCTGTGCTTGATCTCAACCCATATGGAATGGGCAGGGGCAGTGGCTCCCAAAAGAATGTCTCACCTTCTGCTGGGTTGCCTGCAACTTTCTGCATAGACTGGTTAAAGAACCATCTCTCACAAGTGCAGTCTCCACTCCTGTATATTTGTTACCACTGTTTTCCATGCCTCTGAATTATCCTGCCTCATCTTTCCCCAAAATGACGTACCTTGATCTTAAAGGGCGAAGATCATCCATCTTCTGTAACTTCTTCAGGCTGACTCAGGAACATTGACCCTACCTAGCCAGGAACCTATAACCTTACTTACCCTACTTTACCAAGATGTCCATTAGGAGCTTTACTCCAGACTGGAAATTACATACAACAGTTAACTTTTAACAACTGCACAGACCTCTTTTTGGGCTTTGTAGTCTTTTAGCACTCTGGTTTGCAGAAGCATTTTCCTGACTGACTGGGGAAACTGATCGCCAATGGCCTAACAATGCCTAAATTACCTTTTCAGGCCTTAGACAGATCTCAATAACATGATCTCGGGTCCACAAGCTTCCTTTCCTGAACAGATATGCCAGCTCAAAATTCACTCAATTAGGGGGTTGGGATTTTAAACTATACCCCCATTTGACAAACTTAGCTTTATTACCCACTATCACAGATGACTGGCAAGTTCCTGCCCAATTACTTAGTAGACAGACATGGGAATTAGAAAGACATGCTTAAAAACTATTCTCTTAGGACCTCCTGGCTCCCATTAACTTTTGAAGGGCCAAATGCAAATGACTCTAGGATCTGACACCATCTCTGCCATCCAAGCAGTGGCTTACTATCTCTGGATGCACCATCACTTTTGTCCCAGGAGTGACCTTTTATGGTTGCTGGACTTGAACTCAGGGCCTGAGTGCTGTCCCTTAGCTCTCCAGCTTAAGGCTAGCACTCTGCCATTTTGAGCCTCAACACAGCTCACAACTCTGTTCCCAGCACTCTGCTGGATGATTAGAGATGAAGACTCTCACAGGGATCTTTCTCTGCCTAGGATGGCTTCAAACCACAAATTTCAGATCAATGAGTCTTACAAAAGGCCACTTTACTCCAATCAAAAGCAACAAGGTGGTCCACACAGTAGTTTTTAAGCATGATCTTACGTGGAACTTATTAAGGGTCAAAGTTACATCTGACAAACTTGTAGGAACCATCTGTCCTTCTCTGTAGGCCTGTCTGCAATTTTTTTTTTGGGGGGGGGGGTTTGCTTGTTTTGTTTTTTGCCAGTCCTGGGCTTGAACTCGGGGCCTGATCACTGTCCCTGGCTTCTTTTTACTCAAGGCTAGCACTCTACCACTTGAGCCACAGTGGCACTTCTGGCTTTTTCTTTATATGTGGTGCTGAGGAATCGAACCCAGGGCTTCATGTATATGAAGCAAGCACTTTACCACTAGACCATATTCCCAGCCCCCTATCTGCAATTTTTACAGAAAACCTGCAAGGCAAACTGGAGTAGCAATTAAACAGTCATCTTGGTAGCCCTAATTTTTTCCTTTCTCCAATTTGAAACAAACATTTAGGACAATTTCACTTCCAAATTTCATATCTAGAAATGTATTCTTTCTTTTTTTTTTTTTTTTTTTTGCCAGTCCTGGGGCTTGGACTCAGGGCCTGAGCACTGTCCCTGGCTTCTTTTTGCTCAAGGCTAGCACTCTGCCACTTGAGCCACAGCGCCACTTCTGGCCATTTTCTGTATATGTGTGCTGGGGAACCGAACCCAGGGCCTCATGTATATGAGGCAAGCACTCTTGCCACCAGGCCATATCCCCCAGCCCTCTAGAAATGTATTCTTGACTTCTAAAGCCTTTTACTAACCTCTGCTTTAACACTTACACTTTGGCTTTCACCTGCATTTGAAGATCTCTGAAGCCTAGAGGCACAGGTGCCAAGCATTGCTTCAGACTGCTCATTTTAAAAGAGCCATTTTTTTTTCCTTCAGTCCAAGTTACTATCTAGAACATCTGAACTCAATTGAGGTTTTCCTTAATGCAAGAATTACAAATACCAGAATTACAAGCACAAGAATCCAGATTGAGCATCTTCACTTTTTCAATACAACCAAATTGCAAAGTAGCACAGAAATCAAGTTACATCATACAAATAAACCTTTTTAACCCTCTTCTTTAAGATTTTCCGATTTTAATCCATCCTAAGGAGCAGTTTTAGAAATACCAATCAAATCATTCATTTTTACCATCAGGTTTCCAGTGTTCATCTGAAAACAAAAGAGACAGGGCAAAGAAAGGCCTCCATTGGCCTGTCCTACAGAATGGCCATATACTCATCCCACTCCTTAGAGCTTGATGAACTGCCTTGGTGCCAGCTTACCCTCTTCCACCATGCATGGACTCCCCCTCTGGCCTGTCCCACCATGCATGGATTCCCCCCAGGGCCTCTCCCACCATGTGTGGACCACCTAAGCTGCACCTTTGCCAGATCACCCCTTACTCCTGAGGATAGGCACATAGGCCTGCCCCAGGTTTTTTCTGCCCTTTCCTATTGATCTCCGACTGAGAAACCCAAGCAATTCTTTAACAGTGATAAACCTTTATATCCAAATTTGACATTTAGTCCCAAATCTTTAACAAGGAAGGAAACAAATTTCAAGTTCCCAATGCCTTTTTGCTAAACCAGATAACTTGATTACAGTGCAAACAGCCTTCTGCATTAAGATACCAATTTTTTCAACTACAAGTTAGAGAGATCTGTTTAACTGTTGTTTCTCTTTAAAACAATATAATAATCCTTTTAGACTTTTGGTAACACCCAAACCTTTTTTGGAGCTTAAACTTAAACTCACACATTTTTACATCATGCTGACAAATTTTTCACACACACTCTTATGCAATAAGGTCTTAAAGAGCACAAAAATGAACATTAGGCCATACATTTTCAGTGGCAAGAGATATTTACCAATCTTACTCTTGCAGGTGATCAAGACTTAACAAAACACTTTACCAGGCCCCTGTTTTTCCAGGGCTTGCTAGTGTTAGCCAGGTATTTTAGCATCAAATACTTTTCTGTTGGAGAAAGCTGGATGGGGGTTCCCTGGAGCAAGACAGCCCACAGACAGTACTTGACTCCAGGCTTTAGCCCAATTTACTAGCACATTTACATGTCAATTGACCCTTTAAGTGCCTTCAGTTGGAAGAAGAACGGTTATCTGAGGCTGATCTCTTAGCCCACCAGGTTGCCTGACTATCTTAGGCCAATTTTAGCCAGGAGCACTTCACAATTTCAATTTGTTCACTTTAGCTAGTTGTTAGTACAGTGTCCTCAACTGCCTACACACTCCCAACTGCCTCATTGCAAGAGGGGGCACAGCACAAAGCACACTCTTATTTCCCCTACAGAGACACAAGACTGAATGTCTGGCCACTGGAGGGCTTACTGGTGCCGGGAATAAACCACCTTCCTATTGGAAAACACCATCATCGGCATCAACCATTCCTAGAAGCACAAGCCTGAGACCCAGACTTGCAGAATAAGCCACGTGCTAACTACTGTGCTACCACCGCTGACCAAAACACCTTTTCCCCCTGCCATATAAACCCTGCCTGAGCCAGGCCCAGGCGGGACCTCTCTGATCCCTACCAGAGGGACGCCCGGGAGCGTACCCCAATAAACTCTCAATCACCTCTACTTCTCTCTGTGTGCTCTCTCCCCACCTAGAACCTTTCACTGAACACAACAAGAGACTCAAGACTAAGGCAAACACAGAAAAAAGCCGCTGACCCGGGGCCTCTCCCACCATGAGTGGGCCCCCCCATTGCAATGGCATGCAGAGTTCCTGAAGCACTTTAAGGAGTCCTTCAGTCACCCACAAGCAGGTTTGCTCTATTTACTTCCTCTTTCCTCCTCATGAGGCTCAAAGCCCCCCTTCCTTCTCTGTACCTCGGCCCAGGTGGGTTGATGAGTCAGAAAAAGAGTTTCTAACAAAGAGGTTAGTGTCTGAGGTTTCTCCAAGAAGGGAGGATTCTGTTGTTTCCAATTGAATAGATCACTGGAGGAGAAGGGGACATGAATCTCATAGAAAGATCCTCCTCCTCCTCCTCCTCCTCCTCCTCCTCCTCCTCCTCCTCCTCCTCCTCCTCCTCCTCCTCCTCCTCCTCCTCCTCCTCCTCCTCCTCCTCCTCCTCCTCCTCCTCCTCCTCCTCCTCCTCCTCCTCCTCCTCCTCCTCCTCCTCCTCCTCCTCCTCCTCCTCCTCCTCCTCCTCCTCCTCCTCCTCCTCCTCCTCCTCCTCCTCCTCCTCCTCCTCCTCCTCCTCCTCCTCCTCCTCCTCCTCCTCCTCCTCCTCCTCCTCCTCCTCCTCCTCCTCCTCCTCCTCCTCCTCCTCCTCCTCCTCCTCCTCCTCCTCCTCCTCCTCCTCCTCCTCCTCCTCCTCCTCCTCCTCCTCCTCCTCCTCCTCCTCCTCCTCCTCCTCCTCCTCCTCCTCCTCCTCCTCCTCCTCCTCCTCCTCCTCCTCCTCCTCCTCCTCCTCCTCCTCCTCCTCCTCCTCCTCCTCCTCCTCCTCCTCCTCCTCCTCCTCCTCCTCCTCCCCCTCCCCCTCCTCCTCCTCCCCCTTCCCCTCCTCCTCCCCCTCCCCTCCTCCTCCCCCTCCCCCTCCCCCTCCCCTCCCCCTCCTCCTCTTGGCAGAATGGCCTTTAGCTGTTTAGGAAGCGGTGGCCATGATTTCAAGTCCAAAACTGTGGTTGAAGTTTTTCGGGACAGAGGGCCACCCACCCAGTGCCAGGGGTAGGCCATGCAAGCCGGCAGAAAGTAGCCTGTTTTCCTGGGAAGACACAATCACCCAGATAACTTAGCTCTTTTTTTTTTTTCCTGAAATCTTTAAGATGTTGTAAGATCAGGTCTAGTTCCTCGGCAGATGCCACTTGTCGCATGTCTTCCTGAAGAATATGTCCAATCACAATAATAGCAAGCAAAAGCAGAGAGAACAGACACAGACACAACCATACACAGAACGAGGAACAAGATCAACATACACATCCTCCACTATGAGGACCTTCAGAAGGGGGTCAAGGCATCCCTTGACCACCCCAGCCTTAGACAGCTCCTGCATCCAGCTTCTCTCTGTCTCAGGCCCACAGACAGTGCACTTTTCTGATACAGAAACAGAGACACACACCTCCCACACCCTTGGAGGTTTCTTTTCTTTGCCCCCGGGCGTCTTCCCCCCCCCCCCAAAAGAAGGTGGTTAAGGACTCTTCCCACCCAACACACCAGAAATGTTTGAGGGAGGAGATTCCATGCCCCTCCAAGAGTCCACCGCTCAGAGACAGTCTCAAGCAAAAAGAAGGGTTTACTGGGGAAGCAAAAAGTGAACTGACTGGCCAGGGACACAGCACAGACTCGGAGCTGAAACTGCAACAGTGAAAAGCAGGCTGACTGGCCAGGGACACTGCAGACTCAGGAGCTGCCACCATGACCCCGAGCAGTCCTCAAATTGGGGTTTATAAAGGTAAAGCGTAGCACAGATATAGGGGGTTGACGCAGGGGGTAGAGCAAGCAACAATCAAGTTAAGCAAACCTAATCTACTCCTCCCAACATTTCCTACCATGTTTCCCTAATCAAGATGGAGTCAGCTCTGCTCCCTACAACATGGAGAAGGGCAGTACTTACAAGTGCCATGAAAATACCTTTCTTTGTCATGAAAATTAACACATAGGTTTAAATTTTTTTTTTTTTTTTTTTTGGCCAGTCCTGGGGCTTGGACTCAGGGCCTGAGCACTGTCCCTGGCTTCTTTTTGCTCAAGGCTAACACTCTGCCACTTGAGCCACAGCGCCACTTCTGGCCATTTTCTGTGTACGTGGTGCTGGGGAATTGAACCCAGGGCCTCATGAATACGAGGCAGGCACTCTTGCCACTAGACCATATCCCCAGCCCTAATTTTTTTTTTAATCTAATCAAAGTACTGTTCTTTTCTCCTCCAATTCTGGATGTGACACACTGGCCCAGGGCATGTGAACACACAAAGTTGCCCACAAAGACTGTCTGTGAATAGTTGTAATTTACTGTCTATAGTAATTGCTGCTTACAATTGCAAATGATGAAATCCAAGTAAAGATAGTTTATATTTCATGACTATATTTACACATGGTACAGTAAGTACAATTATTTTCTTATTATCCGAAAATAAAAAGATGAAAGGCTCTGTAGCATTGAGACACATATTCCAGCCCTCCTTTGCTTTTTAGTTTACCTTTTATGTGTATAGCACAGTACTGATTTGAACTCGAATCCTTATACTTCTTAGAGTGGCATGATGTTGCTGAATCACCCCTCCAGCCCTGTTTTATTTTATTTTATTTTTACTGGTTTGGGGTTTTGTTTTGGCTGGTTCTGGGGCTGAACTTTTTTTTTTTCTTAAGGGTAGTACTCTACTACTTGAGCCAAAACTCCACTTCCAGCACTTTGATGATTAATTGGAGATAAGAGTCTCACAGACTTTCCTGTCCATGCTAGCTTCATACCAGGATTCTCGGAGCTCAGCCTCCTGAGTAGCTGTAGTAGGATTACAGGCATGACGCCCTGGTGCCCAGCTCATTGGTTATTTTTTTGTTTTGCCAGTCCTGGGCCTTGAACTCAGGGCTTGAGCACTGTCCCTGGCTTCTTTTTGCTCAAGGCTAGCACACTGCCACTTGAGCCACAGCGCCACTTCTGGCCGTTTTCTATATATGTGGTGCTGGGGAATCGAACCCTGGGCTTCATATATGGAAGGCAAGCACTCTTGCCACTAGGCCATATTCCCAGCTCATTGGTTATTTTTTTACATAGTCTTACTTCCTGCCTGGACCCATACCTAAGCTGCACCCCATCTATTTTAGGCTTCCCATCATCACTGGGATCACCGTGCATGCCACCATGTCCAGCTTTCATCCATGGATAAGGAGGCTCATGTACTTTTCTGCTTAAGCCTGCCTTGAATCATATCCTCCCATTCTCATTTTCCCACATAGTTAGGATGACAGGTGCACACCACTGAATCCTAGCTATTGAGAAACCCAGATTGAGAAAAAGTCTCCCGAACTTTTCTGTTGATATTGTCCTTGAAATGTGACACACACACCCATTCTAAACCTCCCAAGTAACTAGGATTTTGTATTTAGGATTGAGGCAGGGTTGTTTTCTCACTGTTGTGCTTCCACTTTCAGCTTTGTGTCCTTGTGAGACTGAGAGGGTCTCTTTTTAAGTAAACTGCATATAACTTGGTGCTTGGTAGACTGTTTGAGTTTGGGGGAGGGTGGAGTCAGGAAGGAAGGGACACAGCTTTTCTGTGACCTTGTTCCACTTTGGGCTTTCGCATCTTGAATGGGGCTTTTTCTGTGCTCTGGGCTTTCCCTAGGATATGGCCGTGTGGTCTGTACCTAAGATAGTTTGCAGTCCTTCCTCAGGGGTAAAAGTATTTTTCCTTTTCTCATCCCTCCAATGGTAATGGGTCTCCACCCAATCCTTGGGGAAAACAGGATTTGCTGCCTCCTCCCAGCAATTAAGTCTTTTGTGCTTTAGGGGAATAGGGATTTGGCTTTTCTCTTTCTATTCTTTCTAGTCCATTCTTCTGGCCTCTTCCCACTACCATCATCCCACTTGACTTTTCTTTTCTTTGTTCTCAGTACCCTTGTGGGGTTCATGGAGAAGAGCCTAGTTGTGGATGTGAACTCTTCTATGATCATAGCTCTCATGAAATTCTACAGGCATGCCAGCACTAAGCCTTTAGTAATCATTATGGTTTGGATGTGAGACATCTCCCAAAGGCCACTTGATACAGGCTATGAGCTATCAGGTGGTAGTGGGAACAGGAGCTAGGGTCTCCTGTTATATTACTGGAAGTGTGACCTGGAAGGGTATATCAGAACTCCAGCCTCTTCTAACCTATCCCCCCTTCTTCCTTCTCTGCTTCCTCTTCTTCTTTCTTCTCTTCCTTCTTCATCCTCTCTCTCTTTCTCTTTCTTTTTCTCTCTGTCTTTCTCCTCCCTTCTTCCCTATCTCCCTCCTTCCTGGCCACCATGATGCCACAAAGCGAGCAGCTTTCCTCTGCCATGTGGTTTGAAGCCCCTAGCCTGCTGAAGCATCTGGGTCATGTGATCATGGACTGAAAGTGCTGGAACCATGAACTAAAACACATTTCCCTAGTCTTATTTTTTATTTATTAGTATTTTAAAATGAGATCCTGCTATATAGAGTAGATTGGCCTTAAACTTATTATGTACCTCTGATTGGCCTTAAACTCATGATACTCCTGTGTCAGCTTCCTAAGTGCTGGGATTATAGAGATATACCACCTTACCCAACTAATCCTTCGTGTGTGTGTGTGTGTGTGTGTGTGTGTGTGTGTGTGTGTTCTTGTGCACTGGTACTATGGTTTGAACTCAGGGCTTTGTACTCTCACTTAGATTTCCATTCAAGGCTTATGTTCGATAACTTCAGCCATAGCTCTCCTTCTGTCATTTTGCTGGTTAATTTGATATAAGGCTCTCAGATTTTTCTGCTTGGGCTTGCTTCCAATCTCTATCCTCCAATTCTAGCCTCCTTTTCTCCAGCCCCTGGCAAGAATAAGTTATAAGATGCTGATGGTTCATGCCTGTAATCTTAGCTACTCCAGAGACTGAGAACTGAGGTCAACCTGGGCAGGAAAGTCTGTGAGACTCTTATCTCCAATAAACTACCAAAAAGCCAAAAGTGGAGCTGTGGTTTAAGTGGCAGAGTGCTAGCCTTGAGCAAAAGAAGCTAAGCAATAGCACTCAGGCCCTGAGTTCAAGACCCAGGGCGGGCGCAAGTATACTACACACACACACACACACACACACACGGGGGTGGGGGAGAGAGAGAGAGAGAGAGAATAAGTTATAACAAGGAGAAAAAAATGGGAAAGAAAGCCGAGTGGAGAACAAAGGGAGTGAGAAGGGGCTTATGGAACACACCGGAAAGAGGAAGGCAGAGTGATAGAACACTGGCATTAATTAGGCTTCTTATCTGAAATCCTGGAAGTTAGAAAACCATAGAACAACATTCACTGGTCACCAAGGGGAAGCTCTGCTAAAATCCAATCCAACAAGATGATAGAGGTTGGTGAATATGCAGTGATTCACAGATATGTTACCCATAGCTTCTTAGGGATTTCAGAATGAATGCTACCCAACACTAAAACAACCCGATCACAGGCCTCATATCAATATAAAGACAGAGATGGAGAATTTGTGATAAATTTCTTTGAGTGTATACGTCAGTGACATGGGAATTATAGCATAACTGGAAATTATAACATAAATGTTAAATTGAGAAGTCTTAAAATAGATGGAGCATTCCACAAGGAAAACCTTGCTAAAGGGGAATGAAACCTTCTCGTCTATCTCCGTAAAAACTAGGAATGATGTGGGGGCAAAGAAAGGCAGCAGTAGTGAGTATGTTCACGTGCTCTACATCTCACTAGACATGAAGAGCATGGAAAGAAATATTCTAAGACTTTTCATTTATGGAGGTATAATAAAGGTACAATGAGGATGAAAGTAAGAGGTAAGGAAATAACAAAAACTGTTCTCATGGGATATTAGAGAAAGGGTGTTGAAAGTTAGAAAAGGTAGGTAATGTTTATTTGTATAATCTTTAAAGTGGACTTATTTCTTTCAGTTATTTTGCATTTTCTTCTTGTGATCTTTCTAATTTACTTTTCCTGGCTTCTTTCAGACTAAAGTTTTCTACATTCTTTTCCTCTGTTGCTTTGGACTCTACAGATTCGTTTCATACTTTTGGTTAATTTAAACATTTAGTTAATTTAAAATGTTGACCCAGATGCTGATGGCTAATATCTGTCATCCTAACTACTCAGGAGCTGAGATCTGTGGATGGCAGCTCAAAGCCAGCCCAGGCAGGAAAATCCTTGAAATTCTTATCTCCAATTAACCGCCAAGAAATCTGGAAGTAGAGCTGTGGCTCAAGTGGTAAACTGTTATCCCTGAGCAAAAAAGCTCAGCTACAGCACCCAGAATCTGAGTACAAGCCCTGGGACTAGCATAAACAGAGAAAAAAAAACATTTTACTGAAAAAAAGTAATAAATTACTAATAAAATTTAAAAAGATAATATGTGTTTAAATAAGCCTTAAAACACATTTCATGCTGACTAAATTGAGAAGAAAACATAAAAGAATATCATATGAATTATAAACATGGGCTAGGAATGTTATTTAGTGGTAGAATGCTTGCCTATTGTGCATGAAGTCCTCGGTTTGATTACACATAAACAGAAAAGGCTGGAAGTGGCGCTTCGGCTCAAGTAGCAGGGTGCTAGCCTTGAGCAGAAGAAGCTCAGGGACAATGCCAGGCCCCAAGTCCAATCCCCAGAACTGCAAAGAGGAAAAAAAAAGGAATTATAAACACACAGAACAACTGGTAGGACTCATGAAAGAATTTAAAATATTATTTTAGTATTAAAACTAAACTAGGGGGCTGGGGATATGGCCTAGCGGCAAGAGTGCCTGCCTCATATACATGAGGCCCTGGGTTCGATTCCCCAGCACCACATATACAGAAAATGGCCAGAAGTGGCGCTGTGGCTCAAGTGGCAGAGTGCTAGCCTTGAGCAAAAAGAAGCCAGGGACAGTGCTCAGGCCCTGAGTCCAAGCCCCAGGACTGGCCAAAAAAAAAAAACTAAACTAGAGGGAAATACAACAGATAATACCTTAAGAGAAATATTGAAAAGAAGGACAATTTTTAAAATGAAAAAGATGTGACAAAAGAAGAGAAACAGTTTGAAGGAAAGGTACTAAGATACCAAGATTAAAGATAAGCAGAGGGCTGGGGATATAGCCTAGTGGCAAGAGTGCCTGCCTCGGATACACGAGGCCCTAGGTTCGATTCCCCAGCACCACATATACAGAAAACGGCCAGAAGCGGCGCTGTGGCTCAAGTGGCAGAGTGCTAGCCTTGAGCGGGAAGAAGCCAGGGACAGTGCTCAGGCCCTGAGTCCAAGGCCCAGGACTGGCCAAAAAAAAAAAAAAAAAAAAAAAAGATAAGCAGAGAAGTTCTAACATAGAGATAATAGCAGTTTCTAAAGAGAAGAACAAACAGTCTTGGTGTGGTGGCACAGCCTATAATCCCAGGTATGGGAATTACAGGAATCCTGGGAAGGTGATGCAAGAAGAATGAGAGACCAAGGGCATCCCAGACTACAAAATAAAATTTCAAGGAGGGGAAAAAAGAAGGGAGGGAGAGAGGAAGGGAAAGAAGAAAGTAGGGATAAAATCTAATAACTATAACTAAAGGAAATGTTAGAAATATTGAAATTACATATTGAAAGAACATACTGTGTACCTGAAAATATTAACCCAGAACGACCAACACAAAGACATATACCAAAAACTACTCTATGTGAGAGGGAAAAAAATTAGGGGCCTCCAAGCAAAAAGGAGAAATAAAATAGACTTATCAGATGTGTGTGCGTGTGTATGTGTATGTGTGCACCCGTCCTGGGGCTTGAACTCAGGGGCTGGACAATGTCCCTTAGCTTTTCTGCTTAAAGCTGCTGCTCTACCACTTGAGCCACAGCTCCACTTCCAGCTGGTTGCTGGTTAATTGGAGGTAAAAGTCTCAGAGTTTTCTGCCTGGGCTGGATCTGAACTGTGATTCTCATATCTCAGCCTCCTGAATAATTAGGATTTCAGATATAAGCAAATGGTGCTTGTCTTCCATCAGATATTTTTCAGTAGTGGTTTATGCCACAAGAAAATGGAGTACCATACTTAATATTCTCATTTGTTAGATCACATCTAACAAAACTGATGTTCAAACATAAAAGATACAAGCAATTATCAGCATCCAAGAGTATGTAAGAATTCAGTTTCATGAGTTCTTTCTGAAAAAACATATTAGTGAATTAGTTTCAGAAAAACAAGATGATTAGAAAAAGTACATAAGAACAGGTAGTAAGCATTAACTTTCATGACTTATAAGACTAAGATTAAGTGAACATTAAAAGGAATAAAGTATCTGGGCACATCTGTAATCCCAGCACTCTGGAAGCTGAGGCAGGAAGATTGCAAGGTCAAAGCTAGCCTGGGATAATGAGACACTGTGTAAAAAAACACAAGGTATAATTCGTAATCACTGCAATGTGCACAAAATATCAGTATGGGAATGTAAGTGTGGTGGTAAATATCTGTAGTCCAGTTGAGGGAGGGGGTGGGAAAGGGAAGTGACAGGAGCAAAGAGATTATAAGAACATATTTCACTTTTGTTTTACAGTAATTACATTGGTGGGGATGGTATTAATTTTGTGCTATTGTGTATGTGATAATGTGGGATGAATAAGATGATTAATTATGAGATATTCTGATTCTATAATTCTTTACACATTTGTGAGCCAGAATTCCTAGTAGAGAAATAAGAAAATACAAATGTAATATAGAAAAGATTAAGTAAGCCATCTACATTGAGATTGGAAGTATCAGTATGAACTCAAGTCCTTTTAACTTTAAAATATGTACATATTTTCTATTTTTGTCCTTTGAAAAGTCCCTGAAATGATGCATACAATAGTAAAAGCATTGGTAGCTCTCATATTGTTATCTAGACCATCATTCTCCAATAAAAGCAATAAGGGTTTCCTGAGAAGTGACTGATTCTGGTTCTAGGCTAGAAAATACACTGGGTTAAATCTAGAATAGACTTTTTATAGCACCAGCAGCATTTGAAATCAGTGCTGAATTAGTAATTAATTATTTTTCCTTCTATAGCAAGGTATATTTCAGTTGGCACAGTAGACACAGACTATGTACTAGAAAAGAAATCTCTTTGCCTAACTATAGGGAAGTTGTGAAAGGGTAGAAAACATCTAGTTGCCTGTAATAATTGGAGGGTCCTGGGCAGGGAAATTACATTTTTGGACTAGAGTTTAGTAAAATTTATAGACCAATAGTGTTGACAACTGTGACATGCTTAGTAGGTGGTATATTAACATGATGATTTTGGTTCAGTACATCTGGGCTAGGAGCCAAAGTTTCACATACCAAAAAAAGAAAAAGAAAAAGAAAAAAAGACCAGGCGACAGTGGCTGACCTCTGTAATCCTAGCTATTCAAGAGGCTGAGATCTGAGGATCTCAGTTCCAAGCCAGCCCAGGCAGGAAAGTCTATGAGACTCTAATCCCTAATAAGCTGCCCCCCAAAAGCTAGAAGTGGAGCTATAATTCAAATGGTAGAGTGCTAGCCTTGAGGGGGAAAAAAAGCTCAGGGATAGCACCTGAGCCATGAGTTCAAGTCCTGAGGAATGCTATGAAATCTTTTGTCATTCTGCTTGTCCCTCCTGGGAAAATGACTCATCTTTCTGTCCAGCACATCCACAAGGCATATGCTATCCTTCCTTTTAATAGTTGTCTTGTATATCAGATTTACTGTTGCAGTATCACAATGCTTGTATTCAAGGAAACTTTATAATGGCACAAAAGAGTAGTAATACTTGCAATTCTAATTTGACAAAGAGAAGTTGTAAATGAAAGAAGGAAGATGTCTTGAGGGACCACATTTGCACAACTTTATTATGCATATTGTTATAGTTATTCTTTTTTATTACTTGTTATTATTGCTAATCTATTTTATTTTTTTTTAATTTTTATTTGTTTTGTTTTTGTTGCCAGTCCTGGGGTGTGGACTCAGGGCCTGAACACTGTCCCTGGCTTCTTTTTGCTCAAGGCTAGCACTCTACCTTTTGAGCCACAGCACCAATTCCGGCTTTTTTCTCTATATGTGGTGCTGAGGAATCGAACCCAGGGCTTCATGTATACGAGGCGAGTACTTTACCACTAGGCCATATTGCTGGCCCACAAATCTATTTTATAACTAGTTACTCAAACCTTAAAATAAGTATTGTAAAGAACTCAGAATAGCTGGGAGCCAGTGGCTCATGCCTATATTCCTAGTTACTCAGGAGGCTGAGATCTGAAGATCACTGTTTAAAGCCAACTGGGAAGGAAAGTCTGTGAGACTCTTTTCTCCAATTAACCACCAGAAAACTGGAAATGGTGCTGTGGCTCAAGTGGTAGAGCACTAACCTTGGGCTGAAGAACTCAGGGACAGTGCCCAGACCTAGACTTCAAGCCCCATGACTGACAAAAACAAACAAAAAAGGAACAGAGAATATGTAGTGTCAGATACTAGTGGTAGTTTCAGATATCTATTAAGGTTCTTGGAATTAGCCCCTGACAATATGGTGGAACTACTGTATCCAGAAAGCAAAGACTGGGCTTTCAGAATATAACAAGCAATTGAAATCTTCTCAGCAGAACTGAGAAGTCTCCATAATCTATTTAATATTTTCAGAGAGTTCTTTGGCAAAGGACTGATACTGCATCTGTCCGGCAATGTTAGCAATCTCATTAAAAAAGAAAAAGCACTTTTCACTGCATTTAGTGTTTTCTGTTTCTTTCTGACTTTTGGTTGTCTCTGAGGTCATCACCATCTTTTTAGGAGATATACCAAGGGGGCTGATGTTGGGACCAGGGCAGATGTACCACAAATCTTGCTACTGGATTATAACTTTGATCTTTTTGGCTTCAATTTACAATTTAACAATTGTTTAGGGGCTGGGAATATGGACTAGTGGTAAAGTTCTTCCCTTGTATACATGAAGCCCTGGGTTCGATTCCTCAGCAACACACACACACACACACACACACAGAGAGGCAGAGAGAGAGGCAGAGAGAGAGAGACAGAGAGACAGAGAGAGACAGAGAGCGAGGGAGCGAGAGAGAGAGAGAGAGAGAGAGAGAGAGAAAGCCAGAGGTGGTGCTGTGGCTCAAGTGGCAGAGTGCTAGCCTTGAGCAAAAAGAAGCCAGGGACAGTGCTCAGGCCCTGAGTCCAAGCCCCCAGGACTGGCAAAAAAGAAAAAGAAAAAAGAATTGTTTACTTCTAGCCCAGCACTGATGGCTTATCCCTGTAAGCTACTCAGAAGGTTGAGATCTGACGATCTTGGTTTAAAAGCAGTCCAGGCAAGAAAGTCTGTGAGACTCTTATTTCCACTAACGACCCCAAAAGCCAGAAGTGGAATGGTGGCTCAAGTGGTAGAGTGCTAGCCTTGAGAAAAAGGAGCTACGGTATAGCAACCAGGCCCAGCATTCAAGCCCTAGGATCAGCACCAATTTGTTTTTGTTTACTTCTGAAACTTTCCATTCTTTTACTTTCAAATTGTAATTATTAACAGATAATTTAATCCCTGAAAGCAAAATCACAGTTTAAAGGCTACTATATAAGTTAACTGGATGTTGAGTGTATTTCTTCTTAGGAAACATACTTAGTACAATTCCAAAAGTTCAGTTAGCTCTGATTACTTCTAGACAGTTTCTGGTGCCAGTACCGATTTTTCTAGAAGTAGTTATTAAGTTTTTCCTATTTTTGGTTCCATGCTTAAAACATTTTTTTTGTTTGTCTGATGATCTTTTACTTAAAGATTTTCCTTTGTACTTCTTAGCTATCTGGGCATGCACTTGAGTAAATATAAATGTCATCTTTCTCAATCTTTCTCTTTTTCTCTCTGTGTCTCTATTTCTCTGTCCTTTCTTTTTGTGGTAGTGGGTTTGGAGACAGGATTTAGCATTTGCTAGGTAAGTGTTCCTCCACTGAGCCATACCTGCAGCCAAAATAATTTTTAAAGTCTGAGCTTACATCTTTTGTTTGTTTGTTTTGTTTTTTTTGGCAGTCCTGGGCCTTGGACTCAGGGCCTGAGCACTGTCCCTGGCTTCTTTTTGCTCAAGGCTAGCACTCTACCACTTGAGCCACAGTGCCACTACTGACCATTTTCTATATATGTGGTGCTGGGGAATCAAACCCAGGGCTTCATGTATATGAGGCAAGCACTCTTGCCACTAGGCCATATTCCCAGCCCTGAGCTTACATCTTCAGTGGTAAGATGTCTGGACCAAGAGCAGAACAGTAAAGTGTGTTACACAGTAAATTGGATTACTTTTTGTGGAAGAAATAAAAATGTATATGTATTTGCTCATATTTACAGAAACAAAGTCGATAAACCTTGGGATTATAGAAGCGAAAACATTGGTGGTAGCTTTTTCCTTTAAAAAACAAAACAAAACAATTCTAGACAAGCACTGGTGGCTCATGCCTGTAATCCTAGCTACTGAAGCGGCTGAGCTCTGAAGATAGTGGTTTGAAGCCAGTCGGGGCAGGAAGGACCATGAGACTCATATCCAATTTACCACCCAAAACTCACAACTAGAGCTTTGGCTTAAGTGGTAGAGCATTAGCCTTGAGCAAAAAACTCAGGGACAGTACCGAGGTCCCGATTTCAAGGCCCAAGACCAGCACCAAAAACAAAACAAAAACAAAAACCCCAACCCTATTCGGTAAAAGGGAGAGAAGGGGAAAGAAGGCTATTCCTGAAGGAGTAATGAATGCAAAACTCAGGGCCACATATTGTAAACAGCTGGACAAAATGGAATGTATAATTAGTCCCTCAAAAGTGCACATCTGGCATTCACAAAAGGATTGGGCTGTGGTGAACTGGAATTACGAACAACAGGTTCTTTACCACCGGTCGTCCAAGCAGTGCCTTGAAAGAACAGGGTACCGTAGAGCTCGGGCCCGGAGCTTAAGTAAACGCAGTAGTTTGACCTACCCGGCCTTCATTGAAGTTGCACACGCCGCGCACCGCCTCCAAGGTCTTCACCCAATCACAAGTCGGAGCGTGAGAACGAAGCCTGCTGGAGAGGCCTGGGCGGGGCGGGGCGGTGTGGGTGGGCCTTGGGCGGTGTGGGCGGGACCTGGGCAGGGAAGCGAGGAGTTTCCCGTCACTCAGCCTTGGGGGCGGAGCTCACTCACCCCTCCTCCTCCGGCGCTCTGGCCCACAAAGGCGGTACTCTCTGGTATCTCGGGTTCCCTCTGGCTGCGCTCCGGAGGACCACAAGCCACTCGTTTCCTTCGGGGCTGCGAGAGGCCCCCGCAGCCGTAGCTGAGCTGGAAGAAAGATGGCGGCAGCCGTGCGGCAGGATTTGGCCCAGCTCATGAATTCCAGCGGTTCCCATAAAGATCTGGCGGGCAAGTGAGTATGCTTCCCAGGGGCACACGAGCTAGCCCGAGGGGCCGGGAAGCGGCAGACATGTTCCCCTTGAGGTGACCGAGGTTTCGGGTGTGAGGCGGGGAGCGGGCCGGGCGGCCCGAGGGGGCGGGCCTGAAATCGGCTACGGAGCCACATTGGGAGCCGCGGAAAATTAGAGGGGACCGAGTGCCGAAGGCCTGGGACCTGGGAAGCCCTGGGACCTGGGAAGATGTCAGCGTGTCCAGTTCTTGAGAACATCCTTCCTGGTTCCTTTGGCTTCTGGAAGCGTGGGCAAGAGAGACGTCGGCTCCTTCGGCCTTCGCCGCCCTCCCCAGTGTCTCTTCTCATCGCTGGTCGGTCCCTCACATCGAATCCGACCCCTCTTTATCCTGGACTCTCCCACCTTTGGTTGAGGGAAATTGGTATTATGAGACCTTGATGCAGAGTTTGCGCCCAGAGGCGACATCGCGGCTTCTCAGGGTTAAACAGGGGCTGAGGAGGTATGGCTCCTGTCATGTCGTCCAGAACTGTTCGGACCCATCATCCGTGGGTCCTTGTGTTTTGGATATTCTCACTCCAGCACCATTCTGAAGAAGGGCACATGGGCATTCTGTCTTCATTTCATGGATCAGAGTGCCTAGAACAGTGATGTTTGCAGGAATCAGAACTGCTTAGGAATTTTGTTGAAGTCTATGTAGAACGCTTTGGTAGACTCCCAAGTTAAAATTATGACATGAGCTTGTCCTACAAGCCGTTTGAGCAGTTTTCATCATAGGTAGGTGGATGGAGAGACCTTGTAGATTTCACAGCATTGCTATTTTGTAATGATAGGCCTTCTGTTTAAAGTGTGCCCCCCAAGTTAATCCTAATGTTTATATCCTAACAACTAAGATCGCTTTGAACGAATTGAGGGGACACACTTGCTTTAACCTGAACATTGAAATTGTGAATGTGCTGTATGTGGGTTGTGCTGCCTTTTCTTTGGTGGCAAATACCTCTATTTTTATTATTGTACCTAATTTATCAGTATATATTGTACATTTTTCATTATTTTCTGCTCAGCAAAATGGGGATAACAATAGGGCTTTCTTATAATTGCTGAGGACAAAATCAGTGTGTGTGTGTACTTACACACTTGAGTCAGTACCATCCTGGCACATAGAAAATGCCATAAGATTGTTATTACTGTTAATCAGTCAGTAAGTATTTATTCCATAGGTTGGCAGTAAGTTGAATTTATCTTCATGGCTCAGCCTTTTCTGCATGTAATTTTTATAGATTTGGATGTAAATGAAAGTAGCTTACGTATTTCCCCATATATCCTTTTTTATTATATTGAAGAAAATTAAAGGCATTAGTTATCAGAAGAGATACAACTTTTCAAGCTTTTACGGAATTTTGAAACTTCAGCTACTATTTACTTTTTCAACTTGGAATAAAAGGTGGACAATAGTCTGTATGAACACGGTAGTCCCTCAGTGTATTGTGGATCACTTATTGGGGCTTCACTGTATCGTGGTTTTTTGTTGTTGTTTTTTTAATACATGAATAGTGATCCCTCACCTATCACGGAGGTAGCAGTAAGTGAACTGTGCTATATGGAGGGATGACTATCTAACGCTACTACTTTGCGGATTTTCACCTATCGCTGGTGTCTCTGGAACCTAACTCCCACAATAGGCCAGAGATCACTGTATTCTCTTGAGTGCTGCTTTGTTGTTGTTTGCTAAACCAAAAACTTAATGGTGTAAAACAACTAGTATTTCTCAGAATTCTATAAGTTGACTGTGCTGTTACGCTGATCTTGTCTGGATTCAGTCATGTCCACTGGCAGCTCACCTGGCAGCTGGGCACTGGTCATACCTGGCTCAATCTCTTTGTTACTGTCTCTGTCTCCTACTCTCTCTTTAGTGGCAAAGTGACATTGCAAAAGCACACAGACAGGGGAAGGTGTTGGAAGCCACTACTGTAACAGTCTGCCACATGGGTTTTTGTTACAGTTATATAAAATGGTTTGCTTGGTAACTGATAGCCAGTTTAATGTTAGCTAGCTACTCAAAGATGCTTTCTTTCAAGTCTCAGTCTTGTCTACAGGTATTTCTGGTTCTATCTAGATGAAAGTGTGTCATGATAGTTGGTTTATACTTGAACCCAGGTGTGACTACTCTAAAAAAGCTCATTTTTAACCTATCAGATTATACTACTCCTCTTTTTAAAACTGAATTAAGGTTAGGTGGCTCAGGTCTCTAATCCTAGCTACTCAGGAGACTGAGATCTGAGGATCATGGTTCTAAGCCAGCCCAAGCAGGAAAGTCTGTGAGACTTTTACTGAACTACCAAAAAAAAGCTGGAAATGGAGCTGTGTCTAAAGTGGTAGAGCACTAGCCTTGGGAAAAAAAGAAGATTAGGGACAGTGCCCAGACCCTGAGTTCAAGCTCCATGACCAGGAGACACACGACAAAAAGAACTGAATTGGGCAGGATGCTGGTCACTCTTGCCTGTAATCTTAGTTACTCAGGAGGCTGCAGGTTGGGGATCACAGTTCAGAGCCAGCTGGAGCAGAAACGTCTATGAGACTCTTATCTCCTAAAGCCAGGAGTGGGGCTGTGGCTCAGGTGATAGAACACAACACTGGAGTGAAAAATCCAATTGAGAGAGTTCGGCCCTGAGTTTTATCTTCAGAACCAGCACAAAAAGCCAAATCAAAACAAGCAAAAAACAAAACAACCCCCCCAACCTGAATTGTAAGTGCTTTCCAGTAGCTGAACTAATACTACTGTATAAAGTAGGTAAGAAACTGGCCATTAAGCTGGGTACCAAGGATTTACACCTGTAATGTAGCTACTCAGAAGGTTGAGAGATGATAATTGAGGTTTAAAGTCTGCACGACTCCATCTCCAGTTAACCAGCAAAATGCTGAGCTGGAAGTGTGGCTTAAGTAGTAGAGCACCTGCTGTGAGCAAGAAAGCTGGGCCAGAGAATTAGGCCCTAAGTTCATGGTATACTGTAATAGCCCCTATCAAACCCCCAAAAGGAAATAAATTATATAAAATATTTTTTTTGCAAATTTGGTAGGTTTTTTTTTGGCCTATAACATGCATTGGATTCATTACTTTATGTAATGCTTATGAAGAGAAGGAGAACGTTGAGAAAGGAGCATTTGAAGGTAACTGTTGGGATAGCCCGTCTTACTCGCTTAGCTAAAAACCTTTTTTGTTTTTCAAGAACAGTTAAGATGTTACTTCCTCCAGGAAGCTATTTCCTATGCCCAATGGTATTCTGAATTTACTTGTACATAGTACTTGATTATTTTGCTTGTTTGTATATGACCTTGGCCAGAATGTGATTTTTTTTTTTTTTAAACCAGTCCTGGGCCTTGGACTCAGGGCCTGAGCACTATCCCTGGCTTCTTTTTGCTCAAGTCTAGCACTCTGCCACTTGAGCCACAGTGCCACTTCTGGCCATTTTCTGTAGATGTGCTGGGGAATCGAACCGAGGGCTTCATGTATACGAGTCAAGCACTTTTGCCACTAGGCCATATTCCCAGCCCCTGAATTTTTTTTTATAAGAATTATTTTGTGAGCAGATATGAGACAATGAATTGTAGATCTTTGTTTAGTTAATCATAAGGAAATGTGACCTTCTCCCCTCTTCCAGTTCTGGGGTATAGAGGGTATCTAGAGGAGGCTATAAGCCTTCATGGCATAAACATTTCATTTTACAAGAAGCTGTTAGTAATGAGAAACTTCTGGGTTGGGAATATGGTCTAGTGGCAAGAGTGCTTGCCTTGTAATGAGAAACTCCTTAGCTGCCTTTGCTTATTAGAAGAGCTGTTTTTAGCTGGGCACCAGTAATTCTAGCTACTCAGGAGGTAGAAATCTGAGGATCATAGTTCAAAGCCAGCCCAAGCAAATCTGAGAAACTAAAGCCAGAAGTGGAACTGTAGCTCAAGTGGTAAAGTATTAGCCTTGCACACAAAAGCTCAGGGACAATGCGGAGGCCCTGAATTCAAGCCCTAGTAGCAGAACAGCAAGAAAAAAGCTTTCTTCTCAAAAAAGAAAATAGAATAATACACTGCTCTACAGAGGCAGAGTTTAGATTAGAATTTTCTAGTAATAAAATGGAACAGATGTTACAAATGGAGAACATATACACGTAATGGAAGATAAGACTGGACAACTTTAAAGTTCCTTCATAACTCCGTATCTCTGGTTCTCTGTTAATGCCCATATGTATACATTTACTTTATCTATAGAGTAAATGTTGATAACACCAAGAGTTTCCTGTAAGCCCAAGCATATTACTTATATTTTAGGGTATTTATCAAGTAGATATTATTACGTTGCGTATGAAAAAGCTGTAGTACAAAGATGTTTGGTGGGGCTGGGGATATGGCCTAGTGGCAAGAGTGCTTGCCTCATATACATGAAGCCCTGGGTTCAATTCCCCAGCACCACATATACAGGAAATGGCCAGAAGTGGCGCTGTGGCTCAAGTGGCAGAGTGCTAGCCTTGAGCAAAAAAAGAAGCCAGGGACAGTGCTCAGGCCCTGAGTCCAAGCCCCACAACTGCCCCCCCCCCCAAAAAAAAACAACAACCAAAAAACAAAGAGGTTTGGTGATGCCAGATTACAGCCATATCTGCTTGTCTCAATCTCTTAACTGTAAGCACCTCTACCTTTTGGCCTTATGTTATTTTTACTAAATTGAACTACATTTGAGATAATTATTTTTGCTTGCAAAGTTCCTTTTATCCTGTCTTTCTCATTGCCACTAAATTGAAATGTTTAGAATCCTTAACAATCAAGAAATTACTTGAGAAAGTGGTGCTGTGGCTCAAGTGGTGGACTGCTGCCTGAGTAAAAGATCTTGAGAATTCAAGCCGTAGTACTGGCATAGACAGACAGACACATACACACACATACAACTCTTCCAATAGCACTTACTTGTTTTTTAATTTTTGCCAGCTTTATTGTTATGTATATATGTGGACTATCTGTCAGCTTTCTGCTATGAAATAAGCCATTCCAAAACATAGCACCTTGAAATGGTAGTCATTTATTTAGTGCAGAAATCTGGAGATTGGCAGTTTGGATTGATCTCACATGGATGATTCTGTGCCTCTACTGATCATGTTTCACATGGGCTTCCATGTGTATCTGTAGTCAGCTGCAGGCCAGATGGACAGTTTTGCTTTTGTAGGTTGGCTGACTAGGTGATTGAGCTACATAGTTCAGCCACGAAGTGTGCTAGGGTTTTTTTCAACAGCAAGGTCTCAAAGATAAAGACATATTCAAGGCCCCTTGAGGTCTAAGCTCAGAACTGGTACTTTACTTCTGCTATATCCTATTGTTCAAACCAACTCTGAGGTAAGGAGTGAGGGAAATATATTCTATGTGAAGACCACAAAGTCACATCTCAAAAGAGACTGAAAAAACGTTGGCCTCTTTTTGTAATTACTATACCAAGTTACCCAGGTTAAACCTCATTGGGTTTCTTGGGTCAAAGGATTTGTATTCTTTCAATAATCCTAAGGAATTTTCAGCTATATCTTTTAAAATATTGCCTCTGCCTCATTCTGTTTTTCTCTTCTAGGTTGCAGTTAAATCTCTGTTATATCTTTTGTTCTGTCTTGTATTTTTTTCACTTCAATGCTTTACTTCAGAAAGGTTTTCCATACTTGTTTTCTAGTTTGTTAGCTTATTAACTTTGTCTAATCTGTCAAGTACTCAATTGAGTTTGTATGTATTTTCTTTTTTTTTTTTTAGTTCTCTAGTTTATCTCTGATCTTTTCCCAAACAAGCTCTTGATGAAACTTAAAAGCTTGTCTTTATTTGGGTGAATACAGCAAGCATAATTAATCACATATAGTATTTTTTTTTTTTTTTTTTTTTTTTTTTTTTTGCCAGTCCTGGGCCTTGGACTCAGGGCCTGAGCACTGTCCCTGGCTTCCTTTTGCTCAAGGCTAGCACTCTGCCACTTGAGCCACAGCGCCACTTCTGGCCATTTTCTGTATATGTGGTGCTGGGGAATTGAACCCAGGGCCACATGTATACGAGGCAAGCTCTCTTGCCACTAGGCCATATCCCCAGCCCACATATAGTATTTTTGATAATAGCATCTGAAGTCTTGGTTGTAGCTACTGTCTGTTGTTTTTGTTGATTCTACCTCATATTGTCATGTACTTTATTAACTTTTATTAAGAAAATTATTTTAAAAAGAAACTATTTCTAGAAGTAGTTGGAGAACTAAGATGCTGTGATTTCAAGAGAATTTTTATTTCCTCTACCAGGCACCTGAGGCTGCTCAGGCTAGGACAAAGGTTTCAGTGTTTCTGTTCGTTTGGTTATTTGATTGTTTAGATATCCTTGGATAGAATTTGTGTTCTTATTTTCAAACCGCTAGATTCCTGCTTTGGCAGGCAAGGAACTCCTACTGATCCAGCTCTTAGTCTTCCAGAAATTGTAACTTTTCTTTCAGTGCTTCCAGCTGTTCCCCAGAGAGCCCCAGAGCAGTGTCCTCATCCTTTCCCCACCACACTATCATCAGCAGATGCCTCCAGGCAGAAGAGAGAGAATATGCAGTATTTCACCTAAGGGAATTTTTCTGATTTAACTCTTTAAAAGAAAAAGGAAAGATGAGAGGCACTGGTGGCTCATGCCTGTAATTCTAGCTACTCAGGAGGCTGAGATCTGAGGATCTTGGTTCAAAGCCAGCAGGAAAGTCCGTGAGGCTCTTATCTCCAATTAACTTCCAGAAAACTGGAAATGGCACTTGTGCCTCCAAGTGGTAGAGTGCTGGCCTTGATTGAAAAAGCTCAGGGACAGTGCCCAGACCCTGAGTTCAAGCCCTATGACTGACAAGAAAAAAAAAAGATGAGAGAAAACTTGCCAGTTTTAGTCCTTTAAGGGCTGCCAAATTTGTCAATATTAAAAAGTTTAGAGGGCTGGGGATATAGCCTAGTGGCAAGAGTGCCTGCCTCGGATACACGAGGCCCTAGGTTCGATTCCCCAGCACCACATATACAGAAAACGGCCAGAAGCGGCGCTGTGGCTCAAGTGGCGGAGTGCTAGCCTTGAGCGGGAAGAAGCCAGGGACAGTGCTCAGGCCCGGAGTCCAAGGCCCAGGACTGGCCAAAAAAATAAATAAAAGTTTAGAAACTTAGTATTTCCTTGCTTTCTGAGAATCATTTCTGTCTTTTGGAATTTGCTATCTTTTCAGTCGGTATACTTGCATCATTGTTTCTTTGCAAAAGTATATAATGAAGACATAAGCATTTTGGATGAATTGAGAATAACTAAGTGCTGAATGGTAGTTTGGGGTATGCACCCTACAAAATACATCGTAACTCTGAATGTGTTCAGGCCCTGTTTGTATAAATGTTATTTCTTGGCTAAATTCCAAGTGCCTTTCTGTAATTTCAATGCTGTTAGCACTATCAAGTACATCTCATTGATGTTTTATAAAGTACTCATAAAACCAAGAGAGATAAAGCATAAAATATCTTAACCCTCATGTGTTGACTCAATTTAAGAAATAAGATGTTACCAGTGTTCCTAATATTGTTGAATATTTTCGTGCTTATAATGAGCTGAGTTCTGTTTGAGGTATTGTATATATCACTGTGACAAAAAAGACAAAAATTTGTGTCCTTGCAGTAGCTTATATTTTAGGAATTTGGTATGGCCTGGTAATTATTGCTCATTCTTTTTACAAACTAGTTTGAATCTTCTGTAGCTATGGATATTAGGTAGAATAGTTATTAGAACTGAGTACAAATAAAGAATAAGTAGTTTCTCTCAAATAATTTGAAGGGTGTTCTGTCAACATTTGGCCTGGTGAGTTTACTGTGTACACATGAGATAGTCTCTGTAGCCTAAAGAACAGTGTCTCATTGTAGATGACTCTAGATTCATTCAATCTGCAAGAGTAAAATGTTCTGGATCAACTCAAATAAGGTTCTTGTGTATCTCAGTTGAAGGGAAATATAACATCTCTTAAGACACTTGAAAGAAAATAGACTGTTTAGTTCAAATTTCAAACTAAAACTTTCAAGAAGTAACACCTGAGATTTAGAAACATAGAGATATAGATTTACTTATGATGGACATAAACAGTTCAGTTGGACATACTATACTAAAACCTATTAAATAGTACATTTCTTAGGATTATAGGTCTAATAGTCTATGTGGTGAACTAGAAACTTAAAAAAAAAAAAAGGTCTTCCATAAGGAAAACCACAAACTACTAGGACAGTCTGAGAGAAATCAGGGCAAAGGGAAGTTCATAAGTTAGAATCAAGGTTAACATTAGGAATGAGTAAATAAAACTGTAATGTAGTACTCTCTGTAAATGATTTTATTTGTATTATTTTAGGTATCGTCAGATTCTAGAAAAAGCCATTCAGTTATCTGGGGCAGAACAATTAGAAGCTTTGAAAGCTTTTGTGGAAGCAAGTAAGTAGACTGTAATTCTTTGTTTGCACTGTAATCCTGAGCTAGTATTTGAAAAATTTCTCAAGCCTTGTTTTATATCAAATTATCAGTGTGAAATGTATGTTGAGATTGATTCTAGAATTTAAATGGTACATTACTTGGTTATTTCTCATTAAATTGTCTTCAAATTTATTGTTCTATACAAATTAGTCTTAAGATTTTTGTATTGGTTTTGATGTAGTAACTGATTAGTGGCAAAATAGCATAATTTAAAGAGAATGGTTTTAGATTCAGTCCTGGCATGCTATTTCGTGATATTATTTAAGCCCATTGTGCCTCCTTTTCTCATTTACAAAATAGGGATTTGATACTTATTATGTAGGATTGTTGGGACTTTAAATGTTAATAAACAAAGTGCTTAGAATAGCATGTAGGATATAATGAGCACTCTCTATGGCTGATATTAATGTTAAGTATGGGCTTTTGAATGGGGAACCAAGTTTTCATTCAAGAAACTTTTCCCCACTCCCTGAGTTCAAATATCTCTAATTATTTTGAAAATTATTCAAAATTTAGACTGTAATTTATATTAACATATTGACACTTGACCGTGTCTGTAGTTGAGTATATTTTCATGTACATTTTTCTGTCACATAGACTCCTTTTTATAATTCTGTGACTAGACAATATAGTTATAAATGTCCCTGTGTGTATTGTAAAATGGACCTCAGGATTAAGTAATCTGTCTGTCCATTAAGGGTATGTAGCTGGTCATTGGCAGAGCCTACACTGGTTTCTGGTTTTCTGTCCTTAATTTACTTTCTTTCCTAATACTAAATGTGTAGTGATTTCTTTCTGTTTCAAGTGCCTAATAAATAGCAAATGTAATGAAACTGTTTCCTTAGTCACATCCAATATTATTCAGTAGTAAATACCCATTAGTATATTGTAAACTAATTGTAAGCACTAAATTGTTACCTAAAAGAATTAGGTCTGGGGCTGGGGATATAGCCTAGTGGCAAGAGTGCCTGCCTCGGATACACGAGGCCCTAGGTTCGATTCCCCAGCACCACATATACAGAAAACGGCCAGAAGCGGCGCTGTGGCTCAAGTGGCAGAGTGCTAGCCTTGAGCGGGAAGAAGTCAGGGACAGTGCTCAGGCCCTGAGTCCAAGGCCCAGGACTGGCAAAAAAAAAAAAAAAAAAAAAGAATTAGGTCTGGCAATATGAGAGAAACTTGCAGTGGTTTCAGAAAAACAGGTTGGAATTACTTTATTAAGAATATTGCACTGTAGTGGGCTGGGAATATGGCCTAGTGGCAAGAGCGCTTGCCTCCTACACATGAAGCTCTCGGTTCGATTCCCCAGCACCACATATATGGAAAACGGCCAGAAGGGGCGCTGTGGCTCAGGTGGCAGAGTGCTAGCCTTGAGCGGGAAGAAGCCAGGGATGGTGCTCAGGCCCTGAGTCCAAGGCCCAGGACTGGCAAAAAAACCAAAAAAACAAAACAAAAAAAAAAAACCCAGAATATTGCACTGTAGTAGGAAGAAAATAACTTTTTTTGTAATCTTTATATAAAATTTGAGTATAGTGATGCTCTAAGAAGAGCAGGCTACTTTGAAAGTTGGTTAAGTCTACTGAGCAACTTTTTTGTTTTGTTTTGTTTTTTGCCAGTCCTAGGGCTTGAACTCAGGGCCTGAGCACTGTCCCTGGCTTCTTTTTGCTCAAGGCTAGCACTCTACCAGCCACAGTGCCACTTCTGGCTTTTTCTATATATGTGGTGCTGAGGAATCAAACCCAGGGCTTCCATGTTTACAAGGCGAGCACTTCACCACTAGGCCATATTCCCAGCTCCCTGAGCAACTTTTCAATCATTTCTTTTCAGCATAACTGCTGTTTTAAGACTTGAATAACTTATCTAAGCAGGGGTTCACAATTATGGTGCATTTAAAAAGTGTAGGAGGGCTGGGGATGTAGCTTAGTGGTAGAGCACTTGCCTATCATGCTTAAGTCCTTAGGTTTAATCCTCAGCACTGTAAAAAAAATACAAGAAAGTAAAAAATTATATTACTCTAATACTGATAACTAATGTTTGTTAAGTGTAATGTGCCAGGTATTGTTCAAAGTACTTTGTGCATATTATTGCACTTCTAAAATTTTTAGGAGGTAAGTGATATTATCCTCGTCCTTACAGATAAGGTAACAGGAACACAGAAAGCTTCTGAGTCATATAATAGGTCAGGCTTTAGAACTTTCTTTGTTAATCATGTACGGTGATTAAGATAAAGTTGATATATCTACTACTGACCAATTTTTTTTTTTCTGTGTATTTGTGCCAGTACTGGAGCCTGAACTTAGGGGCTCTAAACTTTTGCTTAGCTTTTTTTTTTGGCCAGTCCTGGGGTGTGAACTCAGGGCCTGAGCACTGTCTCTGGCTTTTTTTTGCTCAAGGCTAGCAGTCTACCTCTTGAGCCACAGAGCCACTTCCGGCTTTTTCTGAATATGTGATGCTGAGGAATTGAACCCAGGACTTCATGCATGCTAGGCAAACACTTTACCACTAGGCCACATTCCCAGCCCCTCCTAGCCCCTCTTCCTTAGCTTTTTCTCTCAAGGCTGGCCACTCTACTTCTTGAGCCATATCTCCACTTCCAGCTTTTTACTGGTTAGAGATAATAATCTCAAGAAATTGTCAGCCCAGGTTGGCTTTGAACTTCAGTCCTCAGATTTCAGACTCCTAGTAATACAGGCATGAGCCACCAGTGCTTGACTAAAATTGTTTTTATTAAGAAATACAAATAGCATACCTATACTGGTAATATTTGAATTTAGCTTTTTTAACTTTTTTCTTATTCAGGTTCATTTTGAAAGTGTATGATACATAAAAACACGAAAATATAGGTGTTTCTGTATCTTCACTTAGTAGAAAAATAAAAAGAAAGGAAAAGTGTAAATTTAACTATTCAATATTTTTCCAACCATTTCTGTTGTGTATTTTTACTGTTGTAGTAATTAGGAGCCTAAAGGAAACTATAATATAAAATGGTAAGTGTATAGAAATCCCTGAATAATGCATTGAAGGCTGCCCTAATATAGATTGGCTTTAGTATTCGTTTCAAGTAAAGATTGATTGCTTAATGAAAATTTATGTTACTCATGTTTTCTTCTCTTTTTTAAAACAAGTGGTAAATGAGAATGTCAGTCTTGTGATCTCGCGACAGTTGCTAACTGATTTCTGCACACATCTCCCTAACCTGCCTGACAGCACAGCCAAAGAAATCTACCATTTCACCTTGGAAAAGATCCAGCCTAGAGTCATTTCATTTGAGGAGCAGGTAAAAATCTAGCGCTGTAGAGTTTAATTGAAATTGCAGAACTTAATTTTAGAATCTGATGTTATTAAATTCTTAAAGGAGATGATACAATTTCTCTTTTTATTAATATATTTATTATCTATACGTGTTTTACAAGGAGTTGCCATTCAACAAAGCAGTTTATGAATACAATTCATTTTTTTTTTTTTTTTGGCCAGTCCTGGGCCTTGGACTCAGGGCCTGAGCACTGTCCCTGGCTTCTTCCCGCTCAAGGCTAGCACTCTGCCACTTGAGCCACAGCGCCGCTTCTGGCCGTTTTCTGTATATGTGGTGCTGGGGAATCGAACCTAGGGCCTCGCGTATCCAAGGCAGGCACTCTTGCCACTAGGCTATATCCCCAGCCCAATACAATTCATTTTTATCAGTGCCATTCCTTTTATCATCCTCTTATCCCTTCCAGCCCCAACCCTTTCCTCAATTTTCTTAATTTTGTAGGATATGAATTGAATTTTATAATTGTATTCTCCTGAATTTCATTTTATATAAAACAGTATGCCAAACTGTACTCCATGTTGTAAAATCAAATAAATATTGGATGTTGCAACTCAGACTGCTATGTTTATATATTAAAATTTGATTTTATCAGCCAACTCATCATTAGATGAGTAAAATTGTTCATGAGGCTGACATTGTAGGAAGTGGCATCTGGCATCATCTATGAAGTAACATTAAAGAAAATTAACATTTAAAGTCTTGCCATTACTCGTATTACAAAAATGTACTATTTTGATATTCTGTGAAAGAAAAATTCATAGAAAAATTTAGGTGATATGTATCAACTTTTACTATTGTGAATTTACTATGTTGGATGCGAGCATTGCCACAGTAGATTAACTTTTTGTGTAATTATTGCAATTAGTTACTATGCCAGTTAAAATAATTTAACATGTATGCCTACTATTCCAGGTTGCTTCCATAAGACAGCATCTTGCATCTATATATGAGAAAGAAGAAGATTGGAGAAATGCAGCCCAAGTGTTGGTGGGAATTCCTTTGGAAACAGGACAAAAGTATAGTAAATAGTGGATATTGATGAATATATATATATAATTGTTCACTTACACTTTTTCTTATTCTAGTCTAGCAAGCAGATGATTTATTTAGTAAGTACATTTTACAGTATATTAGAAGTGCTACACAGAATTAAAAGAAAGAAGTGCTACACAGAAAAGTAATTTGAAATAGATTAGGTATGGTGGTACATGACTTACCCTAGCACTCAGGAAGCTGAGGCAGAAGGACTGTGAGTTTGAGGCAAACCTGTGCTACGTAGTGAATTCCAGACCCGCTTGGGCTACATAGTGAGCCCGAGAAAGGAGAAAGGGAGGGAGAAAGAAAGAGAGAGGAGGAGAGGGGAGGGGAAGGACAAAGTAAGAATGGAACCTACATATAATTAAATACGGTGATTGGGATGGTGTGTTGGCCCTTCTCAAAGACGTCATATTCTCAAAGGATATAGAGGAGGCTGAAGAATGGCTGTGAACTCTGAGGGTAGAGTGGGTTAAGAGAGAATGAAAGAAGAATCAGAGATACTGAGTGTAGACAACTCTCCAGGGGAAATTCTCAAAAAAGGCAGGAAAGAAAACAGAAGATGATAGTAGAGGTTAGGATAAGAAATGATTCTTTTTTTTGTGATCCAGAGGAGAGCAAACATTGGATACTGAGGAGCTGAGGGAAGGATTCCTTCCCTAGACAAAAGGGGAAAGAATTGAGAACAGGGACAGGTTTAGGTAGGAGCACTGATGGTTGGTGCTGAGTTCCTCAGCCTTTGTACTGTTGGCATTTTAGACTGGGGAGTGCTTGGTTGTGAGGGCTGTTTTGTTTGTTGCAGGAAGGTTAGCAGCATCCGTGCCTTTGCTGCTTACATAGCTAATAGCACACCATTCCTAGTTGTGACAACTGCTTCCTGTTCCTTGGAGGGCCAGGTTGCCCTAGAGATGCACAGAATAGCTGGGACTGCATTATGGGGTACAAATGTTAATGCTATGGTGGGGCTTGGGCCGGTTCTGTCTGAGTACATTGTGATTCTTAGTGAAAAATTAAGGTGTAGACAGAGGGGGCGACTGTGACTGAGAAAAGACAGGGCTGGAACTTGGGATAAATGGACTTTTTGCTTTAAAAATTATTGTAATTATGTTTTGTTTTTCTGCCAGTCCTGGGGCTTGAACTCAGGGCCTGAGCACTGTCCCTGGCTTCTTTTTGATCAAGGCTAGCACTCTGCCACTTGAGCCACAGTACCACTTCTGGCCGTTTTCTATATATGTGGTGCTGGGGAATTGAACCCAGGGCTTCTTGTATGCGAGGCAAGCGCTCTTGCCACTAGGCCATATTCCTAGCCCAAATTATTGTAATTATAAAAGTAGGAGATTAATAGATACGGTTAAAATGAAAAAGAAAAAAGAAAAATATAGAACAGTGTAATGTTATAACCATGTAGACTTGAATTATGAATTAGAAAACAGTACAAAATATTAGTGATAAATGGTATATGTAAAAAACTTGAATTTTTATAAAATCCTCCCACCCCCCAAAAAATGTAAAGAAATGTGTTTTGTTTTTTTGTTGTTGGTTGTGAGACTTGAACTCAGGGCCTGAGTGCTGTCCAAAATTTTAGCCTCTTTGTTGTACTCAAGGATAGTGCTCTACCACATGAGCCACGGTGCCACTTCTGGTTTTTGAGTGGTTAATTGAAGATAAGAGTCTCATGGGGACTTTGCTGTCTGGGCTGGCTTCGAACTGCAGTCCTTATATCCTAGACTCCTGAGTAGCTAGGTTACAGGTGTGAGCCACCAGCACCTGGCAAAAGTAAAGAATTCTAAAGTTGGAGTCAAATAAATTATAAACTCTTTTGTCACATGGTGCCTCCACTTTTCTTGGTAAGTGGAAAGGATTAAATTTTTGTGGTTTATTCTTGGATTTAAATTTTTGAATTAGTTGAGCTATGCGTTTGTTGCATAAAATATGACCACTGGGGTAGAAGAAAATGAAAACTAGAATCTACCCACACCACTATGCTGTTGTGTTAATGATTGATTGATTGTTGTGTGTGCCCATCCTGGGGCTTATACTTAGGGTCTGGGCACTGTCCCTGAGCTGCCTTTTGCCTAAGGCTAGTGCCACTTGAAGATTTTTCTGAGTAATTTATTGGAGACAAGAGTCTCAAGACTTTCTTGCCTGAACTGGCTTCAAACTGTACTCCTCAGATCTCAGCCTCCTGAGCAGTGATGATTATAGGTGTGAGCCATTAGCACTTGACTGCTGTTAGTATTTTGATATATGTACAGAAGTACATTTTTCTTGAATGGGAGAAATAATTTTAATGATGTGTTATATATTGTTCAATCCTACTTTTTCTATTGCTTTTTTTAATGTTGGGGGGGGGGCAGGGGATGGTTCATGAGATAAGGCTTCACTCTACAGCCCAGATTGCCCTGGAACTTGCTATGTCTAGTCCAGGTGGGTCCTGACCATGCGATCCTCTGTGACCATATGATCCTCTGCCTTCCAAGTGCTAGGATTAGAGGCATACACCACAACCCCCAGCTCCTTTTCCCCCCTCTTTTGTGGTACTAGGGTTGGAATTCAGGGTACTTGGTAGGCTTGTACTCTGCTATTTGATCTATACCCCAGTGCTTTTTTGCTTTTAGTTGTTTTTCAGGTATGACCTCATATTTTTGCCTAGGATGGCCTCAAACTGCAATCCTCCCATCTACAGTCTTGTGCAAGCTGGGGTCACAGTCATGTACCACAATGCCTGGCTTATTGATATAGATATTGATATATTGATATATACTTTTAAGCTGATCCATCTGATTGCTGTTACCTCCCAAGTAGCTAGGATTCTAAGCATGAACACTATTTCTTTTCTTTTTTCTTGCCAGTCCTGGGCCTTGGACTCAGGGCCTGAGTACTGTCCCTGGCTTCTCTTTGCTCAAGGCTAGCACTCGACCACTTGAGCCACAGCGCCACTTCTGGCTTTTTCTATATCTGTGGTGCTGAGGAATTGAACCCAGGGCTTCATGTATACGAGGCAAACACTCTACCACTAGGCCATATTCCCAGCCCTGGACCTTGCACTCTTGCTTGGCTTTTTCATTCCCAGCTGGTATTCTACCACTTGAGCCATCCCACCAGCCCAGCATTTTGTTAGTTATTTTGGAGATTAGAGTCACTAAGACTTTTTTGTCCTGGCTGACTTCAAACTGTAGTCCTCCAGGTCTCAGCCCTCCTTAGTAGGTAGGATTACAGATATGAGCAATTGGTACCAGGCTGTATTCCAGCTCCTTTATATACCACACCATTATTGCCATATATATCCTATAGGTGATTTCCATTTTTTCCTACTATATATTCTTATAAGTAACTATAAATTAATGTCTTTATATGTACATACATATGTAGGTACATCATTGGTTATCTTCTTAAGATTTGTTATTTGGAGGTAAATATAGTGAGTGGGCTAAAGGCATACATAATTTACGGAATTAAAGATACTGTTTGAGAGTGTGCTGCCAGATTGTTCTCTTGGAAGTTGTGCTTTCCTTAATAACTTGGTTGGAGAGTATGCTGCCAGTTTAGTTTGTTTTCTTAAAAGCTCTGCTTTGCTTAATAACATTAGGGTTATAGTGATATCACTATATATATATATATAGATATATAGATATAGATATAGATATCACTAGTCCCTGAAGTTGAACAGATTTAGAAGAGCTTTAGGGCTGGGATGTAGCTCACTGGCAAAATGCTTGCCTAGCACGTGTTACATCCTGGGTTCAATCCTCAGTACCAAAAAAGAAAACACTAAATAAATAAGTGAGTTTAAAAAAGAAGAAGAAGAAGAAGAAGGGGCTGGGGATATGGCCTAGTGGCAAGAGTGCTTGCCTCATATACATGAGGCGCTGGGTTCAATTCCCCAGCACCACATATACAGAAAACGGCCAGAAGTGGTGCTGTGGCTCAAGTGGCAGAGTGCTAGCCTTGAGCAAAAGGAAGCCAGGGACAGTGCTCTGGCCCTGAGTCCAAGCCCCAGGACTGGCCAAAAAAAAAGAAGAAGAAGAAGACATAGCTGACCTCCAGTAGCTCATACTTATAATCCTAGCTACTCAGGAGACTGAGATCTAAGGATTGCAGTTAGAAGTCATCCTGGGCAGGAAAGTCTGAGAGGGTCTTACAAACCACTCAAAAAGGCCAGAAGTGGCACTGTGCCTCAAGAGGTAGAGTGCTATCCTTGAGTAAAAGAAACTCAGGGACAGCACCCAGGCCCAGAGTTCAAGCCCCAAGTCTGGCAAAAACAAAACAAAAAACAACCCCCAAACCTGAAATAGAGCTTTAGCATATGAAATTGCTTAAGGACTTGAAGATATAATGAGGTCAGTGATGGTAAAAATAATAGAAATTTAGTAAAATTTATGTTTTAGTTACTGTATAATATACAGTAAAAAGCTTTATTTTCTATGAACAGAATATACTAGGGAAACATAACATTTTTTAAATTCTAGAAGTTTTCTTGGTAAACTGTTGATTCATTTTGTGTTTTCTGCTGTGTCCTAGACAGTACAATGTAGATTATAAACTGGAGACTTACCTGAAGATTGCTAGGCTATATCTGGAGGACGATGATCCTGTCCAGGCAGAGGCTTATATCAATCGAGCATCATTGCTTCAGAATGAATCAACCAATGAACAGTTACAGATACATTATAAGGTTTGGAGCCAGTTTGGACTTAATTTTGTATTGGTGAATCATGTCATGCCAAAATTTTCCAGAATGTCTGAATTATGCTTTTATATTTTATTATTTCTCTTTGTTTCTTACTTTCTGTCTTTTTTTCCATTTCATTTTTTCCCCTAATCAACTCATTTTTCCTCTATAGGTATGTTATGCACGTGTTCTTGATTATAGAAGAAAATTCATTGAGGCTGCACAAAGGTACAATGAGCTCTCTTACAAGACAATAGTCCACGAAAGTGAAAGACTAGAGGCCTTAAAACATGCTTTGCACTGTACCATCTTAGCATCGGCAGGTAAACATGTAATTTGTGCCTAAATGCCGTTGATTATCTTTGGTTAATAACTTAGAATGATTACTATTGGAATATTTAGTAAAGAACTATTCTTACTCTTCTAGCTGAGATTATAGGTGTGAGCTGTCATACCTGAACTGAAATAATAACTTTTTGTTCCTGGCCCTCAGAGGCTCTTGACTATCTTATAATGCAAAATGTATTTAGTGTATACCTAAGAGTCACCAAAATTTTACTAGTTTCACCATTGTCTAAAATTTCTGGTTCAGCAGGATGTAGATTGTTTATGCCTAATTCTAGCTAACTCAGGAGGCAGAGATGAGGAGGATTTTGATTTAAGGCCACCCATGGTAAAAAGTTTAGGAGATCCTGTCTCAACCAGTTGCTAAGCCTGGTGGAGTGTGCTTGTCATCCCAGTTATTCCAGGGGCTGGGATAGGGATCAGCCTTGGCAAAAAAAGGTTTGCAGTAGCCCTTCTTAACAGAAAAAGCAGAGCATGGTGGTGCACATGGTGATACTGTCATCCCAGCTACTGCAGGAAGCAGAAACAGATGGATCATAGGATAGGTGGGCCTGCGCAAGTGAGACCCTATCTCCAAAATAACCAGAGCAAAAAGGGATGGAAATGAAGCTCAAGAGGTGGAGTGAAGTACTGAGCCAAACTCTTGTACTGCCATTTGCAGCTTAAAGGGGCTCTCTGGGGCTGACTCTGCGCACTCCCGTGTTGCTTTCTTCCCACATTCCCGGTATCTCAAATTCCTGGGATCTCCACTGCTTCCTCAGCTTCATGCATCACTATAGGTTCATATATCACTTTAGGGCCTGCCTGCAAGGAATCCAACCTTGTTACATATTGTCTGGCCACCTAGGCTTTCTTTGAAATCTGATTGGAAGGCTCCATGGTCCTTATTAAACAAGCATCATGTGGATGATGCCAACATCCGCTTGCTAACGCAAGCGGTACCTAGACCCAAACCCCTAGACCGTGGCTACAGTGCCTCTGGGAACCTGGGTGGCCGAGCATGGTGAAATGGATCTTGGGGGGAGTAACTAAAGAAGTGGTCCTTGGTCAGCAGCATGCTCCTGTGACTCAAGGGAACATCTTTAAAAGAAAAACATTAATTGTACAAAGGAATTGCCAGTTAACAAAGCAGTTTATAAATACAATGAATCTTGATCAAGGGAAAGTCTTTTAAGTGAATTTACACATTTACACTCTTGTGGCAGCAAGACCCATGAGATGAGTGGAGAATTATCCCAGCGAAACAGACTTAGCTTCTTTTTAATGGCCACAGCCTGAATGAATGCTGGGCCGTGTTGAAATTTTCTCAGCCAGATTCATTAGTCTGTCATTACTTTGAAACTTACTCAACATCTCAGGACATGGTCAAAATGTAGGCATTTTTCCCCCCCAGAATGTAATAGTCATGGACATTAGTCCATTTTCCAGTAGATTCTTCATCCTCATCCAAAACCTTATTCTTGTCAGTATCTAGTCCTCTGACCTTTCACCACATCTGTTCATGAAGCTGCATAGAGTATTCTGGGGCTTCTCCAGCCCACAATGCAAACTTCTTCTGGTTGCTTCCACAGACCAAAGGCCCCTGCACCTCATGTCCTGGCATAGTCACAGCAGCGACCCCACTCTTGCTACCGTTTCTGGGTTTGTTAGTTACTGGTTTTCTCATGGTGGATAGGAGGCAGCAGAGAAGTGCAAGACAAGACACAGCTCCAAGAATATGTCCCGTGGTGACCTACTGTTCTGGCTGTGGCCTCCTCTCCTAAAGTTCCTTTCATCTTCCAAAATCCTGTCCCTAGCTGTCAGGAACATGTATTCAACACATGAACATTATATATTTATATTTTGTATTCAAATTATAATGGATAGCAAACGTACAATTTGGTCACTTTATGTAGCTAAATGACAGGATTGTTTACATGTCAGTACATGTATTTTGGTTTTCTGTTGTCTGGCTTCATCTTTTTATTATCTTTAAGTAGTTGTACAAAGGAGTTGCCATTTAACAAAGCATTTTATAAACGTATATCTTGACCAGTGTCACCCTTTTCAACATTCTCACACATCCCTTCCCTACCACCCCCTTCCCTCACTATTCTTAATTTTGTCCGTTGGATTGTTATCTCCCTTCCCCCCCCCCTTCTCCTATTCTATTAGTCTACCCCTTTGTCTGGCTTCATCTTAATATATTTTGTCAATTACAGACAATGCAGATGTAAAGGTTCCAAGGTCCAGAATTTTAACCTTTTGACAGAGAGTATACATTGAGCAGGTCATGGCATTACACACTGTAATCTCAGTTACTCAGGAGGCAGAAGCAGAATTTGAAGTTTGAGGCAAGCCTGGGCACATGTAGCAAGATCCTGTCTCCAAAAACACAAAAATGAAAGGACCATAGGTATGGCTGAAATGCAGGACTTGGCCTAGCATTCATGTGTTCCTGAGTTCAGTCCTTAGAAATGCCCACGAGTACCTGATTTCTCATGTAGGTGCTACAAGATTTTTTTTTATATTTGCTAGTCTGGTATATGAAAAAGGTTATCTCACTTTAGTTTTAATCCACATTTAGTTTGTAATGAGTCCACATTTAATATGTAATACACATTTATTTTGTAATGAATGTTTTCAAGTATCTTTTAATAGTTTTTTTTTTTAAATGTTGTTGACAAACCTATACTTTTTGGGGGGTCAATTATTTTTTATGTCCATTCACCATTTGTAGAGTTTTTGGTTCTTTTTTTAGTTACATAGAAAAGCTCACAATAAATTTTTTTTTCCCCAATTTGTTGCCTATTTTAGTTTTTATGACATGCAGAATCATAATGTAATAGTCTTTATTTGTGTTGGGGATTGAAAACAAGTCCTCACATTAAGCTTATGCACTACCACTGAGCTACACACCCCTAATTTCTATTGTTATATTTTGGGATATTTAAAGAGTGTGTGTGTGTGTGTGTGTGTGTGTGTCTTCCATTTCCGGCTTTTTGGTGGTTAATTGGAGATGAGTCTCACCGACTTTCCTGCCCTCGCTGGCTTTGAACCTTCATCCTTATATCCCGGCCTCCTGTGAATATTGATTCCTTTTTGTGTGTGCCACTACCAGAGATGGACTTTGGGCCTCACGCTCTCACTCAGCCTTTTTGCTCAAGGCTGGTGTGCTACCACTTGAGCCATCCCTCCACTTAAATGATGTTTAGCAGAGGAATATTTGTTATCTTTCATAAATTTTTATTTTTAGACAAGATCTGACTGTTGCCAGATTGTCCTTAAACTGCTAATTCTTCCTCAGTCTCCTAATTGCTGGGATTATAGTCATGAATGACCATCACAGGCTTATAAATCATTCTCTCATTAAGAATGCATGTTCATTGAAGAAATACAGATAACCAGGGAGAAGAAAATATAATCACCTATGACTCCAAGTACTTAGAGTATTTTGATCTCTATCTTGGTTTTCATATATGAATATTCAGCTATTTTCTGAAGATACCATGTGTATGAATCTACCTATTCACATATATATATATATATATTTATTTTTTTTTTTTTATTTTTTTGGCCAGTCCTGGGGCTTGGGCTCAGGGCCTGAGCACTGTCCCTGGCTTCTTTTTGCTCAAGGCTAGCATTCTGCTACTTGAGCCACAGCACCACTTCTGGCCTTTTTCTGTATATGTGGTGCTGGGGAATTGAACCCAGGGCTTCATGTATAGGAGGCAAGCACTCTTTGCCACTAGGCCATATCCCCAACTTATTAAAATATATTTTAAATCAACCTCAAAGTCAGTACTTATAGGCTTTCCTAGTCATTTGTAGTCATTAGCAGACATGCAAAACAACTGAGAATATTTCTAGCTGAGATTGAACTAGTAGAAGTTCTGCCTTTTTGTTTCAGTTTTCAAACAGTAAGTATCCTCTGGTGGTTTACTTACTATCACACTTTTATGCTCTTTATCTGTGGTTTTGCTGCTTAAAACCTACCATACAGTTGAAACCCTCCCATGTTCTATTATTGTTATTATTATTATTAGTGCTGTGGATGTAACCAGGGCTTTGTGAACCAGGGCCTTGCTTATGCTAGGCAAGCACTCTTCTGCTGAGTCACATCCTCAGCCCTCTAATGTTCTTAAGTACAGATGTGTATTACATAAAAAAATATATCTATGAGATAAGCTTCCATTTAGAGTCAAGGTGCTGGCTGTATTTTGTGTGTGTGTGTACACATGCCTGCGTATACACAATAAACAATATATATATATAAAAAGATGTTTCATATAAAGACATAAAGTTATAGATTAATTGACTGGCAAAAATGTGCTGAGGCTACCAGGAACCTAACCTGAATTTCCTGTAGAATCAACAGTTGACTGTTTACTAATTTAGTGGTGACAGCAACTTCATTGAACATAGCCACTGTAGTTAATGAGAATTGCAAAACTGGCTTGATAAAAGATGATGATTACTGATTGAGAAACATGGTAAAAGATTTGATGTGTGTTTCTATAGGACAGCAGCGTTCTCGGATGCTGGCAACTCTGTTTAAGGACGAAAGGTGCCAGCAACTGGCTGCGTATGGGATTCTAGAGAAAATGTACCTAGATAGGATCATCAGAGGAAACCAACTTCAGGAATTTGCTGCCATGCTGATGCCTCACCAGAAAGCGACTACAGCTGATGGTAATGACACGTCTTACTCGTATGTGGTGTGAAGCATTTAGGACACACACACTACAGGAGAAATGGAACAGCTTGCTGTCTTAGAATTCTCTTTTACACTCTGGTTTTCACAAAGAGTATTACATTGACTGTAGGTGAATGTCATATATAGATATGGGCTTGTAGCATATATTTAAATAGTTCTGTTTTTTTTTGTTTGTTTGTTTGTTTTCGGCCAGTCCTGGGCCTTGGACTCAGGGCCTGAGCACTGTCCCTGGCATCCTTTTTGCTCAAGGCTAGCACTCTGCCACTTGAGCCACAGCACCACTTCTGGCCGTTTTCTGTATATGTGGTACTGGGGAATCGAACCCAGGGCCTCATGTTTACGAGGCAAGCTCTCGCACCACTAGGCCATATCCCCAGCCCCATATTTAAATAGTTCTGACTAGAAAGCATTTTGTGAAATAATGCAATTTTGGAAACTTAATAGAGCAGGAAGATTATAGACTGTATTTATATATAATGCTTGATTTAATAAAACTTCAAACTTCTTTGGGCATACTAAATTTAAGATGTTTATAAAATGTCCAAGTAATGATGTTATTTCAGCAATTTTGGCTGTATGAGTCTGAGTTCTGAAGAGACTTAGAATAGAGGTCCAGATTTGATGATGGTCAACAGCATATTGATACTTATTTAGATAATGTTGGATGAAAGAAGAGGTGAAGGTGCAAAATTGAGCCCTTTCTTTTTTTCTTTTTGCCAGTCCTGGGGCTTGAACTCGGGGCCTGAGCACTGTCCCTGACTTCTTTTTGCTCAGCACGAACATTCTACCACTTGAGCCACAGCGCCACTTCTGGCCTTTTCTGTTTTTATGGTGCTGAGGAATGGAATCCAGGGCTTCATGCATGCTAGGCAAGCACTCTAAGCCACATTCCCACCCCAAGCCCTTTCATTTTAAGGTAAGGAACAAAGGAAGAAACTGCCAGGAAGATTAAGAATTAGGAGTGAAAGGGAAAAGCTTGTAGCCCAGCAGTAGAGTGTTTGCTTAGAATGCATGAGGTCTTAGGTTCAATCCTTAGCAACACCGAAAAACTGGGAAGAGGAATGAGGAATTATAAGAAAGGGGTTCTTAGTATACCCTTGAAGTCTTATTAAACATACCTTGAGCTCAGTAGGAATATTGTTCTAACCCTTTCAGGATGGGACGTAAGTCCCAAACTTTATCTGGTGTTGTATTTCCTTTATTTTTTTTTAACTTTTTTTTCCCCCCCCACTCCTGGGCCTTGGACTCAGGGCCTGAGCACTGTCCCTGGCTTCTTTTTGATCAAGGCTACCACTCTACCACTTGACCCATAGCGCCACTTCTGGCCATTTTTTATATATGTGGTGCTGGGGAATCGAACCCAGGGCTTCATGTATATGAGGCAAGCACTCTTGCCACTAGGCCATATTCCCAGCCCCTGTATTTTTTCTTTTTCTTTTTTTTTTTTGGCCAGTCCTGGGGCTTGGACTCAGGGCCTGAGCACTGTCCCTGGCTTCTTTTTGCTCAAGGCTAGCACTCTACCACTTGAACCACAGCAGTACTTCTGGCAATTTTCTATATATGTGGTGCTGGGGAATTGAACCCAGGGCCCTCATGTATATGAGGCAAGCACTCTTGCCACTAGGCCATATCACCAGCCTATTTTTTCTTTCTTTTTTTGGCCAGTCCTGGGCGTTGGTCTCAGGGCCTGAGCACTGTCCCTGGCTTCTTCCCGCTCAAGGCTAGCACTCTGCCACTTGAGCCACAGCGCCGCTTCTGGCCGTTTTTCTGTATATGTGGTGCTGGGGAATCGAACCTAGGGCCTCGTGTATCCGAGGCAGGCACTCTTGCCACTAGGCTATCTCCCCAGCCCCTATTTTTTCTTTCTTTTTTTTGGCCAGTCCTGGGCCTTGGACTCAGGGCCTGAGCACTGTCCCTGGCTTCTTCCCGCTCAAGGCTAGCACTCTGCCACTTGAGCCACAGCGCCGCTTCTGGCCGTTTTCTGTATATGTGGTGCTGGGGAATCGAACCTAGGGCCTCGTGTATCCGAGGCAGGCACTCTTGCCGCTAGGCTATATCCCCAGCCCCTATTTTTTCTTTCTTAAATGAGGATTCTGTGCATGATCTTTGAAGACAGTTAGCTGATTATATCTTCTGGACATTTGTCACATTTACCTTCATGTAAGGTGTTTGTGGAGTGACCAAAAGATGTAAGATCAGGGATTTTATCAACTTTACCCAACAGGTTGCTTTATTGTTGTGCTTCTGCTGGCTAATAAAAGACTAGGCTTATAGCAGGAAAAGAAAAGTTAATGATTTTGATAGCTTAGCCTAGAGAAGCAAAGCCCAACCCAAAGAGTTGTATCTGTTCACTTAGTAGTTCCTTACTAATCACTCATTTCTTAAATACTGTACTATATTTAATTGCATGTGAGCCACACTGTCAAGCAATTTTGATTACTTTTAATATATTAGTTAGAGGAATAAAAATGATGGTTATGTATTATTGCATGCCTAGGCATTTTCAGAAAAAAATACATCTTTTTAAATTACGAAGCTTGTTTCAAACTTGTAATTTATTTTTATTTATTTAAGGTTCTAGTATCTTGGATAGAGCTGTAATTGAACACAATTTGTTGTCTGCAAGCAAGTTATATAATAATATTACTTTTGAAGAACTTGGAGCTCTTTTAGAGATCCCTGCTGCTAAGGTATTTTCTTGACTCATACATAAAAGCAAGTTAAGACCCTGAACTACTGAGGCGATGAGAGAATCTCTAATTGATAAATTGTTTGCAACTGCAATAGAAATTACACAGCAAAAAGCTCAAGTAGGGGCTGGGGATATAGCCTAGTGGCAAGAGTGCCTGCCTCTGATACACGAGGCCCTAGGTTCGATTCCCCAGCACCACATATACAGAAAACGGCCAGAAGCGGCGCTGTGGCTCAAGTGGCGGAGTGCTAGCCTTGAGCGGGAAGAAGCCAGGGACAGTGCTCAGGCCCTGAGTCCAAGGCCCAGGACTGGCCAGAAAAAAAAAAAGCTCAAGTAAATGGAAATGATTGAAATGATAAAATGCTTTTGTAGTCAAATTACCTTAATAATCTTGGGAATTTTTTTTCAATTTTTTAAAAATTTTTATTGTCAAACTGATGTACAGAGAGGTTACAGTTTCATATGATAGGCATTGGATACATTTCTTGTACTGTTTGTTACCTCCTCCCTCATTCCCCCTCCCCCTTTCCCTTTCCCCACCCCAGAGGTTGTTCAGTTCATTTACACCAAACAGTTTTGCAAGTATTGTTTTTGTAGTCCTTTGTCTTTTTTACCCTGTGTCTCTTGATTTTGGTATTCCCTTTCAGTTTCCTAGTTCTAATACCAGTATACATGGTTTGGGGATTTTTTTTTTTAACTCTACTAGGATTTGAACTCTGGGTCTTGAGCTTGTTAGGCAAGTTCTATACTTATGGAGTCACACTTCCAGCTCTGTTTTAGATGTTTTTATAGTGTTTTGTGACAGTTTTCTAGAATGAAATTCTCTTTGGAGTTCCAAGGTGTTAGGATAATTTATTTCATAAGAATATCTTTGGGGCTGGGGATATGGCCTAGTGGCAAGAGTGCAAGCCCCAGGACTGGCACAAAAAAAAAAAAAAAAAAAAAAAGAATATCTTTGTTTACCATCTGTTTCAGTCTACTTTGTAGTGATTCCTAATTTTGATAATTTAGATTTTAGTTGTTGCTCTTTGGGATAGAGTCTTACTGTGTAGCTCAGGTTGGCCTTGAGCCTCTGGTCCTCCTGCCTCAGCCTCCTTGTAAGTGCCAGAATTACAGATGAATGCCACCATATCTTGAAGACATTCTAGATTTTTTTTTTTAACTTTTTTTTTTTTTTTTTTTTTTTTTTTTTGGCCAGTCCTGGGCCTTGGACTCAGGGCCTGAGCACTGTCCCTGGCTTCTTCCCGCTCAAGGCTAGCACTCTGCCACTTGAGCCACAGCGCCGCTTCTGGCCATTTTCTGTATATGTGGTGCTGGGGAATCGAACCTAGGGCCTCGTGTATCCGAGGCAGGCACTCTTGCCACTAGGCTATATCCCCAGCCACGACATTCTAGATTTTGATTCATACCTTATATCTTTTTTTTTCATACCTAGACAGACTCAAAGATTAAACATTTTATCTCCTTGAGAGAATGACTTATTATAAGCCCATTATTCTATTTAACTTCTGTGCTTGGTTTTATTTAAGAAATTGACCTATTGGAGCATTTAATTCTATTCTTAGGATTTGGTTGCCGTACATGAATTCCCAACAAAGTACCAATAGTATCTAGAAGGTATTTCAATGGTCATTTACTAAGCGCTTTCTTAATTTTAAGTAATACTCAAAGTAATCAAGCTTAATTACTTTTGCCTTCCCAATTTTAAAGTCAAGCAGTTATGGGCCATATCCTCTTTTATCTGTTTGTGAAATTTTAATTTATTATTTTCTAACAATTTCTTGGATAGTACAGTGGAGAAAGTGGATTAATTTGGAAACCAAGATCTGTTACTGTTTATGAGCTGCTTTCTGCTCACATTGTGAGGTATAATATTGCTTGAGGCCAAGGGAAGTTAATATTCTAGTAATAACACACAATAGTCACATTTTTGCAGGGTGATTTAGAGTGATTGTTAAAAGGGTTAGGATTAATAAGTGACTAAGTTACATAATAAAACATTAAATACATCTTCAGGAACTAGATATAGAACTTTTTGTCTTGCTTTAACATTTTTTAATCCTTTCAGTTTCCTTTTGAATTTGAACATCTATTCATCCTTTCATTTTTTCATTAAAATATTACCTTGTTTTGGGTGCATGTATGGAAATAACACAAACCCCTTTGTACCATTAATATACATTAGCTAAATAAAGAAGGGATAGTAAAAAGAATCTGGGGGAAGACAAAAAAAGAGTTTGGGAACAATAAATATAGAAATTAAAGTGAAATAAAAGGGTTTTGGTTGGCTGCTTTTTTTTTTTTTGTCAGTACTGGGGCTTGAACTCAGGATGCTATCCCTTAGTTTTTGTATTCAAGGCTAGCGCTCTCCCACTTGAGCCACAGCTCCATTTCTGGCTTTTAGCTTGTTAATTGAAGATAAGAATCTCAGACTTTCCTGCCATGGCAATCATAGGAACCACAATCCTCAGATCTCAGCTTCCTGAATTACTAGGATTCCTAGATGTGAGTGACCAGTGCCTGCCTGACTGATGTTTTGAGTTGTAGAGCCCAGCAAGTAGAAGAAAAAGAAAAATTATTACATTGATTTTTCAGCAGAGGTAAAAATTGGTCAACAGGCTTCTTCTCTAAAAGCTCATATCAAAAAAGCAAAACACCGGGCTGGGAGTATGGCCTAGTGGCAAGAGTGCTTGCCTCCTACACATGAAGTTCACAGTTCAATTCCCCAGCACCACATATATGGAAAACGGCCAGAAGGGGCGCTGTGGCTCAAGTGGCAGAGTGCTAGCCTTGAGCAAGAGGCCAGGGACAGTGCTCAGGCCCTGAGTCCAAAGCCCAGGACTGGCCAAAAAAAAAAGCAAAACACCAACAATAATGACCAAAAAAACTAGGCTCTAGTGGCTCACACTTGTCATCCTAGCTACTCAGGAGACTGAGACCTAGAGGAATTGGGTTCAAAGCCAGCCCAAGAATATTCCGTGAACATATGTGAAAATAGAGCTAGCTAAACTGAAGTATGGGTGGGAATGTGAAAGATGGGGAAGGATGAGGAAAGAGGTGACATGGGTCAAGATGCATTGTACTCAAAGACTAACATGTTTAGCTGAAACCCCTTTGTACAACTACCTAGAGACTACAGAAGAGTCCACCTCCAATTAACAAGTGGAAAGCAGATTGGAGGTATGGCTCAAATGGAAGAGTGTGGCAGCTGGGCAAGCAAGCCTAGCAAGCCCTAAAGACAAGTCTGGTACCAGAAAAAGGAGAAAAAAACCAAAACCTCCAAACAATTAATTAAAGCAGTAGATTACACCCAGAAAGAATTAAGAAAGAAGATTTACAAGAAAGAGGTATTCATCTAATAATGACGAATAAACACATATGTAAAGCTTAATGGTAGATAGTTAAAGCAAAACCTTTCAATCTTTTATATGTGAGTAGCATAATTTAAGTTCTGTTTTTTATTTTTTTTTTTTACAGGCAGAAAAAATAGCATCTCAAATGATAACGGAAGGACGTATGAATGGATTTATTGACCAGATTGATGGAATAGTTCATTTTGAAAGTAAGCTTTGTGTATTTTTTCCTAATAGAATGGCAATAAACTATTATATATTATTAAAATATGTCAAGTTCCTTTAACCCAAATTTTACTACTAGAATGAGCTTATTTCCAAAGGAAATATTTTAAGATAGTTTTAGAAAGTTAACTGATCAATCTATTTAATGCAGCATTTTGCAAACTGAGGAAAAATTTTAAACTTGAATTGTATCAGTTCTCTTTCCTCCCCATCAAACATTTACTGAGCTCATACCATGATTCAGGCATGTAGAAATAACTCCTTCATTTCCTGTCATCAGCTCATGACACTAATGAAGCAGGCAGGTAAGTGGGTCTCTTGATTTTCTCATTGTCAGAAGTCATTCCATCTCCTCACTCCCACCTCTGTTACATCGGGGACCTTGTTGTACCCAAGAACTGTTCCACTTGTAACACTTTATTTGAAATAGTTTACTTTTAACTTTCTGTTTCTAGGGGTTGACTCAGTTATTCCCACTTATAGCTCTCCCCTCACCACATGGGAACTGCTAGTCCATTAATTCTTGTGTTTCCTTCCAGTCAGTACAGCCCTTTTTTGCCTTCTCTTTCTATTTAGCTTGGATTTTTTTTTATTTAGCTTGGATTTATAATCTATTAGTTCAGTTACTTTTTTTTTTTTTAAACAAATACCCTAGAACATTAACTTGCCTGTTGACTTTTATTTGTGGGTGGCACTGAAGTTTTGAGCTCAGGGCTTCATTCTACCACTTGAGCTATGCTCCCAGCCAGCCCTTTTCTCCCTCCCTCCCTATTTTGGGTTTGTGTCCCTACTGGCCTGGACCTTCATCCTCTGTTTATATGTCCTACATAACTGAGATTACATGTACAGACCACCATGCTCAGCTTTGTCAGGGAGATGTGGTTCTCAGTAACTTTTTGCCTCTGCTGACTTCAAACTGTAATTGTCCATTTCCAAAGTAGGAGGCGTTGTGTCACCACACAGGATGGCCTATTGGCTTTTTATTCCAACTATTTAGTGAACCTTCACCTTAAGTGAACTCATTCTCTGTATTTTCCATGCCTGCTTGAGATTCAGGCAACAAACAAGTACCACTGTAAATCCAAGGTCTCAGGTCCTTGTTAGAGCCTGAGAATCTTGGTACATTTTTTTTCAGTTTATTCTTTTTCTTACTTTGCAATTTTACTTCAGATCTGATTTTTCTTTTTTTCAAATTTTTATTATCAAACTGATGTACAGAGAGGTTACAGTTTCATAAGTTAGGCATTGGATACATTTCTTGTACTGTTTGTTACCTTGTCCCTCCCTCATGCCCCCCTCCCTCCCCCCCTTTCCCTCCCCCCCCCCCCCCCGGAGGTGTTCAGTTCACTTACACCAGTTTTGCAAGTATTGCTTTTGTAGTTGTTTCTCTTTTTTTACCCTGTGTCTCTCAAATTTGGTATTCCCTTTGAATTTCCTACTTCCAATACCAGTAAACACGGTTTCCAATATACTCAGATAAGATTACAGAGATAGTGTAGGTACAACCACAGGAAGGTGATACAAGAACATCATCAATAATAGAGGCTACAGTTACATATGGCATGTTGAAAGTAGTTACAACTGTGATATAACAATTGTTTCCATAACATGGAGTTCATTTCACTTAGCATCATCTTATGTGTTCATAAGGGTATAGCTATTGGGCCTTGTGATGCTCTGCTATGACTTGCCTAAACCTGTACTAATTATTCCCAATAAGGGAGGCCATAGAGTCCATGTTTCTTTGGGTCTGGCTCACTTCACTTAGTATAACTTTTTCCAAGTCCTTCCATTTCCTTACAAATCTTAAATCTCTGACTTTTTTTCTCAACAAAACCCCTTGTTTTTTTATTTCATAATCTGTGATACTGTTGTTCTTGATCAGATTTATAAACCTTAAAATTTAAATACAGATTTAAATCATTTTTCCTTCCTGCTTGTTATGCTAGAGGTGGTTTCCATTTCCTGATCTTTTCTTTTAGTTTTTTAGGATTCCTTGTCTAGCCTCTTACCCACCTACCAAGAAAATACTGAATGAGGAACTGGAGATTAGTAGTGATTTTTGTCTGTTTTCATCCTTTCTTACTTTACTGGTTTCTTTTGATCAATATTTAAGCACATTTAGGTTTCTTCCTCTTGAAAAAAAATCTTTTTATCTTTCAGGCTTCACTTTAAATCTTTCCAACAAAATGAATAGTATTGATCATATCTCCCCACCTACTCACCCCCCCCCACACACACACACCTTTTTTATTTTTGCCAGTACTGGGTATTGAATTTAGGGCCTGATGCTTGGTACTTGCTGGGCAAGCACCTATCCCTTTTTGCATGGATTGTTTTCTAGGTGAGGTCTCACTGTGTGCTGGAGCTGCCCTTGACTGTGATTCTCCTACTTGTGTTTCTTCCTGTTGCTGGGATTGGCTGGCATGCATCACTGCACCCAGCCCTTTGTTGAGAAGGAGTCTGTCTAGCTACCTTCTGCTTGTTCTGGCTGGCCTCAAATCACAATCCTTTGATCTGTACCTCCCAAGTAGCTTACCGTGGTTTATTCTCAAACAGCAGTTTTTCCATATTGACTTGAATACTGTTATCCTGTTTATAAAACAAAGTAGAAATGAAGGAGATTCTCTTTGGGATCTCATTAAGTGAGACTTCTTCCCAATTTTTCATTTTGAACTGCACACTGCTGATACAAAGGAAGCCCCAGTGAATTCAGGGTGGTGTTTAAGTGGTGGTTATGGTTTTGTTGTTGTTGTTTTTGCGAGGCAGCCTTGAATATGTAACCATACTTTCTTTTACTCAGTAGGTGGAAGTGTTTTGTGAATCAATAAACATGGCTGTTTGTGATAGTCATTGTGGTTAAGCTTGTTGGTTGGCTGGTTTTAATTTTGTTTAAAGAGTAGTAATAACATTTATCTGTGTGTATGTGTTTATATCTTCATTTATGCTTTCTACTAGTGATTTGGGTTCTCAACTCCTACTTGATTAACTATGTTTTTAGCCAAGATTTTTGAAATAAACTAATTTCTCACATTTGTTCTATACACTAAGGAGTAATCTCAGGTTTACCCATTATTTTCTTTTCCCCCCCATAGCCCGAGAAGCCCTGCCAACATGGGACAAGCAGATCCAGTCACTTTGTTTCCAAGTGAATAACCTTCTGGAGAAAATTAGTCAGACAGCACCAGAATGGACAGCCCAAGCCATGGAGGCCCAGATGGCCCAGTGAATCCTTGCGGAACTCTTGTGCACACTACATCCTCTCCATGTTGTGCAGGTTGATTCCACTGTCCCTCTGAAGCGTTTGCATCATGACCTTACATTGCAGTCCCTTTTATGCTGGATTCCATTTAAAGAAGATGATAGAGCAGCAAGTCCAAGCATTTAAACATGTAGTTACATATTCAGGGTCTGGTATCCAAGCTAACTCAGATGTTTTGAAAGCTTTTTCTTTAAACAGAGGTGAAATATCTGTGACTAAAAAGTTTGGGCTTTGTGATAACTTTGTAGTCATGTAAAACTTAAGTGCTCTGTGCTTCTCCAAATGTGGTTATTCAAATAAATGGAGAAGTGAGCCAAATAAAAGTAGTACTTTGTTTTTAATTAGTGAAGGTGTTTTTTTTCCCTTTAGTTTAGTGGACTTTGATTTATATCATACACTACAAATACAAAGATAAGATAAAACCTGTTTTCCAGGCATTCAAAGAATCAGCCAAGAGCCAGCGGGTTTAATTCTTGGAGCTGAGTTGCATCGTGTGCCAGAGCAACAGGGGGAGCTCTTCCCCTAGCAGAGCCAAGTCAGGGAAGACTCCCCGGAGGGGCTGGTGCAGCTGCGCTTCCTGCAGCAGGAGGATCCAATTCTAGCCTGAGATAGAAAGGCCTTGTCTCGAAGGGGGTGAGAGCGGTGACCTGTTCCTTAGGGGAAGCTTCACCTGAGCCTTAGCTGGCCTAGAAGAGCAGTAGACAATTCCAATTTCATATGACAGGAGGAAAATCAAACACTTCTAAAGGCCACAGCCCAGGGATCCAGCCTAACTATATAAAAGAGAAACAATCACAAAATGACAAAATGCTTCCCAAATACTACCTCATAAGTATCTTATGACTGACATCTAGATGTCAGTCTGGCTCTTTTAAGAAAGAATTTTTTTTTCTCCTGGTCCCAGTAGCACTTAAACTCTGGGCCTGGGTACTGCCCCTAAGCTCAAGGCTACCACTTGAGCCACAGCTCCCTTCCTGACTTTTTAGGGTTAATTGGAGATAAGGGTCTCACAGACTTTCCTGCCCTGGCTGGCTTCAAACTGCAGTCCTCATATCTCAGCCTCTGGAATAGCTAGGATTACAGGCATGAGCCACCAGCCCCGGGCTAAGAAGGAAGACAACGTACAGGAGAATTACACTTATGTGAGTCAGGTAAAAAATACATTTCTTTTTGTACAATGTCACCCCTTCTCTCTCCCAGTTGTTCCCCTCCCACCCCCACCCACAAGTTGTGTAGTTCACTTTCAACATAGTGTGTAGGGAGTACCACTGATGCGTTTGTTCACTCTTTGTCCTTCCACTTCTGTGCCCCCCACCCGGCAAAGGAAACCTTAAGGAACCCATCTTCCCCTTGTCTCCCCTCCCTTGAAAAGACAAAAACAAGGAAATAAAGACTCAGGTAAAGACATAGTAAACATGCAGTCTGGCTCCTATTTAGATTAACATAAAGCCTTATACTTAAAACCTAATTGTCATGTCTGGCTTTCAACTAAAAAGTACCATGCAGGTCAGAAGACAAGAAAACAATCTGGAAGATATATCCAAATCAAACTGAGATACAGAAGTGTTGGAATCATCGAACTAAGAATTTAAAACATTTATGATTGACATGCTAATAGTAGACAACAGGCAAGAACAGATGGAAAATGTAAGCAGAGATTCTAGAAATGCTAGGAGCAAAACCAATTCCTGAAAGTTGACAAGCAGAGTTGTTTGGTGTTCCCACATGCAGCAGCTTCACAGCTTGCTAGGGTCCACTCACCCTGGGTGCAGGTACTCACTGCAAAAGGGTTGGGATGGATATTAAGGTGGGAGTCTGGTGACCCTGGGCCAGGATAGGAGTGGACAGGGAAGGCAGATCCCAGCCCATGCTCCATATCCTTTGCCTCCCTCTCTGGGAAGCTCCTACATAAGGAATCCCCTTTTCCCTTCTCTCCACACTACCATTCTGGTGGGAGGGGGTGGAGGTGGTAGGATAGAGCAATTCTCGACTTGATTCTTACCCTCTAGGGACTTCTGGAATAATGGAGGGTTAGATAGCAACACTGGCTTTCCACAGAGCTTGTTCCTAGTTCCTGGCTACAGTGCTAGACTCAGAGCTAAGGTCTGATCCCGGATCACCTCAACCATTTAGGCCCCTGGGACTCTGGCTGTCTTCTGTAGCACCACAGATCCATCTTCACTACTGTAGCTTTTGCTTCTCCCATCTCCCACCTTGTGGTGGCCAGGAAGCACAATCTGATTTTCAATCTCACTGCAGGCTAACACTTCGTTAACACAGAACAAAACCACTCTGCCAGTGGCTCCTGTGAACCAGGAGGAGGTGACCTCTGAGTGATTGGTCACATCACATCACAATTCACAGAAGAAAAGAAATGCGAGCTCTCAGGGCATGGCTCAACTGGTAGAGCGCTGGCCTATCAAGACCCTGAGTTCAAACCTAAGTACAGATGGAGTTATTTTGATACAATGTGACCAGGGAAAGCTTCCTGAAACTCTAAACAAACCAGGTGGGGTTTTTTGATATGATCAAGGAAGTACCACCCATTTCGATACCTAAATTTCTGAAAACTCCAGGGGTGGAGCTGACAAAGCAAAAATGGAAACAATCTTATTAGTAAAATCTTTTTATTTGGTTCATTGCTTAATGTAAGGAATTACAAACTAGAAAATTTTATAATATGACTTAAGGGATCTCAGCAAGGAGCTAAGGGGCAACATCCATATGAAATTTTTTTTTCCACTTTTTAAAATGCCATTATGTGATGATGCCATTGTGTGAAATATATCCATCCCATTTCAGTTGAGAAGATGGAGAAGTCAGGTCTTCAGGCTGAAGAGGTGGTTTCTGGGTTGTTTTTTTTTTTTGTTTGTTTTTTAATAAAAGCTCTTCACCTGTAATGACACACATAGAATAGCTTTGAATTTTTATCAGTCTCTGTGTGTGTGTATAAATATACATATATATAATTTTATATAACTATAAAGAGGTATGTAGGGACTGTACCTTTATCTGTTTTGATCTTTAATAAAATTATAAACTTTTGTACCAGTCCTGGAGCTTGAACTCAGTGCCTAGGTGCTATCCCTGTGCAATTTTTTTTTTTTTTTCAGTCATAAGGCTTGAGCTCTGGGCCTAGGCACTGTCCCTGAGCTCTTCAGCTCAAGGCTAGTGCTCTTAGCACTTGAGCCACTGCACCACTTCCGGTTTTCTGGTGGTTAATTGGAGGTAAGAGTCTCACGGACTTTGCTGCCTGGGCTGGCTTTGAATTGAGATCCTCAGATTTCAGCCTCCTGATTAGCATTACAGGCATGAGTCACCGGTGCTAGCCCTGAGCTTTTTTTGTTCAAGGCTAGCAATCTACCGCTTGAGCCACAGTTCTACTTCCAGTATTGTGGTGGTTAGTTGGAGATAATAGTTTCATAGACTTTCTTGCCTGGGCTGGCTTAGAACTGCGATCCTTAGATCTCAGCCTCCTGAGTAGCTAGGATTACAGGCATGAACCATTAGTGCCCAGCAATAATAAGCTTCAGAATTATTTTAGTTTCAGAAAAGTTGCAGAGCTTATACAGAGGATTCCCAAATATACTGCACTCAGTTTCCCTGTTGGTTAGCATCAAACATTATTAAGGTAGATTTGTTTCAACTGATAAGCCAATATTAATACATTGTTGCTAATCAAACCACACTTTAACCAAATTCCTCACATTTTACCTGAAGTGGTATTACTGTTCCAAGATACCATATAATATTTGTCCTATTTCCTTAGAGTTATTGAAAGTGACAGCTCTCAAATGTTTTCTTGTTTTTGATGATCACGACAGTTTTGAGGAAAGCAGGTACGATTTTGTAGAATGTGCCTCAGTTTAGGTTTGTCTGATGTTTTCCTCATGGTTAGACTGGATTTTCTCATAAGGAAGGGGTGTCTACTTAAACACTTAGAGTTCTGTGTGGGAGATTGTACTACAATCCTGCCATTTCTTTGCACGCAACACTCCCAATTTCCCTTCTTTCCACACACATAGTTTTTCTAAATTTTAACTTTTATTCAGTTATTCTCACGGACTTTTCTCCCCATGCTGGCTTCAAACTGTGATCCTCAGATCTCAGCCTCCTGCATAGCTAGGATTACAGGTGTGAGTCTTTTATATCTCAGTAGTTTCCTGCTTATAGGATACCACCCTGCCATGCTGGTTCCTAAACTCATAAAGATGTTTTTGCATTTTCCTTTTGTTCCCTATAGTCTCACTAATGTTGCTAATGATTAGAAACAACTTTCCATCTCTATTTATTTTGCTATTCTGTTTGCCTCCTATAATCTTCCCTTGCCTGGTGACCTGAGAACTTCCTGTAGTCAGCCAAAGGAAGGAATTAGAAAGTGAAGTCAGTGGTTTTTGCAGTGCCCTGGGCCTATGGGATTGCCGCAGGCTGCTCTGTCTACATTACTAGGATACTTTTCTTCCCAGTGAAGCCTGCTTCCCACAGCTCTCTCCTTAGAGACTTGGGTATTTTCTTCTCTTCTCTTTTCTGGGACTGGGAGATAATTATATTTTCTAGGCCCTTAATTCTTAGGTAATCTTTTATTATTTCCATCTGTGAACTGTTAACAACTTTCCTTTTTACAATTAAAACCATTTCTTTCAAGACTTTTACTCTTGGTTGGGCTGCTGGTAGCTTTTGCCACTTATCCTAGCTACTCATGAGGCTGTGATCTGAGGATCACAGTTTGAAGCGAGCCCTGGCAGAAAGCTTGGAAATGGATCTGTGGCTCAATGATAGTCAGCCTTGAGTGGAAAAAGCTAAGGAAGGACAGCATTCAGGCACCGAGTGCAAGCTCTAGTACTCGTACACACACACAAAAGACTCCCTTTCATCTCACAAATGTTACAAGGGTAATTTCTTCTTCATGAGCATAAAATAGCACTCTGCTAATGATATTCAGCAAACTGCATTTTATGTAGGGATTTATTTAAGCCCTTTATGAGTTTAAAAAAGGACTTATTGATATCTTTCCCCAACATCTAGCAGTATCTTATGTAGTACTAGATAATTTTATACAAAAAAGTTTCCTAAGAGTTCTTTTTAAATTTTTGTTAACCAATGCAAATTTCTCATTGCTTCAAACAGGAAGTGGGATGTTTTTAAAAGTGCAAAAAGTATGTTTTATTCTCATACTCAAGAGATATTATCTAGAGGGGCTGGGGATATAGCCTAGTGGCAAGAGTGCCTGCCTCGGATACACGAGGCCCTAGGTTCGATTCCCCAGCACCACATATACAGAAAACGGCCAGAAGCGGCGCTGTGGCTCAAGTGGCAGAGTGCTAGCCTTGAGCGGGAAGAAGCCAGGGACAGTGCTCAGGCCCTGAGTCCAAGGACCAGGACTGGCCAAAAAAAAAAAAAATTTAAGATAGTAAAATCCTATCTAACATATCCAAATTCTAATATATTCTAAATATTCCACCATTTTGAGGACCACTCCAGAACAGGACTTTCTTTGGTATTTATGTATTAGTATATTTTATTTTGGATATTTTCATATTTTGGATATGAAGATATCTAAAACACATATGAAAATGGATGTATATATATCCATTTATGGCAAATGGAATTTGTTTGCATTTATGTTCATGATTAATACCAAGAACTGCACCTGTGGGTTTTATTCTGTTGGATATGGTAAGGCACCCAAGCTAGACAACTATATCTACATATGAACAAATTGTATATTTTATACACAAACATGTCTATGATTATGTGCATACTTGTAAGCTTTTCAATCAGTATATTTACATATATCTACTTTATATGTAAATATGTGTTCATTAAACAAGGCTTGTTTTTCTGTGGAAGTCATACAAGTAAGTATCATTGTAGCATGAATGACTTAAGGGAGATGTGGAACTCTTCTAGCGAGGCTGATGGCCTTATCTGTGCCACAGGCTCTATCCCTCCCGTAGGAGCTATCTGATTACCTTCATGTCACTAAGTAAAAGGTTTATGCTACAATCTATCCAAATGTTAAGCTATATTTCTCATTTACTCTACCATTTTATAATAATATGCCGCATAGTATAGTAGTTTCTTTTGTCAAGTTGTCTTAACAAGAGCTATATTTTTTTACTTCTTTTTAAGTTTACTTATCTGGTGTTTTGTGACTGTTCATTAATAGACTAATGTGATTATGAGAGGTTTTGAAAATATACCAGATTCACCACCCATTTATTTATGAAAATATGGCTGAAAATACAGAACTATATTCTTCATAAGAAGAAATCATAATCATTTTAAGATACACTTTAGGAGATTTAAAAATTTCTATTACTGAACTGTTATTTCAAATAATAGTTTACAAAGCCTCTATTTCCCAAACTCTGTAGATTCTAAGGATAAACAGTTTTCAACAACTCACCATCAATCTTTTTTAGAAGGCATTCATTGCCCTCCTCCTGTTGATATCTCTCTTGATTTGGCAAAGAGAACAAACAGGACAGCAATAGGTCACCATGTAGTCATCGCAAATGGACCCCTGTTTGAAATTGTAAAAGAAATATGAATGTAAAGTATGCTGTATTTTAATACAAAAACTTAAACAGCTGGACATAGTGTTTCCTGCCCAGGATTCCCAAGAGGTCAGGAGGCTGAAGAGAGATAATCCGGAGTGTGACATAACAAATTCAAAGCCAGTATAAACTATGTGAGGAGATACTTTCTCAAAAAAAGGATCTTGGGCTGGGAATATGGCTTAGCGGTAGATTGCTCCCCTTGCATGAATGAAGTCCTGGGTTCGATTCCTCAGCACCACCTAAACAGAAAAAGCCGGAAGTGGCACTGTGGCTCAAGAGGTAGAGTGCTAGCCATGAGCAAAAAGAAGCCAGGGACAGTGCTCAGGCCTTGAATTCAAGGCCCAGGATTGGCACAAAAAGAAACAAAAAAGGATCATAATATAAGTATCACATATGGCTCATAATGTATCAGATATGGAATTAACTGAAGTATATCCAGCTCTGTGGGAAGGGGTGGGATGGGTAGGAGAGGGTGCCTGGCTACCATGGGGAATGAGAAGGAAACAAAACCAATTTTTTATTTTCTAAGGTAGAAAGTCCCAAACTGAGATAACATCTCAAATGGAAAAATCAAGTAATACAGGCTGGGAATATGACCTAGTGGTAGAGTGCTTGCCTCGTATACATGAAACCCTGGGTTCCATTCCCCAGCACAACATATATAGGAAATGGCCAGAAGTGGCGCTGTGGCTCAAGTGGCAGAATACTAGCCTTGAGCAAAAAGAAGCCAGGGACAGTGCTCAGGCCCTGAGTTCAAGCCCGAGGACTGACTGGCAAATAAATAAATAAAATTTAAGAAAATGAAAAAAATTTAAAAAGTGGCAATACAAATGTGTGTGTGTGTGTATGTGTGTGTGTGTGCACGTGCTCACATGTAGTGATACAGTGTTTTGAACTCAGAACCTGGACTCAGCTTTTTTGTTCAAGGCTAGTGTGCCACAACTTCACTTTTGGTCTTTGGGTGGTAAATTAGAGAAAAGAGGTTTCTGGAGTTTACGACATGGACTGGCTTTGAACCTCCATCTTCAGATGTCAATTTCCAGAGTAACTACGATTAACAGTTATGAGACACACATGCCAGCACCTAGCCCAGGTGATTTGAAGATTCAGAGGAAAACACCCCGGATTTGAGCTACAATTTCTCCCTGGATCTCCAACCTGTCGGCTAGCCTCCATAACTACATTACTCAATTCCTTAAAATCCCTCTCTCTCTTCCCCTCCCTCTTTCTCCCTCTTCCTCCTTCTCTCCTGCTCTCTTACTCCCTCTAATAAATATATGCCTCTAATAAAGAGGCATATATATGTACACACATGTAGAGACATGCATCTGTATATGTGCATATTTCTATATGATACATAAATGTGTATGCATGCATACACATATGTACACACACTCATTCTATTGGTCATTTCTCCATAGACTACTGACTAACATATTCCCCCATTAAATATAGCAAAGTAGGTTTAGTAGAAGGCACTGCCTGGACAGTTGAATAGGATGCTGATTCTATTGCTAAGCATTTCCTTGGTGAATGACTTGTCCTCTTAAAAACATGGACATCCTCATGTGTAAATGCTCTGGGCTGGCCTACTTTCCAGAGTCTATGACACGAGGTGGCATATGTAATGCAACCATGGCATAGTAGATTCTGTGTGTGCGTGTGTGTGTGTGCGTGTGTGTGTGTGTGTGTGTGTGTGTGTGTGTGTGCGCGTGTGTGCTGATACTGAGGCATGGCACTCTCACTTAGCTCTTTTACTCCAGGCTGGCACTCTATCACTTGAGCTGCACCTCTACTTCCGGCTTTTTGTTGGTTCATTGCAGATAAGCGTCTCGTGGACTTTTCTGCCTGTCTACTTTGTACCATGAACCTCAGACCTCAGCCTTTTGAATTGATATGATTACAGGTGTGGGCCATCAGTGCCTAGCTCATTGTAAATTCTAAATAATCCTCCTTCAATATGTATCCTACATATGGCAGATATGAGAGTTACTGATTTTCAAGTGTTTTCAGCAGAAACTTGGAAGGTTTTGTGTAACGGGAGAGTCTGCATTTACAATTGAACACAAGGGCGCCAATTCTGGGGCTCTCCAGGCAAATTCAGACAATAAGTTCCATGTAATGGCCTCCTTCCCTATGATTGTTTGGGAGTTATTTGACTGACATGATTCTTGTATTTAAACAATAAGGGATGGTAAGAGACTTACAGGGATCCCATATCTGGTTCGGTAGAGAGTCCTCATTGCCACAGTTGTTCCACACAGACAGCATTCATTCATGTCAGCTGCAACTTGACATCCAAGGCACATAAAGCAAAATGTGCCACAGAGACCTGAAAAGCACAGAGACACATGAAAAGCAAGGGTACAAATTACTCTTCTCGGCCTGCCCTGGCTGAATTGCAGTGCGCATTATGGTTGCCACATACATCTTCAGACTTGGCATCAGCTCTTCCCTCGGTCTAGAAGTGACTGAATATTGGAAAGGAGATCATTCTTTCTGCCACAGTGCCTTCATGCACTGATTAATGATTCACTGCATCACTGGATCATTGATTCAGTTAATTGATTCACTGAAACCTTGTCATTTCCAGACTTTGCCCTCAGTACCAGCAATGCCCTCCACTGAAGTCTAGGCTGGCTTCAAACTGCAATCCACAGATCTCAGCCTCGTGAGTAGCTGAGATTACAGGTGTGAGCCACCTGTACCCAGCCAGAAAGATCTTATTAAAAAGAAAAAAAATAGAAACATTTTTCCCAAGAGCAAGCTAATTGCCTTTAAACTTCTTTATTTTCAGGCGTACAGGGAAGAACCTAAAAATACAAATTACACTGAGTCTCTGAATTTGTGCTGAACCTAGGGATAAACACCATCTTCCATGTACTATACCTAATCTAATGAAAATGAATAATTTGTTGGCTGCCAGTAGCATACATCTGTAATCTTAAAGGAGCTGAGATCTGAGGATTGAAGTTTTTTTTTTTTTTGGGGGGGGGGGCAGTGGGGTTTTGACTCTGGGCCTGAGCACTGTCCCTGGCTTCTTTTTGCTCAAGGCTAGCACTCTGCCACTTGAGCCACAGCGCCACTTCTGGCCGTTTTCTGTATATGTGGTACTGGGGAATTGAACCCAGGGCTTCATGTATACAAGGCAAGCACTCTTGCCACTAGGCCATATCCCCAGCCTGAGGATTGAAGTTTAAAACCAGCCCTGGAAGGAAAGTTCATGAGACTCTTATCTCTAGTTAACCATTAAAAAGCCAGAAGTGGAGTTGTGGCTCACATGGTAGAGTGACAGCCTTGAGCAAAAAAGCTAAGGGATAGCCAACAGACCCTCAGTTCAAGGCCCAGGACTGGCACACACACACACACACACACACACACACACACACACACACTTATGTGCAACAAAACCCGTCTTTTAAAAATCAAGTTAAGCTTGAAGGATTTCATTAATGTATAATCTGTTTGTAATGATTAGGCCAGAGCTATTCATTTTTTTTTTCTTTTTTTTTTTGCCAGTCCTGGGCCTTGAACTCAGGGCCTGAGCACTGTCCCTGGCTTCTTTTTGCTCAAGGCTAGCACTCTGCCACTTGAGCCACAGCGCCACTTCTGGCCGTTTTCTGTATATGTGGTGCTGGGGAATTGAACCCAGGGCCTTATGTATACGAGGCAGGCGCTCTTGCCACTAGGCCATATCCCCAGCCCCAGAGCTATTCATTTTTAGAATCAATTTACTCTTTCACTGTTAAGTCTAGGTCTTATTTTCAGCATAAGACTATTCTCTGATGGGTCAGAGAATTAATTTACAATCAGTACAGAGCCTTTTTGGTTAAAAAATACCATATATTACTTGATATGCAAGGTACTTGTAAATAAATTGTAAACTTTTACTGCAAAAGAGGATGAACAAAGAATTTGGATGTTGATAAGCAACCTCTCCTAAGTTAGGGGGGCCCCACACTTACAGACTCCGCAGTCACTGAAGCAATCACACAGGCTTGTCTGCCAGTTGGAATTTTGGGGTGCACGAACAAATCCAGGCTGAGTTACAACAACTGTTGTTGGCACCTGAGCTTGCATTCTCAATGCAAAGTCTTAAAAGAAATTGCCTGAAAAAGAGAAAATTGGCATTGGTGGCCCCCAGGGTTTCTTGGAAGGCACTTTTTGAGGCACGATGCTTTGCTGGCTAGGGAGACAATAGAGGTGGCATTGCTCGGTGATCTGTGAAAGGAGGAGTGAGGTCATGGAAAATGAGTTAGAACAGGAAGACCTTTTCTCAAGTCTTGGTTTCGGAAACTGTGATATTAGGTATTTCACCACTCATTTCAATTTCCACATATTCGTCTGTAAAATGAAAATAGTTTCTGACCTACCAGCCTACACATTCTTTGAGAAGAATATTAAGTAAGAAAAGGTCTATGGGTGAGTTTAATAACCAATAAAGAATCAAAAGGGCTAGAGGCATGGCTCAGGTGGCAAAGCACCTGCCTAGAAAGCCTAAGGCTGTAAGTTCAATACACAGTATCACACACACACACACACACACACACACACACACACACACACACACACACACTGGAAGTGGTGCTATGGCTCAAAGCGGTAGAATGGTAACCTTAAGTGAAAAAACTTAGGGACAGTGCTCAGGCCCTGAGTTCAAGTCCTACAACTGACAAAAATTAATTAATTAAAAATAAAAAGATGGACACCAGTAGCTCATGCCTCTAATACTAGCTACTCAGAAGGCTAAGTAAGATCTGAGAATCATGGTTTAAAACCATCCTGGGCAAGAACATCCAGGAGACTCTTAATGCCAATTAATTACCCAAAAAGCTGGAAGTGGAGCTATAACTCAAGTAGTAGAGTCCTACTGAGTTCAAGCTTCAGGATGGGCACAAGGAAGGAAGGAAGGAAGAAAGGAAGGAAGGAAGGAAGGAAGGAAGGAAGGAAGGAAGGAAGGAAGGAAGGAAGGAAGGAAGGAAAGAAGGAAGGAAGGAAGGGAAAAAAAAGAATCAAGCAGCCTAGAGGCACTTGGTGGCTCATATCTATAATCCTAGCTATTCACCAGGCTGAGAACCGAGGAACATGGTTCAAAGCCAGCCCAAGAAGACAAGCCTGAGAGACTCTTATCTCCAATTGACCAGCAAAAAGCCACAAATGAAGGTATCAAGTAGTAGAGTACCAGCCTTGAGCAAAAATGCTAACAAATATCACCTAGGTCCTGAGTTCAAGCCAGAAAAAACAAAAGCAAGTATTAAGGAAGGTGTATGGCATAGCAATGACATGTCCTTTGATAGTTCCCCTACATACTCCTTAACCAGAATTTCATGAAACATTGAGGTTGACACTGCCCAGTTAACTTCTACAGCAGCTCAGTTGTGTCTTTGTTGTGTTGATAAGAAAGTAGAGGCTTGGGACATTTGAATTGCAATATTCAAATCCTTTTCAGTGTCCCTTTCTCTTTTGCCTCTCAGCCTTAGCCCTACTTCCTCATTGTCTTACTTGGTGTATAGCATCATTACCAGTTCGCATGAACTAAGAAAGTGCCTCTTTTCATATCTCCTTGTTTTTGTCTTTTTTTTTGGGGGGGGGGGGATACTGGGGTTTTGAACCAGGGTTTAGGCTTCGTGAGCAGGTGCTCTACCATTTGACATGGGCCTCCAGTGCCTTTTGCACCAGTTCTTTTGGAGATAGAATTTCACTTTATGCCTAGACCTGCTTAGACTGTGATCCTCCTATTTGTGCTTCCATTTGTTGCTGTGATAATAGACACCCTCCGCTGTGCCAAGCCGTGGGTGGAGGTAGAATACCATGAACTTTTATATTCAACTGGACTCAGACCATAATCTCTTTTTTTTTTTTTTTTTTTTTTGGCCAGGCCTGGGGCTTGGACTCAGGGCCTGAGCACTGTCCCTGGCTTCTTTTTGCTCAAGGCTAGCACTCTGCCACTTGAGCCACAGCGCCACTTCTGGCCATTTTCTGCATATGTGGTGCTGGGGAATTGAACCCAGGGCCTCATGTATACGAGACAAGCACTCTTGCCACTAGGCCATATCCCCAGCCCCAGACCATAATCTCTTGATCTCTGTCTCTCAAGTATCTTGAGCCACTGTACCTGGCTCATATTTTCTTTAGCATCCAGCTCAATGTTTGGCTCAGAGTGGGTACTTTCAATTGACATATTGAATTAAGCACTTATAACATGCTGTCTCCTACTGTAATGTAATACATTTTCACTTAAGCATTCAACATAAGATTTTTTAAGTATAAAAGAATGCATAATACTAACACTATAGTGTCTGTAGACATTCTAGCAATGTAATTATACTGTTTGATTTCTAATGTTTTTATTCCTTGGGGAATGATACTTTCCATGCCTGGAAAAATGCTTCCTTTTTTTCTACTTTTTTGGAATTAGATGCTTCCTTTCTAGGTCTAACTGCTTAGTAATATCTGTAGCTTAGGGGTTGCTCTGAATGAAAGAATAGAGAGCAGTACATGAAACTGAGAATGATATTGAAGCTTTAAGAAATGATCTTAAAAGCCAGGCGTTGGTGGCTTATGCCTGTTATCCTAGCTACTCAGGGAGCTGAGATTTGAGGATCACAGTTTGAAGCTAGCCTGGACAGTGAAGTCCATGAGATGGTTATATTCAATTAACCATAAAAAGCCAGATGGGGAGGTGTGGGTCAAGTGGTAGAGCACCAACCTTGAGCAACGTGCTAAAGGTCAGCATCGGAGCCCTGAGTTGTCCCCAGAAAGGGCTCCCCGTGGCCCCTCCCCCAAAAGCTAGGAGGCCTTTTTCGCCACACAACTGCAAGTGAATTATGTGAGGTAGCTTCAATTTGAGGCTACAGTTTGAACATGCCTAAATGGGGAAAAAACTCCCTCTAAAAATGAAACAAGGGCACCTAAGAAGCTAGGTAGAGGGACAGATGCAGGTGACTCATGCTTGTAATTTTTATCTAATAAAAAGGCTGAGATTTGAGGGCCAAGGTTCAAAGGTAGCTCAGGGATTAAAGTCTCATCTCCAGTTAAACACCCAAGAGTCAGAAGCAGAGCTGTGGCTCAGGTGGTAGGGCACCAGCCTGGTGTGAAAAGCTAAGGGAAAGCACCCAGGCCCTGAGTTCAAGCCCCAGGATTGGGGGGGGGGGGAAGAGAGAGAGAGAGAGAGAGAGAGAGAGAGAGAGAGAGAGAGAGAGGAGGGGGAGGGGGGAGGAAGGGAGGGAAAAAGGAAGAAAAAGAAAGAAAGGAAGGGAGAGAGAAAAGAAAGAAATCAGGTAACTATTCATTCCTTTGGCAATAAACCAGCTACTCAGGAGGACAATAATCATGCAGCTCTTATCTCCAATTACCAAAAAGCTAGAACTGAGGCTGTGGCTCAAATGCTAGCTGTGAGAGAAAAGCTTAGGTTAAGCACCCAGGTCCAGAGTTTAAGTCCCAGGATGAGCACACAAAACAAAACATAGTTACAGGAAAAGTTAAAGACAAACTCATGACATTTGCAGTGTTCAGGGTAAATAGATAATGTGGAGATAGAGAATTGCCATAGAATGATGCATATTTGTAACTCTTTGCATTGCTTTGACTCTTTGAACCCTGCAAGTATTTCACATATCAAATCAACCCAGAAACAAAGAGACTCAATTAGGACATGGGTAGAACCTTAAATGCAAAGTAAACAGTAACAAATGGACCTCACTGTATTATAATTAATATCACAATTATACTGTTAGGTATAGGAAGTCTATGACTGATTTTCACTTTGACAAATCAGTATTTGACTACAAAATTAAAGACAAAAAGCACTGATACTGGTATTATACTCCTGTTTGTAAATTTTTTTTTACAGGCTTAGCAATTCTGAAACATCTAAAATATAGCTAGGTTTCCATAGGATTTACTCAAATAAATATATTGTGGATAACGAGATCAAGGCTTTTCACTGTCACAAAAAGAAGTTCCAAGTAAGGAACTTGCTGTGAATTGGAAACCAAGGTAGGGACTCATGGTTATTTGCAAACATACGTGTGTGCACATGCACACACATATTACTATAGTCTTTAAATAAGATCACTCTAGCCTGGCAATAGTGACTCACACCTGTAATCCTACTAGTCTGGGAGGCTGAGATCTGAGGATGAAGGTTCAAAAAGTCAGTCCTGGGGCTGGGGATATGGCCTAGTGGCAAGAGTGCCTGCCTCGGATACAGAGGCCCTAGGTTCGATTCCCCAGCACCACATATACAGAAAACGGCCAGAAGCGGCGCTGTGGCTCAAGTGGCAGAGTGCTAGCCTTGAGCGGGAAGAAGCCAGGGACAGTGCTCAGGCCCTGAGTCCAAGGCCTAGGACTGGCAAAAAAAAAAAAAAAAACACAAAAAAAAACCCCAAAAAAGTCAGTCCTGTGAGAGACTTATATTTCTGGCCAGTAAATAGAGGTTGTGGCTCAAGTGCGAGGGTGCTAGCCTTGAGCAAAAATGCTACGGGAACACCCAGACCCTGAGTACCCACCTCAGCACTGGCCAATAAGTGAATGAATAAATGAGTGAGTGAATGAATGAGTAGACAAATAAATATTACATGGCTACAGGAGTCAGATTTGAGTGGAGTGTGACATTAGAGGATCATGATACTCACTGGTTGAGAGAAGGAGGCACAGAGCTCCACAGGTACCACCCGAAAGCCTGCAGTTAGGAGCAGGCAGGGTGAACAGCTGTGAGAGGCTTTGGGCAGATTCCTTTATGGAAGGCTAGAAGTCCGTAGAGAGTGACAAGCTTCAGGAAGCATTTTCCCTGAGTAATTTGAATATGACTGGATGAAAAATCTTCACAAAATTTATGAACATACTTGTTGGAGACCCAAAGATGAGCAATAATACATCTGGGCTGTATGTGCCAGCCACTCCAGGAGGCTGATGCAGGACTATCCCCTAAGCTCAGATTCAAGGCCCATCTGGGTAATGTACAGAGACATTGTCTTTTGTGAAATACATGGCTTTTGTTGTTAATTATTTGTGCTGGTAATGGGGTTTAAATTTAGGGCCTCAGGCTCTTATTTGGCTTTCTTGTTCAAGCTTGGCACTCTACCTCTTGAGCCACAGCTCTACTTCTGGCTTTTAGCTGGTTCAAGTCTCACTGATTTTTTTGCCCTGGCTGCCTTGTCCAACTTCCATCATCAGATTTCAGCCTCTTGAGTGGCTAGGATTACAGGCGTGAGCCACCAGTGCTTGGGTCCCAGACACATACATATATAAATATAGATATGTATATGTGTTCAAAAAATACATACATTTCCCTGCTGTGTGCACTGAGAGGGCCTAGAGCAATCAAATTTTGTATCAGGAAAGCACACTCTGTGCATGAATCTTGGTTTAAAGAACCAGTGTTCAGGGCTGGGAATATGGCCTAGTGGCAAGAGTGCTTGCCTCGTATACATGAGGCCCTGGGTTCAATTCCTCAGCACCACATATACAGAAAATGGCCAGAAGTGGCGCTGTGGCTCAAGTGGCAGAGTGCTAGCCTTGAGCAAAAAGAAGCCAGGGACAGTGCTCAGCCCTGAGTTCAAAAAAAAATAATAAAAAAAAAAGAACCAGTGTTCACTGGAAATATGGCTGATTCCAGGGCCTGAGATTGCAGGCAAGGATAAGGATAAGCCTGGAACATCTTGTATTACCAAAAATCAAAGAAGAACAAACAGAAGGAACTCTGTGCTAACTAGATGGCACTACCAATGGCCAAATCTAGGGGATTGAAGCAACCAAATAATGTTATTAATGGGTTATCTATCCCTTCCTTCCCTCCTTCTTTCCTTTCTTCTTCCCCCCCTCCTTCCCTCTCCCTCTCTTTTCCTTCCTTCCTTCCTTCCCATGCCTTCTATCCTTATATATTTTTTCTTTTTTTCTCTCTCAAGGCTGGCACCTTACTTGAGCTACAGGACTATTTCTGGCTTTTTGGTAGTTAATTGGAGTTCTTGGAACTTGCCTGCCTGAGCTGGCTCTGCACCTCGGTTTTCAGATCTCAGCCTCCTGAGTTGTTTAGGATTACAGGTGTGAGCCACGGGTGCTCCAGGGAGTCATAAGACTTTGTAATCAGTAACTTTTCTTTTGATGACAAGAACTCAGAACATACAGTGACTTATGGGTGACAGTCTGTCCTCGCATCAGCAAGCAGGCCACCTGAAATTTCTGTGTACGCTGGCCCTTTCTATCTGCTGTGCTTTCCTCAGATGCCTGTAAAGGGTTTGTACTTGCACGCCTAAGAAAAATGGCTTCCCCCCTCCCCCCCTACTTTCCGAATGGTGAACTTGTTGCCAGTAAAGCTCTTTCTACCTCCTTTTCCGTGTCTCTCAAATATCTGGCTTTGTGGGGGTTGGGGTGCCAAGCAGTAGGAAAGACAGATGTTTGCTGCATTGTGGCTTGGACAGTGTTGGAGTATTCTGGAACCTGATGTTGTTCTCTTAATCCACTCGGGTCTCAGCCTTATCAGATGTTGCTGCTCAGGGAACTGTTCAACTCAGGAAGATAGAGCTCAGATCCACCAGCCATACCAAAGGCTCCAGCCCAGCGCGTGCATTTTCCACGAGGGCTGCGTTTCTCGTTCTCAGGAAACGCATGGTCACACTCAAGATCTGTAGTTAACGAGGTGTTGCCGTTCGTTTCCGGGTTTCTTCGGGGGCCCCGGGCTACAGTGAGCCCCGGGTGCGCTGGCACCTGGCTGCGAGCTTACGGGGAGGGCATGGGCGGGTTGGAGGGGGCAGCAGCTGCGCGGGGTACCGGCAGCTACCCCCATTCCACCCCAACACACCCTGATGTGCCTCTGAGTCCTCGGAGCTACCGGGACAGAACCTACCCGGTGGAGACGTCTATCCACCCTCCTGCCGATCGGCGGCTCCGTGCGGTGGGAAGGACGCGCGGCGGAGCGCGGGGAGCCCCGGGCAGCCCTGCGCACCCGCCCGCCCTCAGGCAAGGGGGGCCGGGGGAGCTACTGGATCAGCCCCCACGGCTGCCCCCTTCCAACTGCACCGCCCCACCCCGGAACCTCGCCCACCAGGCAAGCTTTTGGAAGAAGATTTTAGATCCGCTGGGGGGGTGGCTGTCTCGCGCACGGGGTCCGCTGCCGCGGGGGTGCACGCCCACCCGCAGCCCCCCACAAGCCTCCCCATCAAGGCTGGCGCCCTACACGTGAGCCACAGCTGCACGTCTGCCCTTTGCTGGTGAGCTGGAGATGAGGACTTGTCCTCCCGGGGCTGGTTTCAAACCTCCTTTCTCTGGTGTCATCCTCCGGAGTGGTTAGGATTACAGGTGAGCCCCCAGCGCCCCGGGGGCTAACGAAACCACCCCAGCGCTGAACACCGGCACTCATTGAAAGTCCAGACAAGGGGCTGGGGATATAGCCTAGTGGCAAGAGTGCCTGCCTCGGATACACGAGGCCCTAGGTTCGATTCCCCAGCACCACATATACAGAAAACGGCCAGAAGCGGCGCTGTGGCTCAAGTGGCAGAGTGCTAGCCTTGAGCGGGAAGAAGCCAGGGACAGTGCTCAGGCCCTGAGTCCAAGGCCCAGGACTGGCCAAAAAAAAAAAAAAAAAAAAAAAAAAAAAAAAAAAAAAAAGAAAGTCCAGACAAGGCCAGAACTCGGTTTTCCGCTGTAACCCCCCCGCTACTCAGGGGGCTGAGATCCGAGGATGGCGGTTCAAAGCCAGCATGGGCAGGAAAGTCTAGGGTACATGTATCTCCAGTTAATCACCAGAAAACCAGAAGTGACCCGCGGTGGCTCAAAGAGGTAGAGTGCTAGCCATGAGTGGAAAAGCTCAGGGACAGTGCCCAGGCCCTAGGACTGCCCCCCACCCCCACCCCCCAAAGTAGAGGGAGAATTCAGATTTCCTTGCTCAATCCTTTTACAACAGTTTCGTCGGAGGAACAGGGAAGTTAAGAAACGGCGTTCAACAGACCCTGTCGGCGCTCCACTCAACCCAGAGCCCCGGGGTTGCCCACCTCCCAAACTCCAGTGCTAAAAGAATGGAAATCATATTTTGGGTGCTGGTATTCTGGAAGACCTTGGAGAAAAACACATTATTTGAAAATACCAAAAAAAAAAAAAAAAGAGATGTGTATGTAAATGTTTTTGTTTTGCCTTTGTATAATCCAGTCTGCCCCCTGCTCCCCACTCCTACCAGTGCCTGCATGTAGAGGGCATTTGATAAATAGCACTTGTGTGAGCAACTGAATATCCTTTTCATAATTGCTTATGGCAGAAAACTGTTCCTTTAACTCACTTATTTTTTCCAAGAAGCCCACTTGCAATTAATACAAATCTACAATTAATAAAACAATCTCATCTCTTGTTGCTAAGTATTTCTAAATGGATTAAATAAAATATTTTCAGTGCACAAAGAAATTATACTAGCAATATGTAAATATGCATTGAAATAACGAAATGAATGATCAAGTTAGTAAGTACAGTACAGAACTAACATTTCCTGTTAAACATAGTATTTAAGGAGGATTTAAGGCAAAGATCCTCCACTACTTTGAAAAGCATAACATGTAACAATAAATTGCTTACAGCACAATGCTGAATTTGACTAAAAAAAATTTTTTTTTTTGGCTAGTCCTGGGGCTTGAACTCTGGGCCTGAGCACTGTCCCTGAGCCTCTTTTTGCTCAAGGCTAGCACTCTACCACTTGAACCAAAGCACCACTTCTGGCTTTTTCTGTTTATGTGGTGCTGAGGAATCAAACCCAGGGCTTCATGCATGCTAGGCAAGCACTCCACAGCTAAGCCATATTCACAGCCCCTAGATCACTTTAAGGCAAAATATTTTTTTCAATGCTAATATAAAGTTCAAAAGAAGGTCTTAATTTCAAGTACTTACAATGGAGAAGTAGGCTTCAAGCAGAGAGGCTTGTGGCTTGGGAGAGATTCAGAGTGAAAGCTAATAGAGGTGGCTCTTTCTATCCCAATGGGTTTGTAGTACAATGAACAGAGCTGGACGTTCTGATTGGCTGGTGCAATCTAGACAGAAGTGCTTTCAAGCCATGTCTCTCTTATTGTGTGAATCAGTCTCCGGCCAAATAAGGTGTGTTCCTTTTCTTAACTTACAGTAAGTGCACTCATTCACCTTGCTATTATCATCTTTAAGTAGTGTACAAAGGAGTTGCCATTCAACATAGCAGTTTATGAATACAGTGCATCTTGATCAATGTTACTGTTTTCATTCCCCTATTCCTACATTTTTTTTTTTTTTTTGGCCAGTCCTGGGGCTTGAGCACTGTCCCTGACTTCTTTTTGCTCAAGGCTAGCACTCTGCCACTTGAGCCACAGCATCACTTCTGGCCATTTTCTGTATATGTGGTGCTGGGGAATTGAACCTAGGGTCTCATATATATGAGGCAAGCACTCTTGCCACTAGGCCATATCCCCAGCCCTTTTTTTTTTTTTTTTTTTTTGGCCAGTCCTGGGCCTTGGACTCAGGGCCTGAGCACTGTCCCTGGCTTCTTCCCGCTCAAGGCTAGCACTCTGCCACTTGAGCCACAGAGCCACTTCTGACCGTTTTTCTGTATATGTGGTGCTGGGGAATTGAACCTAGGGCCTCGTGTATCCGAGGCAGGCACTCTTGCCACTAGGCTATATCCCCAGCCCCCCAGCCCTTTTTTTTAAGATTTTTTTTTTTTTTGGCCAGTACTGGGGCTTGGACTCAGGGCCTGAGCACTGTCCCTGGCTTCCTTTTTGCTCAAGGCTAGCACTCTGCCACTTGAGCCACAGTGCCACTTCTGGCCATTTTCTGTTTATGTGGTGCTGGGGAATTGAACCCAGGGCCTCATGTATACGAGGCAAGCGCTCTTGCCACTAGGCCATATCCCCAGCTCATACATCTTTTTAGGGAGAAAACAATTTCATTCATTCTACAGTTTGATTGGTTTCACATGCCAGGCAGAGTCTAATTTTGAACGTTTATTTTTATTTATTCATTCAAATATGCCACTACTATGGTTTGAGCTCAAAGCCTGAGTGCTGTCCTTTAGCTTTTTCACTCAGGGCTGGTGCTGTACACTTAAGCCACTTTATGGTAGTTAGTGATAAAAGTCTCACAGACTTTCCTGTTTGTGTTGGCTTTAAACTGCAATCCTTAGGTCTCCTGCTGAGTAACAAGGATTATAGGCATGAGTCACTGGGGTCTGGCCTATTTTTCTCTTTTATTAAAATAAACAGCTACTATTTAGTGCATATTTATTGTCTTTTTTTTTTTTTTTGCCAATCCTGGGGCTTGGACTCAGGGCCTGAGCACTGTCCCTGTCTTCTTTTTGCTCAAGGCTAGCACTCTGCCACTTGAGCCACAGCGCCACTTCTGGCCTTTTTGTATATATATGTAGTGCTGAGGAATTGAACCCAGGGCTTCATGTATATGAGGCAAGCACTCTTGCCACTAGGCCATATTCCCAGCCCCTTTTGTCATCTTTTTTATTGCAGAGCTTGCAGGGAGTATTTGGAAGAAAGTAGGCTACTTGAAATTTCATATGTGATTAGAATTGTGTTGCTTTGTTTCCTGTACTATAGATTGCATTTTTAATGTTTAAGTAACCACTTTTAAATGCAATTAAATGATTTTGCTTGTGTTCCCAACCCCATTTTAAAAATTTTTTTCTGTACCAGTCCTTAGGTTTTAACTCAGGGTCCAAGTGCTATCCCTGAGATTTTTTTGTTCAAGGCTAGTGCCAGTTGAGCTCCAGCTCCACTTATTGCTTTCTAGTGGTTAATTGGAGATTAGGCTCATGGACTTTTCTGCCTGGGTTGACAGCTAAGAGTACATTGTACCTGGCACCCAGCTTGCATATCCATTTGTATCCACACAGTTCTGTAGAAGGGCACAATTATTACCCCCAGTTGGCTGGAAAAGAAAGGAGGACATACAAATGTTAAGTGGCTAGCAGATGGCAACAAGGAAGTAAGTGAAAAGAGATTCATCTGTGCCCTCAGGGCTGGGCCATGTGGCTTCCAAAACAGTAGGAAGGAGTTCCCATTCCAGACCACGCGGTGAGTGACAGGAAGGTTGGTCACTCTATTGCTGAGGGTTAAAGGAATGGGAGGCCATTGTTTTGAACTAATATCTTGCACTAGGCTCCAGCAGACCACACCAATTCAGAACGCAGCCATGTGGTAAGTGCCATATAACCCAAGTGAACTTTGAGAGATTCCAGTTTTCTCCAAAAAGGAAATTTGTTGACGGCATGGTCCCCAGTATAACGTTTAGAGGTGGGGCATTTGGGAAGTGATTGGTTCATAAAGGCTTTGACTGGATTACTGAATCAATCCACCAATGATTCACAGTTAGATGACACTATTGGGAGGTGGTGGAATGAGGGAGGTGGTGGTTTATTGGAGGGAGCCGGTCACTGAGGGTGTGCCTTTGAAGCGTTCATCTTGCCTACTGCCCATTCTCTCCCTCCACTTCCTGATTGCTATGTGATGAGCAGCCACCTCTCTCCTAGACTCCTATGCTATCATGTGCTGCCTTAGCACAGGCTTAAAGCAATTGAGCCAGCAGAGCAAGGACTGAAAACTCTAAAAGCAGAACTGGGTATTGGTGGCTCATGCCTGTCATCCTAGCTACTCAGGAAGCTGAGATCTGAGGATCAAGATTCAAAGCCAGCCTGAACAGGAAAGTCCATGAGACTCTTATCTCCAATTAACCATCAAAAAGCTGGAATTGAAACTGTGACTCAAGTGATAAAGTGCCAACATTGAGTGAAAAACCTTAAAGGCTCTGGGTTCAAGTCCCAATACTGGCACAAAGCATACGAACAATATAAACCTCTGAAACTAAAACAATTCAAAGTAATGCTTCCCTCTGTTAAGTTAGTTTTTCTCAATTATTGGTCAAAGCAATGAGAAATTGACTGACATGTCCTCTGGTTTTTTTTCTTTTTCTTTTTCTTTTTCGTTCTGTTTTATTTTGTTTTTGCGACAGAGAGAGTTTTATTATGTAGCTCAAGCTTACTTTAACCTTTCTATCTTACTGCCTCAACTTCCTGAGTGCCTGAGAATAAAAATGTGCGACCACACCTAGCTGTGCTCTTTGATTTAACCCTACCAGGAAGTCATGGTAAAATAATTGATCTACTCTTTACTTTCTATTTCTCACTTCTTCAATTCCCGCTGTCTATAAAGCCAATCTCCTCCGCTCAGCTTTTGGAGCAATCATTCTGTTTTATGGAGTGAGGTGCTTCTTGATTTTAGAATAACAAACAAAAGAGTGCTTGTCTTGTATAAATATTTCAAAAGGAAGAAACAGAAGGACTGTGAAGTATAGATGAGTAGTGAACTGCTTGCCTAGCCTGTGTGAGGTCCTGGGCTTGCTCCCCAGCACATAGACTCTCCCACAAAAAAAAAAAAAAAGAAACCAAAAGAAAGAAATATAAACAATTGTAAATGATAAAGGTAATCACCTGGATGTGATGTAGTAAAAACAGTCATAGTTTGGAGATGCTCTGACATGTCATAAAATCCCAAGTGTGTGATTTGGTAGCTATACAACCTCTAAAAGTCAGCTAAAAAATTAGAGCTAGAGTGTGGTTCAAATGGCAGAGTACCTGCCTTGCAAGTGCTAAGATTCTCAGTTCAAACCCCAGTACAACCAATAAGGATTTTTCTAAAGCTCATTTCCTTACCTCCAAATTTGGAAAGTAGAATCTACTTACCAAGGTTATTGAGGAATCATTTATAACACTTGGCTCATATTGTTTCTTTTAAAGGACTTAGGCATTTTGAATCACTTAAGTACATTGAATGAAACGAATCTTCATTAGATGATGTTTCCACAGTAATCTCATATAATCTAAAGATAAGATTTTAAGAATAAAAAGAAGTCTTGCTGTCACCAGATGCAGGTGAAGGTTTGTGAAGTTTCCCTTTAAAAGCAGGGACTCCTCACTTAGGGTCCTTGACTTCAATTGCACAATAAGAATTTCTGGACAAGACAGGATGGTAAGAAAACTTGGCAGAGCTTTACTGAATAAGTAAGCAGGTAAACAAGGAAATGTGCAGACAAACAGGAAAGCAGAAAGGCAGGGGCACACTTAACAGAATGTGTGTGCTCTCAAAGGGAGGGACACACACACACACACACACAGAGTTACTTGGCTGTTTGGGGGTATTTATAGGGTAAAGGCAGGGGGTCAAAGTTAATGAAAGCTAGGTGTTTTATCTTTGCTCTAATCACTCCTGATGTTACACTTTCTGCATTTTTGGATGTTTGAGGCACTCTTTCCAGGTAAGAATGCATCCTGCTGTAAAACAGGTCCTTATCTTTGAGCTGTTATCCCTGATGCCTGCAGTTTGGGTAGGAGGATGCTTAAGCTTGGGGAAACATTTTTCTCAGGAAGGCTTCCACCCTGTCAGACAAGTCCTTAGCTCCTGGGGTGAGAAATGCATCCCTCAGGAAGGATCACATCCTGTGGTCTCTCTTGGAAGGGAAGATGGCACTTCTGTGTTTCTAAATACCATATTTCTGAGTTGCCTTCACCAAGCCTCAGTTTCCTTAAGTTATCCGGTCTCATTGCTCCTAAAATGACTTTGTTCCTTTAATCTTGGATGGACATGAAGAAATGAATATCTCCTGCATTTGCTGTAAGCTGACCACACCTCGTTTTCCCCTTGTCTATTCTGCTTCATTACCATAGTGGAGAGAAACTGCTCTCTCCAGGAGACAGACTGGCCTCTGAGGTGTATGGCAGGTCCAGGAAGTGAATGAAAATGAGGAAAAAGAAAGACAACTCAGGGTCACAACATGAAACTCATTGGTGCCCCAGTTGGGCAAATAAAATAACAATTAAGAGACACTTCAATTAAAGAAAAAAAGTAGGAAAAGAAAAGGAAACACAACTGTTCACGGAAAACGTGCCCTTTTTCAAAACAGAACATTTTCTTTTCTTTTTGAAACATGGTCTCACTATGCATAGCCCAAGTGGGTATGGAAATCACGCTGTAGCCCGGGAGAGCCTAGAATTTGTGATCCTCTTCGTTCAACCTTGCTGAAGGTTGAATTGCTGAACACTTGGTGTACATTTGCTGTAGGAGAGTGCCAAGCTCTCAAAACACTAAGCTTGGTAATATAGAACTCCACAATCAAGGATTATAGCAATGTATTGTACTGTGGAAAAAAATAGCTTCATAGCAACATGAAGGTAACGCTGATGGGTTTGCCCCAGAGAGCTCACATAAGCAGAAAGTTCAGAGGTTTCAAAATATGGTTCTCACCTTGAAATTCTCATCCTTGGTCACCAGGTCCTATCTTTTCTTTTTTTCCTCTCTCTTTTTTTTTTTTTTGGCCAGTCCTGGGCCTTGGACTCAGGGCCTGAGCACTGTCCCTGGTTTCCTTTTGCTCAAAGCTAGCACTCTGCCACTTGAGCCACAGCGCCACTTCTGGCCGTTTTCTGTATATGTGGTGCTGGGGAATCGAACCCAGGGCCTCATGTATACGAGGCAAGCTCTCTTGCCACTAGGCCATATTCCCAGCCCCTCCTCTCTTCTTTTTTAATTTAGATATTTGGGAATATAGTTCAGTCAGTAGTAGAGTATTGGCCTAGTATTCATGAAGCTTTAGCATTTAGATATGTGATCTGTGGAAATTTATTTCATCTTTCAAACTTGGTTTCTTTGATAGCAGTAATAATGCCACCTCACAATTGTCCTAAGGCTTAAATAAATTTGAAGGTAAGCAGAAAGTACATGTTGACCTTAGAAGGTAAATGAATTGGAGGTAGGGGCACAGAAGTGGTAAATGCAGAAAAAGAAGTCATCTGTAGGCAATTGAGGACTTTTGACTTGTCCACCAGCCTGTCATTCTGTGGCTGCACAAAAATTCAGAGAGCATCGACCACCAGCAAACAAGCCAGGCACAAGGCCTGTCCTCACAGGGCTCACTGGGAAATGCGGACGTGAATGCCTAAAGAAATGACACAAGTCCAGTGAGCTCCGAGCTCCAAGCTCCGAGGTGATCTGAGAATGATTCCGAGTGCAGAAACTTGAGTAGACTTGTCAGCGGCAGGTGATATCTCAACTTGCAGAAGCAGGTAGTTAGGTGGGCTGGGCTGGGGCAGGTGAATACAAGAACGGAGGTTCTAGGAAGGGATGAATCTGTGGTTGCACTTTACTGGAGAGAAGAAAGGAGGAAATGACTGGAATACAGGGCCTCCTAAGCCACAGGGGTAACTTTTGTAATGTTCCAAGAGCCATTGTGAGTTCTCAGTAGGAATTTCTCTCTCTCTCTGTCTCTCTCTCTCCCTCCCTCCCTCCCTCTCTCCCTCCTTCTCCCTCTCTCTGTCTCTCTCTCTTTCTCTGTCTCTCTCTTCCCCTGCTTCTGCCTCTCCTCCAAGTCAGATTTGCATCTTGGAAAACAGAATGGTTGGAACAAGAAAAGAGAGAGCTAAGGAGATAAGGAAACTGTGGAGAATAAAGCAAGGGAGAAGTTAAAGGGACCCCCATCTATTCTTTTATCTCTCTGTGTATCTCTACTCTATATCTGCACGGCTCTCAACTTGCTGCAGAAGTTCACTTGCCCTCTACCTACTATGAAAAGAGTCTTTTTAAAAGACTAGTTTCAATGCGTGACAAATCCAAACAACCCAGCAATTTCAAGCACAGAGATTTATATTAAGGAAACATACTTGCAAATCTTAAATTACAAGTATTATTTAGATTAGCATAACATTTTACAGTCCATAAAAGATTATTGTGGAAACATGATACTTAAGTATTTGAATAAAATGAATCTCCATGATTTGAAAAATAGAGGCCAACTGATATCAATGGTTAGTTAATAACTTGGGAGGTAAACCCTATGTTCCAGTGGGGCCATCTACAGAATGTGGACCTGCAGGGTGCTTTGACTCTATGTTTGATTCCTTTTAGTATATGCCTAGAAATGCTATAGCTACAGCATAGAGTAAGAACTTTGTGAGTTGACTGTTTTTATTTTTCTCTCTCTCTATGTCTGTGTCTCTGCCTTTCTCATAGGGGAAAAGAGCACCTCTTTAAAAAATCATTTGAGCCAGGTGCTGGTGGCTCACACCTGTAATCCTAGGTACTTAGGAGGCTGAGATCTGAGGATCATGGTTCAAAGCCACCTGGAGCAGGAACTCCATGAGACTCTTATCTCCAATGAAGTCCGAAGTGGTGCTGTGGCTCAAGTGGTAAAGTACTTTTGCCTTGAGCAAAAGAAGCTCAGGGACAGCATTCAAGCCCAGAGTACAAGCTTCATGACCAGTAAAAAAAATAAAATAAAATAAAAACAAATCACTTGAAGCTGGTTGCTGGTAGCTCACATCTGTAATCCTAGCTACTCAGGAGGCTGAGATCTGAGGACTGCAGTTTGAAGCCAGTCCAGGCAGGAAAGGTCTTGAGACTCTTACTTCCAACAAACTGTTCAGAGAAATAAAAAGGTGCTGTGGGTCAGGTGGTAAAGTGCTAGCCTTGAGCAAAAGAAGCTCAGGGCCACGTCTAGGCCCTGAATTCAGGCCTCCAGACTGTACTCCCCCACATAATAATTTGACATTTAGAAAAAAATTTCACAGCAATTTTTCTCAGAACTGTTTTGTAGAGTATTGAAGATTCAGACGATACAAGGAGTATCAATTTGACTTCTAGAGTGGCCTTTCAAGCTCCCAAGATCTCAACACCCCGAGCAGCGCAATTACAGCACAGGAGGGAAGAAGTTGTCTCTTTCAGTTACTTCATATACTTACTTCTGTGGCTATGACTGGCTCATCCAGGCTCAGGTAAACATCTGTTATTAATCTGATTCTGAATGTTCTGATTGAATTTTAACTAATGTTTCCTGGAGGTCAAAAACCAAAGATCTGGGCAGAAACCTTGTGAATAATGAGCAAAGCATCAGCAATTCCTTGGAGTCCTCTTGGGCTCTGCCCTTTGTCCCAGGCTCATATTTAATCAAGGCTTTGGCCTTGGCCGGCTCACCTGCACAGTGCTTGGAAAGAAGCACACAGCCATCCCTCCGCAGAAGCACGGAGGACGGCTCTGCACCTCCGATTAGAATCAGTGCATGCTTATGTACCATTTGGTAGCCCGAGGGCTGTTGAGCTCAGTAAGGATGAGCTGCTCTTCTTGCAGTTCCTCTTCAGAGACTGAATGTCCCAAAGATGAGTTGGGTTATCACGACTTCAGAACTCTCTTACCACAAGAGTCAGCCTTTTCATATTTCTCCTTTAATTCTCTGAAGAGCTACTATGCCTTAAGTAAGAACAAAGGTGTAAAGAAAAGGTGCCATTTCCTTCCGTGTGTGTGTGTGTGTGTGTGTGTGTGTGTGTGTGTGTGTGTGTGTGTGTACCAGTTCTAGGGCTTGAACTAAGGGCCAAGGGACTGGTCCTTAACTTTTATGCTTCACTCTGGGGCTCTACCACTTTAGCCACACCTCCACTTCCAGCTTTTTGGTGATTAATTGGAGATATAGACTCATAACTTTCCTCAAGATGGCTTCAAAGCACAATCCTCAGATCTCAGCTTCATGAATAGGATTTCAAATGTGAGCCCCTGGCTCCTGGCTCCAATTATTTCTCCTCCCCGTCTCCTTCTCCCTCCCTCCTCCTCCTCCTCTCCCTCCCCCTCCTGCTTGAATTTAAGGCACTGTTCTCTGAGCTCTTTGGCTCAAGGTTAGAACTCCACCTCTTTGAGCCACAGTGCCACTTCTAGTTTCTTGGTGGTTAACTGGAGATAAGAGTCTCATGGACTGCTGCTCAGGCTGGCTTTGAACTGTGTTCTTCACGTTTTAGTCTCCCAAGTAGCTAGGATTACAGGCATGAGCCACCAGCGCCCAGCCTCCAATTACTTCTTTTTTTTTTTTTTTTTTTTCCAGTTGTGGGCCTTGGACTCAGGGCCTGAGCACTGTCCCTGGCTTCTTTTTGCTCAAGGCTAGCACTCTGCCACTTGAGCCACAGCACCACTTCTGGCCATTTTCTATATATGTGGTGCTGGGGAATCGAACCCAGGGCTTCATGTATACGAGTCAAGCACTTTTGCCACTAGGCCATATTCCCAGCCCTCCAATTACTTCTTGATCGATAGATAATACAATCTTTACCTGGATTACCTTGGGCTTTCAAATTAATCTTATTTTCTTCTAGTTCTTGTATGCTTTCTTGTATTTATAGTCTAAACAGAATAGATTGAACTTAATCTTTTTTTCTTTTTGTCAGTTGTAGGGCTCTAACTCAGGATCTGCGTGCTGTCTCTGAGCTCTTTTGCTCAAGATTGGCACTCTACCACTTTGAGCCACATCTCTACTTCCAGCTTTTCTAGTGGTTAATTGGAGGTAAGAATGTCACAGACTTTCCTGCGCAACCTTGCTTTGAACCTTGATCCTCAGATCTCAGCCTATGGAGTAGCTAGGATTACAGGCATGAGCCACCAGTGCCCAGACAATTTAGTCTTTATCTTAAGACAATCCACCAACACCACTTGCCAAAAAGTTCATCTTTTGACTGATTGATCTAATCATTGATACACAATGCCACATTGTGTGTGTGTGCGTGCACACGCATGTGTGTGCTGGTTCTGGAGCTTGAACTCAAGGCCTGGGCATTGTCCACGAGCTTTTTTGCTCAAAGTCAGTCCTCTATCAATTGAATCACAGCTCCATTTCTGGCTTCAAATTTTATTTTATTTTTTTTGTTTGTTTTTTGTTTTTTGCGCCAGTCCTGGGGCTTGGACTCAGGGCCTGAGCACTGTCCCTGGCTTCTTCCCGCTCAAGGCTAGCACTCTGCCACTTGAGCCACAGCGCCACCTCTGGCCGTTTTCCATATATGTGGTGCTGGGGAATCGAACTGAGAGCTTCATGTGTAGGAGGCAAGCACTCTTGCCACTAGGCCATATTCCCAGCCCTGGCTTCAAATTTTGATCCTCAGATCTACAGCTTCCTGAGTAGCTAGGATTGCAGGAGTGTGGTGTCTGATCTTAAATGTTTTCAATGTTAATAGAACTCACACCTTAATCACAATCAGAAGTAATTGTTACTTTGCCTAATACTTGAATTTAAGTAGTTTACAAAGCAGTATGAACATTGTGACTCAGTGACTATTTTTAGAAGCATAGCCACCATTCATTTTAGTTTCTTTATTCTTTTTTTTTTTTTTTCGTCAGTGGTGGGGCTTGAACTCTGGGCCTGGGTGCTGTCTCTGAGCTCTTCATCTCAAGGCTAGCGCTCAACCACTTTAAGCCACAGCACCACTTTCTAGTTTATTTATTCTTAAAGACATACATCATCCTTAATAATTGCTGACTCGTTTTCTAATCACTCTATAATTATTAACTAAGGTAATCTTCAAATCATCCCTGTGAGATTATTAGTACTAAAGTTGATTGATGAGGTCAGATTTCTTTTTTCCAGTCCTGGACCTTGAACTCAGGGCCTGAGCACCGTCCCTGGCTTCTTTTTGCTCAAGGCTAGCACTCTGCCACTTGAGCCACAGTGCCATTTCTGGCCATTTTCTATATATGTGGTGCTGAGGAATTGAACCTAGGACTTCATGTACACGAGGCAAGCACTCTTGCCACTAGGCCACATTCCCAGCCCAGAAATTTTTATTCTCTAGCGTTCTAATCATTTTCCTTTGTCTTCTTGCCTGTCTTTATCTTACCTTGTCTACTTTAATAGTCTGCTCAATACTAGTTTTAAATTTTTAGGTTTTTTTTTTCTATATGGATTCTACTTGAAAATTCTACCTTTTTGCCGTTTGAAGTGACTATTCTTTTCTCTTTCTTGCAAGGGTCTGAGTTCAATCCCCACTATTACATTAAACATGAAAAAAAAAAAATCAACCAGCGTCCTGGTGCTATTGCCCTGTGGAGCTCTAGTGGTGTTGCAGTTGAGATTGCTGAGGAAATCCAGACCTACCACCAACCCAAAGGGGAAGAAAAGGCTGGGGACTCTGCCTTTGAGGCAGAAATGGCCTGGTTGGTCACCCATATTTTACAGAGAGAGAGAGAGAGAGAGAGAGAGAGAGAGAGAGAGAGAGAGAGAGAGAGAGAGAGAGAGAGAGGATGTGTGTGTGCTAGTACTTGAACTCAGGACCTGGGCACTGTCATGTAGCATTTGAAACAGATATTTCAATTCAACATGATCAATATCACCCCTTCCATTGTTCTTTCTCATTTTTCCCAACGCCATTAATACAAAGAGAATTTTCTAAGGGAGCTTAGTTCCAATTCGGATCTGATTGTTAAATTGAGATAAACAGGTGGCATCAATGGCAGACCCAAGCTGAACTGGGGGTAGATTCAAGAGAGAAAGGGCAGTATGGTGGTAGAAGCCATGTCCATCCGTGTTTTCTGATTTTTCCACTCTCAGGTATCTTTCATTTGGATCCTGTTTTCATAAGTTAATAATGGGGAATCTCAGCTAAGCAATTTATTTGTGGGTTTTTTTATGGTCTCCATTAGACCGAGGTCTTTGGGGGCTTCTCTGGGAATAAAACTTCTCTTGGTTGATCTTCAGTGTTCTGGCTTTGTAAGTAGTCAGGATTTCTGTTTCTTCAGGGTGAGGCCTGAACACAAGATGTTAGGCTAGAGGGCAAGGCATCACATTCCTTCGGGGATAAACCCTCTATTTCCTTTCCTCCCTGCCTGGTCTGGGCATGTTGCTATGTAAATCCCCAGAGCCATGAATGCATTGGAGAGCAACATGCAGTTGCCATGGCACCCGAGTGTTTTTTTTGTTTTTGTTTTTGTTTTTTTTGTTGTTGTTGTTTTTACTTTAGTTTGTTCTAGGGAGATTAGCGTCTGAGTACTGGTCTCCTTTCAAGTGCATTGCATAGGCACAGGTTGTGTTTTTGGGTCTGCCTTCTGGCTTCTCTTGACTAGTTAATTCCCAGTTCAAGCACCCGTTTCCCCCAGGAAGCTTTCCCTAGTCTTGATGGTGTGGATCCTACTACTGTCAGCTCTCATTCTGGGGATCTCTCTGTGCCCTCCAATTAGTATCAGTCAGGGCTAGATCCATTTCTGTGTGTGTGTGTGTGTGTGTGTGTGTGTGTGTGCGCGCGTGTGTGTGTTTCCAGTACTGGGGCTTGAACTCAGGGCCTGGGCACTGTCCCTGGGCTTCTTGCTCAAGGCTAGCACTACCACTTGAGCCATAGCAACACTTCTGGATTTTTCTGTTTATGTGGTACTGAGGAATCAAATCAAGGGCTTCATGCATGCTAGGCCAGAACTCTACACTAAGCCATATTCCCAGCCCCTTTATGTGGTTTTGTTAGGTGACCTCCACCGATTCCTCTGGAATTTCATTCCTTCTTCTCCTCCATTCTTTTTGCTTTCTTCTGCTATCTCACTCTTTCTTTTTATGAAAGTGTTAGGTCCTCTCCCTGAGGGCTCCATGTAGATGCCCCCACCTCATTAAGTCTCCACCCAGTTACCTGGGTAACCTGCAGACCTGGAGGCAGTTACCTCCCCTTTCCCTGAGGTCACATCCTAATCCCCTGCCCTAGATATAAGGCAGGGCTAGGTGGGGGTCGTTCTCTCTTCTCTCCCTTCTCTCCAGCCATGGATCATCTTGGCCACAGGCCTGCCTGAATACCGCCTGAATACCGCGTGGTGTTCTCCTTTACCGGCTACCTACTTTAAAAACCTAACAGAAAGAACTCAGAATCAAAATGGAGTCACTCGTGTCAAACTCTAACAAATGAATGCATAAATAAATAAAGCCAGAAGCTCATGAAGAATCTCTTGCATATATGTGAAAACAAAAACTATCACAAGAAACTTCCAGAACCACAACTTTGTATCATGGCCACCACAATATCACATAAAAAAAGTTTCTGTGAGATAATTTTCTCTTACCAGCAACTGCTTGTCTAACCTTGGGCTGACCCCAGGACGCTATTGACCCTTGTCATCATAATTGTCTCAAGTCTCAAAACAACTTCTGGAACCTTCCTTCCTTTACAGTCTGTCCTTTCTCCTTGCATAGATCTGTAACTCTTTCACAAGATAGTGTAAAAAATGCTGCTACTTTTGATCAGAATTAAAATATTCACATGCTGTGAATTCCACGTGCTTCCTGGAAAATACTTAAGAATATATTTGCACAGGTGGCATGGTGAATGATTCTAAGTGCCACCATGTGAGTTTTCTGTCACAGTCACAAGATAGGGGAAGGCAGGCAGAAAGGGAACAATGGCACAAAAGAGTCAGAGAACCGTGCAACAGCATATCTATATACGCTTGCCAAACATCCTGTTCCACCATTGTCCTGACAAACACTTAACTGGTTAAAGCTACTTCTCTGTAAAGCAGGTGTAGTTCCCAGCCATGACCCACTAAAAAAACTTTCATAGTTTGAGATGTAAGAGGCCTCATTTACATCTCATTATAATTATGGCTTTGTACACACCTCCTCTCAAATCATCATCTTGGCTCTGAGGATACATTAGTAGATAAATCACTTCCTATTCCTTGGTTCTTTGTTTTATTTTTGTTGACAGTCCTGGGGCTTGAACTCGGCCTGAGCACTGTCCCTGGCTTCTTTTTGCTCAAGGCTAGCACTCTATCTCTTGAGCCACAGCGCGCCACTTCCGGCTTTTTTACTATATATGTGGTGCTGAGGAATCGAACCCAGGCCTTCATGTACACGAGGCGAGCGCTCTACCACTGTTGTGCCAAGTCGCAAGACCACCCCCAAGAAGACCACCGAGATTCAGACACTCCGAAATGCAAAAGCAAGGCAAGGCTTTATTTAACGAGCTGCCAACTTGGGCCTCGTCCTACCCACCGACACAGCGGAGGTTAGGAGGAAGCCCCGAGCTGTGAATACACAGGGCTTATAAAGGCAAAGAACAAGGTTACAACAATCAGCTGTGCAAGCAAGATTAGAACACAGGTACAAATCTGTTTGGCTCAGGGTTCGATTCTAAAATGGGGTTCACGTGGTGGGGCCTGACTTCAAAGTCTGGCACCTCATTTCCCCCTTTTTCTTTTTGGTACCTTGGGAGGCAATCATGGCTCCATTCTGTCCATTTCAATGGCTTGCATGTCTAGGGGATGATACAGAGGTAAGGCATGGGCCAGTAGGGCCCAATGTAGTAACAAAAGGGCCTGTCACCATTTCTTACAAGAATAGTCTCTGTACCTCTGTTTTGCATGTCTCTAGTTTATCCTGCCTCATCTTCCCAAAAACAACTCTGGTCCCTTGATTTTAAAGGGGGGCTGATGGGTGAAGATCATCCATCTTCTGTAACTTCTTCAGGCTGACTCAGGGGCGTAGACCTTACCTAGCCAGGAACCTATAACCTTAGTCTCAGTCTAACTTTCTTTTCTTGAGGCGAAGGCAAAGCGGCTGAGTTGGGTGCTTGGAGACCTCCCATGTTCCATCACGGTAGTTGTCATCCAGGGCAAAGGGGTCAGCTGGCCTGGCGTGGAAGCAATGAACCCAAATGGCGATGCCGTCTAGGGTTCCTTCCACCATGGTTCTTAGGATTTCAGTCCCCTGGTCTGAATAAATGGGGGGTAGGGACAGAAGCAGAATCATATAATGCCTTAAGTTGGGGTCACATTCTTGTACACGAGCTGCAAATAATCGAGTTTACACAAAAATTCAGCATTATCCAAATCAGCAAGCAATTCAGTCTGAAGGCTAGGGATAATGGGTGGGGGTACCCGTACATTATTTCAAAAGGAGTAAAGCCAAGCTGATAGGGAGAATTTCTTACTCTAAGCAGAGCAAAAGGAAGGAGTGACACCCAGTCTGCGCCAGTCTCTAAGGCCAGTTTAGTTAAGGTTTTTTTTAGAGTCCGATTCATTCTCTTTACCTGTCCTGAACTCTGGGGTCTATAAGCACAATGCAATTTCCAATCCGTCCCCAGTGCTATCCTCTCATTTGACAAACTTACCCTTACTAACCATTATCACAGATGACTGGCAAATTCCTGCCCAGTAGACAGACATGGGCATTGGAAAGGCATGCTTATGAACTATTCTTCTAGGACTTCCCGGCTTTAACTTTTGAAAGGCCAACAGTAGTGACTCTAGGATCTGACACCATCTCTGCCATCCAAGCAGTGGCTTACTGCCTCTGGATGCTCCATCACTTTTGTCCCAGGAGGAGTGACTTTCCACTGGACTTGGACTCAGGGCCTGAGTGCTGTCCCTCAGCTCTGCAGCTCAAGACTAGCACCGTACCACTTTTGAGCTCCACACCACTCCGTTCCAAGCACTCTGCTGGCTGATTACAGACAAGTCTCTCACAGGGACCTTTCTTTGCCCGGGCTGGCTTCGAACTGCAGATTCAGATCAATGAGTCTTATAAGGGGCCACTTTACTCCAATTATAAGCAACAAGGTGGTCCACACAGAAGTAGTTTTTAAGCATGCTCTCTTACCTGGAACTTATTAAGGGTCAGTATTAGATCTTGACAAACTTGTAGGAATCACCTGTGCTTCTCTGTGGGCCTGCTGGAAACTGTTACAAAAAACCTACAAAGAAGCTGGAATGGCAGTTAAACATTTTGGTAGCCATAATTCTCCCTTTGCAATAATTATTTAGGACAATTTTACTTCCAAACTTCTTATCTAGAAATGTATTCTTGATTTCCAAAGCCTTTTTAACACTAACACAACACTTTAGCTTTTATCTGCATCGGAAAAACTGAAGCTCACAGGCATTCTGAAACCAGGTGCCACCCTTTGCTTACGGGCTGCTTGTTTCAAAAGAGCCTCTTTTTTTTTTTTTCTTCAGTCCCAATTACTGCATGGCATGAAGACCTTTGAATTTAAACTTTGATTTGCATCATACTGCAGTCTTGAACATGTTCACACTCACACATGCACACACACATACATTTTCAAAAGATCTTAAAGTGCGCTGAATAAGCATCGGCCGTACATTTTAAGACAAAAACCTTTAACAAATGATTTTAGCATTCTCCAGCCTCATTTTCCAGGGCTTGATAGTTTTAGTAAAACGTTTTTAGTCTTAGTAAAACATTTTAGCGCACCAAACAATTTTCTGCTTACGAAGGCTGGGTGGGGGTCCCCCCAGAGTTCTTTTTGTGGACTCTCACACTCTGATTGTGAACCATCGCCTGTACATCTTTCCAATGAGCTAAAGTCAAGTCCAGGGGAGTGGAAGGAACATTCCCCATCATCCGTTTGTCAGTCTGGCACAGTGCAAGAAAGAAACACACAAAAATGAGCTATCTCCTTAACCTCCCTCCAGTGAGCTAGGATCAAGTCTAGGGGGCTAGATGGAGGTCCTCAAGATAGAATGTTATCCATAGCTCTGATCAGATGTACAAAAGGAGGAAAACACACAGGCCTAAGAAAAGCTACGAGTTGGAGATCTCCCAAGCTGGCCCACAACCTCCTACAAGGTGCAGAAGGAATGGACCCGAGTTGGCCCACAACCTCCTGCAAGAAGGAGTGGACCCGAGTTGGCCCACAACCTCCTGCCAGATAAGCAGAAGGAGCAGACCCAAGTACAAGTTGGGCGGGTTGAGTCTCGTTTAGGAGGCCCTCCTGGTCAGTTAAGTGCATGTGCTTCGACAACCCCTTCAAGAAATAAGCAAAAGCAAGACAAACAAACAGGCACATTACAGGACAAGACAAATGAACAGGGCTGTTTTCTTACCTTCGGAGTCTGGGGTCTCGGGGTCTCTGGGGCTATCCCGGACGAAACCCCAAATGTTGTGCCAAGTCGCAAGACCACCCCCAAGAAGACCACCGAGATTCAGACACTCCGAAATGCAAAAGCAAGGCAAGGCTTTATTTAACGAGCTGCCAACTTGGGCCTCGTCCTACCCACCGACACAGCGGAGGTTAGGAGGAAGCCCCAAGCTGTGATTAGACAGGGCTTATAAAGGCAAAGAACAAGGTTACAACAATCAGCTGTGCAAGCAAGATTAGAACACAGGTACAAATCTGTTTGGCTCAGGGTTCGATTCTAAAATGGGGTTCACGTGGTGGGGCCTGACTTCAAAGTCTGGCACCTCACCACTAGGCCATATTCCCAGCCCTATTCCTTGGTTCTTGGAAATGCCACCACAGGTTTTTTTTTTTTTAATACACCACAATTATGTGCATATTCTTAGTATACTCATTAGCATAATTATTAAGCCCTATCCATACAAGTAGCTAGTGGGGGTTTGGAACACTTGTCTGCTTGGCTAAGCTGCCCACCCTCCATTTCCTTTGGAGGTGGAGATGTCTGATCACTTTATAATCATTTCAATTTTAATAAAATCTAGATTGTGTTTGTGTGTATACTAGTCCTGGGACTTGAACTCAGGGCCTGGGCACTGTCCCTGAGCTTTTTTGCTCAAGGCTACTGCTCTACCACTTAAGCCACAGCTCCACTTCTGGACCTTTATGGTAGTTTATTGGAATTCCTTTTCCAGGCTGACTTACTTTACTTAACAGTTTTTTCCCAAGGTCCATCCATTTCCTTGCAAATGACAACTTTTTGATAGATGAGTAAAATTGATATATACATATATCTATAATTAATAGACCTCAGAGAGAGAAATTATATATATATATATTCCATTGTAAGGTAGTTGTGTTGTTTTTATAACTTGGCTATAGTGAAAGGTGCTGCAATAAACATGGCCTGTAAGTGTTTTTACTGTTTTCTGACATAATCTCTTTTTTAAAAAATTAATATATAATCTTTTAAATAAATGTTGAAGAGTGGCATCACTAGATCATAGGGTAGTTCTATTTTTAGTTTTTTTTTGTGGTTATGATTTTTTGGTTTTGTTTTGTTTTTGTTGCCAGTCCTGGGGCATGGACTCAGGGTCTGAGCACTGTCCCTGGCTTGTTTTGTTCAAGGCTAGCATTCTACTTCTTGAGCCACAGCACCACTTCTGGCTTTTTTCTACGTATGTGGTGCTGAGGAATCAAACCCAGGGCTTCATGTATACAAGGCGAGCACTTTACCACTAGGCCATATTCCCAGCCTGTGGTTATGATTTTTTAATGAAGAAAGAAAATGCTTGACACCAGTGGCTCATGACTGTAACCCTAGCCTAGGTAGGAAAGTCCCTGAGATTATTATTTTTATTTTTAAATTTTTTGGTAAAGGTAATGTACAGAGGGGATACAGCTACATAAGTCAGGTAATGACATGAGAACATTTCTTTTTGAACAGTGTCACCCTCTCCCTCATTCTCTCCCACTTTTTCTCCTCCAAACTTCCCTCCCCACCCAAGCTCTATAGTTCATTTCCAACATAGTGTCTAGTGAGAATCAATGCTAAAATGGTTCATACTTTTTCCCACCAATCGGTGCTTCCCCTTCCTCTCCCCAAATCAGCTAAAGTTATATACAAGACAAAGGGTGCAGAAATAAAAAACAGTGACGACGAAAGAGATTCTTATCTCTAACCACCAAAAACACAGTCTGGAAGTTGTGGCTCAAGTGGTGGAGTGGCAGCCTTGAGTGAAAAAGCTAAGGTCCAGCATCCAAGCCCTGAATTCAAGTCCCAATACTGAAACAACAACAACAAAAAGGTAGTAAGAACAAGCTCTGCTTCTGGTGCAAATAATTGTACTTTTATACCTCAGAAACTAACCTCTGAAAGGCCAAACAGAATTCTAGACACTCCAAAGCTCTGTTCCAGTGGGCTATTGTCTCTTTCTCTTTCTTGGTTGTTTATAAGGAGTAGAGTGACAATTCTATTATTCTTCCTATGCAAACAGCCAAGGCTAACTCACTGTTTCCAAAACAGATAGTCATCTGGAAATAATCCCATTTCTCAGAAAGTAGGTAATAGTTCTAGTAAAACCCAAAGCTTTGTACTCAAGGAGACTGGAAAATAGATTAACTTACTTATCTAAACCCAGTGAAAACATCATAAGCAATCATGCTCATTTATTTATCAGAAAGTCTCTAAGGATTCACAAATAGCACTTACTACAATGTAAGCAAAGAGATGCTGCCTTAATAAGTGGGGTGGATAAGCATATTTGAGGATTGGATGGTTTAAGAAGTGTGGAATGGGACTCCTTATTATGGATTCCACAGTCTCTGGTGGGTTTATATGCAATGAGTCCCCGAGGAACTGGAATTCTTACCTATGTTGTTTAAATGTACTTTAGAAAGAACCTTTTTACTTATATACATTACCATTTGGAAACACATCTCTGAAGCTTTGTCTCAGAGACTACATTTGGGATACATTGATATAAATGTAATGAATGTCGGGCCTAGTAATAAATATGGCCTAGTGGCAAGAGTGCTTGCCTTGTATACATGAGGCCCTGGGTTCCATTCCTCAGCACCACATATACAGAAAATGGCCAGAAGTGGCTCTGTGGCTCAAGTAGCAGAGTGCTAGCCTTGAGCAAAAAGAAGCCAGGGACAGTGCTCAGGCCCTGAGTTCACGGCCTAGGACTGGCCAAAAAAATAAATAAATAAAATAAATGTCCATATGGAGTTCTTCTATGCTCAGCTGAAGTCACAAGACAATAGAAATCAGGTAGCCCCTCCACTGTAGAATGAGATGACAGAAACCAGACCAGAACCTCAGGGAGGTTTCTAGAACCTCAGTTTACAATATTCCAGTTAAGTGGAAGACTGAGATCAAGAGGACTGTGTTTCCAGATCAGCCCAAGCAAAAATGTTCACAATATCCCCATCTCAAGAGAAAACACTGGGCATGGCTGGTATATGGCCATCATTCCAGCTCCTGTGGGAAGCATAAACAGGTTTAGCATTTAGCTGGGTGGGTGTAGCCATTCCCATCTCACAGGGAAGTCAATGAAGATGAATGTGACTTGCACTGAGTGCCAGTGGCTTATGTCAGTTATTAGGAGCACAGATGTTGAGGACTGTGATTTGCAGTTGGCCAGGGCAGAAAAGTCTGGTAGACTCTATCTCCAGCTTAACCAGGACAAAGCCAGCTGAAAGACATGACTTAAATGGTAGAGTACAAGTTAAGCAAGTACGCTGAACAAACACAAGGATCTGAGTTCAAACCCAGTAGCAGCAAAATAAATAAAAGAAATCTGACTTGATTTACTTGTGTTACAAAACTTGGACACTGACAAATTCAAGTTTCAGCACTCCTGTCACTCCAAAGCCTCGATCAGACCTTTCACCAAAATCCATGCTAGGGTTTTCACAGGATGCCATGAGAGGCCCTATGAACACCAGCATCCATTTCTCTAACGTGACTAGAAATGACTTCTCAGTAAATAAAACGGAAATAATTACAGCTGCTGGACAGGGTTTTTAGATAGCAACGTCAGCCTTGAAATGAAGTCAAGAGCAGCGTAAAACGGTAGGACCCCAGGCACAGGGGACGAAAGCCATGCTCCAAACCCATACCCGCTGCTCTTTATAGTTGGATGAATTTTGTTTTTCTCCCATTCAATAATTTTAGGAGAGGGGCTCCCTTTGATTGCATGAAAACAAATAAAATCATGTGTACAGAGAATACTTTTGGCATAAAGCACAAGGCCTATTACACCACTTTTTTTTTTTTAAACTGGCACAAAATCTAAGAAAAACCTCAAGGTGCAAATGATCTGCAGTCTATTTAACATCATGGCTCTTTACCCTAAATTATAAGTACATTCTTGGCTCTATTGCCCACTGTGCTGTAAGCTCCAGATACTTTTTGCTATATTTCCAAATAATCTTCAATACTTCCTCAATCAAACATCTAACTTCTGATAGGTGATGTCTCAGCCCAGGCGCATCTCTATGGAATGCTGTAGTTTAAGCCACAGCTGTGAGCCCCATATGTAGTCCAGAAAAGCAGGGTATGTCCATCAAAACCATGAGGAAAATTCCCAGGCTGCTACATGTCTCAAACAGCAAGGCCATGAAGGGCTGCCGTTTTATGTTTAGTTTTTTGAGGAATCTCCAATCTTCCTTCCATAATGGTTGCACTAGCTTACATTCCTGCCACCAATGTAATATAGGCTTCCTTTTTTCTCCCACATCCCCACTAGCATTTGTTGTTGTGCGAGAATCTCAGTGTTGCTTTGATTTGCATTTATTTTATGGCCAGAGATGTCGAACATTTCTTCATGTGTTTATTGGCCAATTTTACTTCTTCTGAATTTCTATGTTGCTCCTTGCCTACTTGTTATTCAAGTTATTGATTCTTTGGGGTTTTTCTTTCTTGAACAACTTGTATGTTCTGAATATTAGGCCTTTGTTAAACATACAGTTGGCAAAGACCTTTTCCCATTCTCTAAGATGTCTTTTTAGCTTAGTAACTATGTTCTTTTGCTGTGCAGAAACTTTTTGGCTTGATACAATCCTATTTGTTGATTCTCTCTCCAATTTGCTAAGCCTTGGAACTCTACTTAGAAAGTTCTTGCCTATGCCAATAAGTTCTAATATTTTCCCTCCTCCTCCTAGTAGTTTCACAGTTTCAGGTCTTCAGTTGAGTTCTTTTGATCCATTTTGAGTTGACAGTGCAAAGTGGTAGACAAAAATCCAATCTCAGTCATCTATATACTTATCTATTTTTCAACACCATAAGAGGCTGTCATTTTTCAACATATATTTTTGGCTCCCTTGTCAAATATCAGATGACTGTAAGTATATGGGCTTATTTCTGCGTCTTCTAGTCTATTCTACTGGTCTTTAGGCCTATTTTTGTGCCAGTACCAAGCTGTTTTTGTTATTATAGCTCTGTAGTAAAGCTTGAGGTCTAGATTTGTGATATTTTCAGCATTGCTTTATTTCTCCTGAGAATTTCTTTGGCTATCTGGGGCCCTTGTGGTTCTAGATGAATTTTTGAATTGTTTTCTTTATTGCTGTGAAGACTGACATTGAGATTTTGATGGGAATTGCATTGAATTTGTAGATTGCCTTTGGAAGTATGGTCATTTTTATGGTATTCTGCCAATCCATGAACATGGGAGGTCTTTCCACTTCTAGTGTCTTCTTAAATTTCTACCTACATAATTTTATAGTTTTTCCTGTAGAGGTCCTTTACTTCATTGGTTAGGCTTTTTTTTTTTTGCCAGTCCTGGGCCTTGGACTCAGGGCCTGAGAACTGTCCCTGGCTTCTTCCCGCTCAAGGCTAGCACTCTGCCACTTGAGCCACAGCGCCGCTTTTGGGCGTTTTCTGTATATGTGGTGCTGGGGAATCGAACCTAGGGCCTCGTGTATCTGAGGCAGGCACTCTTGCCACTAGGCCATATCCCCAGCCCCTGGTTAGGCTTATTCCTAAGCATCTTATTCATTTTTTTGTTGAGGGTATTAGAAAAAGCATTGTTTTCTTGATTTCTCTATCTGCTCATTGTTGGTATACCAAAAAGTGACTGATTTTTGTTTGTGAATTGATTCTAAATACTAAATATGTACTAATAATATTAATAATAAATAATAACTATTGTACCTGACACCATTTTTATTTGTTTATTTGTTTTGTTTTTGTTGCCAGTCCTGGGGCATGGACTCAGGGTCTGAGCACTGACCCTGGCTTCTTTTTGCTCAAGGCTAGCATGCTACCTCTTTTTTTTTTTTTTTTTTTTTTTTTTAGTGTACAAAGAGTTTATTTTATTTATTTATTTATTTTTACCTCTTTTTTTTTTAACACAAGAATATTTATCAGTAGATTAGGGATATGCATACTTCACCTGCATGACTATATATGAACCTAGCTGTATGACTACCATAGATTTTAGAAAATGTTTAAGAATTACAATAGGTCTGGACTCAACAGAGAGCCATTCAATAAGCAGTTCTCTTTTTCTGGAAATAAAAATTTACACACTAACACAAAATAAAAGCATGTCTCTAAACCAATCAGCCATCTTGTCAGCCATCTCTGAAAAAGTTGCACAATGTCTCCGACATCTCCCCAAAGGGTTTGCAGTACAGCTTCACAAAGTTATCCATGTTCCTCTCTTCCCCAGTGGCCAGCCTGGTGCATAGCATGTTTGGCTACAAACATCTCTGCTGACTGTCCCTGCAACATTTTCGTGGCTCGCCAATAGATCTGTCCACAGTTCTCAGCTCTACCAAGGGGGTGATTCAATTCTTCTTTGATGTAATCCATCCAAAGATCAAAACCCTCTCATAAGAATCTCTTAAATTCGCCATTCTGCAGGATTCTTGCTCCTTTTCAAACTGCATCATTTTTCTAAAAAAGTCGACTGAAAATGGACGGCTTTCCTGTAAACTTTTAAACACAGCTCGGGCCTTTTTGTAGCCATCACTTCGGTATGCCCAATCCAGGTATTTAGTCTTCAGTGTTACTGAGCTGGCCCCTGTGACAGCTAAAAGAGCTTTCTTAAAGATTGCTTCTGTGTCTTCTTCGCTTTTGGCACCTTCACTCCATTCTACCCATAAAATCCACAAGGGAAGACAAACCTGTGGTTTCAGGTACACAAAGGCTTCTTCAAAAGCCACAGCTATGTCAGGGCTCTTTGAGTTGATCAGCTCCTGCAGCTGCAATTGCCACATGGTCACAGAGTCCTTGAACAGCTCAGTCCCAGCTTCTGCCACCCCCAGAGCTTGCCTATAGTCTTGGTGCAGCAACAACTCAACCCATTGCTTATATTGCAATTCTGAGAGGAGCTTGAGTTCATGAGCTTGAGTTCATGGTGCTTTCTATCCTCTTCCCTCTGAGAAATGATCTACTTGTATTCTTAGAAAATCGTTCTAAACAAAAGTTGATGTAACACTTGCACATGGCCTCTGTAGGCAGATTCTTCACTGCCTCTTCATATACAGCACAGCACCTCTCCTCTCTCTGGTCCAACTCTACTGCCTTGGCTTGTTTCCTTGTAGGCTGCTCTTCTGAATTAGATTTGATCTCTAATTCTTGCCGTGCCACATAATCCGAGGTGAGAGGGTCATCTGTGTGCAAAGCCTGAAGGCCATCATAGATTTCTTTTTGTAGATCTTTGGCAAAGTCAAATCGCCATGCAATGGAAAGAAGTGACCCATGAAATTCGGCACCTTTAATCTTGCTTACAGTGCCCCAGCCCGTGGGGTTTCGTCAACAGGAGCCCGAGGGGAAATTGACCTGAATGAGAGACAAACCTGACACAAGGAGGGAGACCAAGACAGGATTCTGATCAAGGTCTCAAACTTTATTTTCGCAGGGCAGCGTATATAGTAATCAGCAAAGGGTAACTCACATAGACAGGGTCATTAGGTTGCTAGGTTACAGAACCATGGGATGGTCTTTCTCAGGACAGGGACTGGGTAAAGTTTACAAGGTTGTTAATTAAAACTAGACAAGATGTTAGGCTTAACAGGCAAGGTTGTAAAAGCATCAAACATTCTTATCAGCTAAGACTTATAGTGTCTTCTTGTTAGAGCATGACAAACAGTGCCAGATCTTATCAGTTAAGTTTTATAGTTTCTTTTTTTTTTTTTTGGTCAGTCCTGGGCCTTGGACTCAGGGCCTGAGCACTGTCCCTGGCTTCTTCCCGCTCAAGGCTAGCACTCTGCCACTTGAGCCACAGCGCCGCTTCTGGCCGTTTTCTGTATATGTGGTGCTGGGGAATTGAACCTAGGGCCTCGTGTATCCGAGGCAGGCACTCTTGCCACTAGGCTATATCCCCAGCCCCTATAGTTTCTTTATGTTACATCCTGACAGCTGTTTTGGCTCCCGGCATTACAGAAGTTTTGTAGATGATCCTGGCCAACTCGTCATCCCTAAGGATTTCTTCAGGCTGATCAAAATCCCCCATGTCCAAGGCAGCCTTTTCAAATTCTTGCTTTTCCTTCCTCAGTTTCTCAGCATGCATCAGCTCCGTTCTAAAGTATTCCTGATAGAGTTTCTGGCACTTAGGATGAAAGCGCCTAGAGTTTCTGGCACTTAGGATGAAAGCGCAGAGCCTGAAGAAAGAGCTGTCTTGCACTTTCAGAAGACAAGCCATCTTCCATTTCCCAGGTGGCTGGCATAATCCACAAAGCTGGCTTGTTTGAATGAATGGCCAACATGGCAGAGACTATGTTGCTAAGTTGAGCTTTGGTACCCCATTTCTTACAAAAAACTACATAGGACAGCCAAAGCTGTACATCATCTTTCCACTTTGCTGAAGCACGCCCAAAGACTCCATATATCCGTTGTACAATTGAATGTTCAATCTCATCCCTCTTAAATGAATATCTGATGCGTGCTCTTCTTCGCTGGATCAGCTCCAAAAGATTAATTTCATATTAATCTCCGTAGCGCAGAACAGTCCAATGCGCTCCAGCTGTTCCAATTCGGGGATACGGTCTTCTATGCATTCCTGGATTGTCTCCGCCATGGGGTCGGAGCTCTACAACTGGCCCGGCGCAGCCCACCTTCCAGGCGGGACACCCAGACTTCACGCTCACACCGACTGCCCAGCACTCTGCCACTTGAGCCACAGCGCCACTTCTGGCCATTTTCTGTATATGTGGTGCTGGGGAATTGAACCAAGGGCCTCATGTATAGGAGGCAAGCACTCTTGCCACTAGGCCATATCCCCAGCCCCCATAAACTTTCTCTTTTGCAAAACTTGTAAGTGCTTGACCTAGTGTGTAGTGGGCAAGACAGGCCTTGTAGGCATTCCTAAACTGCTACACACTCAAGTCAAATCTATCCTGGTTGGTATGGTGTGTTTGTTAAGTCAACTAATTGAATTCCTTAGCTAACACGGGAATGGATATCATCTTCTTTTAAGTCTCTAAATTCCTTTACATAAAATAAAATGTTTAGTAGTATATTTTGAAAATGAAACAGTGTATGTATATATATATATGTCTGAATAAATATGTGTTGTTTTACAGATTTTTATTCTTCTACATATTGTAGATAGATCAATATTAAGTAATGGTTCTTATATATGTGTGTGCGCCTGTGTGTGTACGTGTGCATGTGTGTGCGTGTGCAAGTCCTGAGACTTGAACTCAGGGTCTAGGAGCTGTTAGTGAGTTTTTATTGCAAAAGGCTGGTGCTCTACCAGTTGAGCCACAGATTCACTTCCAGCTTGGTGATTAATTGGAGATAAGAGTCTCATAGATTTTTCTTCCCATGCTGACTTGAACCTTGACCCTCAGAACTCAGCCTCCTAAGTAGCTGGGATTACACCAGTGCTTGGAAATTCTTAAATTTGAAAATGTACAGGATTCACTTAGGTTTTCTTTTAAAATGTAGATCCCTTTGAATATATGCCAAAGTGTAATATCTCTGGAAGGTACAGTAATTCTGTTTTTAGTTTTCTGAGGAACCTCCACACTGATTTCCATAGTGGTTATAATAGTTTACATTCCCATCAACAATGTAGTAAGGTTTCTTTTTCCCCACATCTCAGCATATGCAGAATGGGACTTGAGCTTTCCAACAAACTCCAGATGATATCAGTGCTGCAAGCTGTGGCCTGCCCTTTGACTAGTCAAGGCCTATGTTATTGCTAAGAAGTATGGAGGCAAGAAAACCTGAGTTCAAATCTATTCTCACCCTTTATGTTTCCTTGGTCAAGTAAACTACCCTTCTCTGATATCTTTAGGATGAGAATGATATAATATATCTTGTTGGGTTGCAGTATTAATGGAATGAGACTATATCAATAGACCCAATAATGAAGCACTGTGTTTCATCTATGTCAGTGGCCTGACAGGCACACCATTGTCTCTATGCCCCTGGATAGCAGAGACTATCCAGTGGTTTAATCCTGTGGAAAGGTGCTTGTAATCACAATGCTAAGTGAAATGATGGCATCATGGAGAAATGGCATGACCGATGGGTTAGGAATCAGAAGACATTACAAGAGTAGGAAAGCTAGGATTCAAATTGGGATTTAAATTTTTTTTTTTCTAGCCCCCTTTCCTACTAGATACATCAATTCTGTCTATAGTAGGCCCAACCAGCAGTTTCTGTTAAGAATGAAACCTAGCATTTCTCCTTTGAGAAAGTTCAACCTCCCATTTCTGGAACTTGGGCCTCATTACACAACCTAGGATTCCCATAGATTTGTTCACATCCTGATTGAACTTCCGCGTGTTTGCAAACTACTAGCTGTCCTCTTGGTTTCTCTTGAGTTAACCAACCCTACTCTACCCCTTTCTCTTCCTTCTGCTTATTGTGCCCATGTGGTACCGGTTATCCTATTTAGCTCTACAAGTACACATACACACGTTTGCACATGCACACATGCACACACACACATACACAACTACAAGCTGCTCAGGTATTTTAAAGAGTAAGATGTAGATATAAACCAGAGTTTCTCACCCTTGATACGATTTGTTAAATAATTCCCTGCTGGAACCTGGAGAAGATGGGGGCTGTTCTGTTCATTGTCAGGTGTTTCCAGCATCTCTGTCTTCTATCCACCAGATGCCAACAGCAGCTCTCTCCCTCCTCACTGTGCTGAGCTGGAGTAAGCAAGCTTTTCACTAGATATTATGCCTAACAGAGATATGACCATTCCTAACTAGCAGAACCAATATTCACAGGAAATGTTGAAACCAATCATAAAATAAGAAACTTTCTAGAACAAATTCAGAATATTTTGGTTAAACACACCAGTCTTTGTAGTGATTCAGTGGTTTCTTATTTAATAACTATGAAAAATTACCTGTGGGGGGATGGGCTTTCTACTAGTACATTTAAAGACCATTTTCAGTGCTGGGAATAGAACCTAGAGCCTTTTGCATGCTAGGAAAGCATGCTATCACTGAGCTGGAACCCAAGCCCTTGGTAGCACCTTTTCTTCTCATTTTTATTAGTGCATATTCATTGTACTATGTAGAGTTTCATTGTGATATACATGTACATGTATGCACATGATACATTTTGACCATACACACCCTCTCTATTATTCTGTTATCCTCCTTCCCTATCACCCTCAGAAAATCTTGAAATTTTAAGAATGGTTCATGAGTTTTGCATTCATTCATACAAAGAACTTCAACAACATTCTTTCTCCTCACTTCTTTATTTCTTTCCACCTATTGTTGTCCCCAAATAGTCCTCCATTATGTCCACGTCCAGTTTTTTCTTTAGATCTAGCTTCTGCAAAGGAGAGAAAAGCAAATGGTTCTCGCCTTTCTAAATTTGGCTTGTTTCATTTAACATGGTGATTTCCAGTTCCATCCATTTTCTTGCAGAAGGCATAATTTCATTTTTCTTTATGTATACATGCAACATACCTTCTTTTTAAAAAATGTATACATTAGGGCAGTTACATGGAGGATGGTTAATTATGACATTTCTACTCAAACATAATGTATATTCCAAATAATCTCATCCATTCAATCATTCTCCCTTCCACTTCCTCCCCCTACCGTAGACAATTATAACAGGTTTTGCTGTTCTAGTCTTGTACCTGCAAGCTGTCCATCTAAGCTATATTTATCTTCCCTCCTATCCTCCTAGCCCACTATTACCCATCTCCAACAAAGCCTTTTTTTTTTTTTACAATGCAGGCCAAATGATACTCCATTGTGTATATATACAATATTTGATATTTTAAATATTTCTTTATTAATCTGCTGATAGGCACCTAGGCTGACTCTATAAATTGATCGTTATGAATAGTTCTGCAATAAATATGGATGTTTGGGTGTCTCTATTGTGTGTTGACTTCACTCCTTTGAGTATAAGGGCAGAGTGGTATAGTAGGTCTATTTTTTAGTTTTTTGAGAAACCTCCATACTTGTTTCCATAGTGATTGTATTATTTTATTTATTTATATATTTATTTTGCCAGTCCTGGGGCTCGGACTCAGGGCCTGAGCACTGTCCCTGGCTTCTTTTTTTTTGCTCAAGGCTAGCATTCTGCCAACTTGAGCCACAGCCCCACTTCTGGCCTTTTCTATATATGTGGTGCTAAGGAATCGAACCTAGGGCTTCATGTATATGAGGCAAGCATTCTTGCCACTAGGCCATATTCCCAGCTCCTGATTGTATTATTTTTGTATTTCTATCAAATAGTATGAGGTTTCCCCTCCCTCAGCAGTCACTTCGGCATTTATTGTTGTGTATTTTTTCACAATAGCCATTTCGACTGGGGTGAAGAGGAACCTCAATGTTATTTCGCTAAGAAGATAATAGGATTGCAACACTAGGGAAAAAACCTGCAAAAATGACTATGATAGCCATCGCAGAACAACTGGGAGCACGCACGGAATTTATTGTAATCAGCAAGGGCAGGGTTGGTAGTAGGGGAGGAAAAATGGCGAAAAGTAGAGCTAAATTATCTTGAATTCTACATACTCACATACAATGAGGCCAAAATAGGATACTCTTAAGAGAGAAACACCAAGGTGCAATGCTTATGTAGTTCCTTATATTTACATAAAATAACATATACACATGGAAAGGAACTCCAAGGTATGGAAACAAGAGACCTCTCTTCTTTTTTATTTTTTTGATGATTCTGTCTTCTTTTCCTTATGTATGGTGTCTTCAAATGTCTATCTTCAGGAGGGTGGAGGGGAGGGTACAGAGCTTGAGGGAAAAAGGGTGAAAAAGTGTAGCAGTGCTGGGAGGGAGGAGATGGGAGAGAATGAGGAAACAGAAGGCTGCAGGAAAGGAAATGTGTGTTCACTTCTATAATAACAATAAAGTAAGTTATTAACAAAAAGAAAAACAATCTTTCCCAGCTTTCTTCTCTACCTTGGGGTTAAGTGTTTCCTGAAAGTAGTCTCAGCATTTTATCTCACCACATATAAATTGTGTAATGTGTGCCTGATAACACTGTTGGCTTTGATGCAGATGTGACAACATATTGATGAAGGCAAAGGCTTGTTTACTTTTTAAGGATTCCTAGAATTCATTTACTTCCCAAGACACTAAAGAATCTTGAAACTTGTTTATAAGGAAGAATTAGCCAGGTGCTCATGCCTGTAATCCTAGTTACTCAGCTCAGATCTGAGGATTGAGATTCAAAGTCAGCCCAGGGAAGGAAAGTCTGTGACTCTTGAAGTAAAGTTGTGTTTCAAGTGGCAGCATGCCAGCCTTGAGCAAAAATGGTAAGGGGCTGTGAGTAGGCCCTGAGTTCAAGCCCTTGTGTCAATGTGTGGGTATGTGTGTGCACACACACACAGAGAGAAGGAGGAGGAGGGAAAAATAGGAGGAGAAGGAGGAAGTAGAAGAGGAGGAGGAGGAGAAGGAAGAAGAGGAGGAGGAAGAGGGGGAGGAGAAGGAAGAAGAAGGAGAAGAAGAAGAAGGAGGAGGAGAAAGAAGAAGAAGAAGAAGAAGAAGAAGAAGAAGAAGAAGAAGAAGAAGAAGAAGAAGAAGAAGAAGAGCAGAAGAAGAGCAGAAGAAGGAGGAGGAGGGGGAGGAGGAGGGGGAGGAGGAGGGGGAGGAGGAAGGGCAGGGAGGAAAGGGAGGAAAGGGAGGAAAGGGAGGAAAGGGAGGAAAGGGAGGGGGAAGCAGCAGGAGCAGCAGCTAGCCACCAGTGGCTCACACTTGTAATTCTAGCTAGTCAGGTGGCTGAGATATGAGAATCATGGTTAAAGCCAGGGTGGGCAGATAAATCCTAGAGACTCTTATTTCCAACTAACTTTCTCTCTCTCTCCCACTTCCTAGAGTTCATTTTGATAAATATTATTTTACATGATCAGCGGCACAGAGGCCTTGTGCCTTATGTCCTCCCCTAAGAGTATCCTTCCTTTGTCTCACTGCGTGCGTCTAGTCCTGTGTAATTCATCATGTATTTTACATCTAGCTTCTGCATGTGAGAGAAAACATGCACTGTTAATTTCTCTGAGCTCTGGAGTGAATCTTTAAAGAGAAGAGAGTGCAGAGAGAGTTGTCTTTCTAGGTTTTATAACTTTCTTTGGGGATGACGGGGTTCTGTGACTAGTTTTGGAAAAAGGAAATTCTCATTTCTAGGACTTACTCTCAGGGAGAAAGAAGACAGAGCCCATAAGAAAGAAGAAGTCCAGGAGACCTTGTTCTGATCCGACCTGCTTCATTGCAAGTAGTCAGGATGCCAGCATGTAAGACGTTGGGGTATCATGTTCTGACCCCAAAATCCAGGTTATTGAGATTTATGCTCCAAGCTCTGGGTGAAGACAAGGGGAGACAGAAAACTTGGAGCAGAGCAAAGGCAATGATGGATGGTACTTCGAAGCCCTCACTTTGGTGCCACTGTGGGGTCTGCTTTCCAGAAGGCAAGGTTACCATGGCAGAGCAATTTCACAGCAGAAGAAGGTTTCAGAGTGTCTCAGCAGGGATGGAGGGCAAGAGGAAGATGTAACAAAAAATCATAACATGTGAACTTAGTAGTACTGAAGGGCTAGATGAGGGGTAAGAGAAGAAATGAATCATTTGATGAATCATTAGGTAGGTGAGGTGGGGTTCGCTACAATGAAACAGGGTTCCCGCCCCCCAAGGGAGGGGATTCCTGGTTCCTCCAAGAGTCCACCACACAGTCTCCAGCTACAAGATGATAAAAAGATAGATTTATTGGGGAAGTAAAAGGCGGACAAAAAGCAAACTGACCAGCCTTGGTTACAGCCCAGACTCAGGAGCCGGAACCACACGCACTTGTGGCCTTCCAGCCTGGTTATAAGGCAAACATCACAGTCAAACTTGCCACCGGCAGGTGGCCAGTGAGGATACAGCACTTACAGAGCATGCTAGGCCGATCGCAGGTGGCCAGTAGAGTTACAGTCTGTCTCATAGTATCTGTTGGGACCAACCTATCATTCTAGTTAGAATTGGTGCATGGATTTGACATCAGGTGGTTACGCCCACTCATGGGAGGGCACAGGTTCCTTTGAACCTTCCAGGCCTCAGGTGGTCAATTTACATAACTTATAATAATAAAGGGGCGCTTCCCTGGATAGGGTGGGGGAGATCTTAGTGAAGATGGAGTTGGTTTCTGCTCTAATCTGAGCGGGAGTCAATCTGACGCCCCTCCACAGTCAATGATGGTGCTGTCCAGATCTGACTTCCCTATTACAGTAGGCACACCGACATGCAATGTATAGAACCACCTCAATTGTTTCCAGGATTAAATGTACTGGCTATATTGCTACTTTATTTAGCAGAGGCTAAAAATCCCTCCTTCCTATAGGTGTAACCCTAAAGTTATCTTATATTTCATGACAAAAATTGAATGACTCATATTACTAAAACCCTAGTCAGAAGTAAACAGAGGTGCTTGTTCTTGGACTTGGTAGGAAAGCGAAAAGGTTATTGTGGTACTTCTTGCAGAGTTGGTTACTTCCTCTATTACCATTTGCACACGGACTAGAAAGTACAATAGCAGCATAAATTCTGTCTCATTTTACTGAACTCGTGAGTATACAGTAGCCACTCTCTATCTACCCTGTGAAATCAGAAAGACAGAAAAATCACTCCTGTTTTGGAAGAGCTCAAAGCCTGAATGGTGACACAATCCAGACTGTTTGCCAAATACTCTTACGATCTGACAAAGCAAGAAATCATCACATGCTGGGCCACTTACTGTGTAGATAAGGCTGTGATTTATTGAGAGCCTAGTAAGTACCATGCACAAGATAATTTCATTTTGAGGAATGGATTAGCTTGCATCATTACCAGCCTTAATTGTTATTATTATAATAACATCCTAGAAATCTCCAAAGTACTAAGTATTTTTCTGTGTGTTAGTGAGTGGCTGGCAGCCCCTATGTAGATTCGCCATGGGGGCTGTTCACAGGATAGACCAAGGTATGGCCAAGGGTTGGAACTTGTCATCCATATCACCCATGACATCTAACACAAAAAAGGCTGGGGCTATGGGTTAGGTAGGTGAGCATCTGCCTAGCAAGTGCAAGGTGCCGTGTCCAAATCCCAGAAGGAAAAAAAATGGTTACAAGGGCTAGCAGGCTCTATAAGTAGACAGTAACAAGTACCCAGCAAAGATTTATTTTTCTTTTCCCACATTCCCTCAGAAGAATGAAAAAACAAGAATGGGAGTGAGAAGAAGTAGGAGCAGAAAGTTTAGCCTTTTCATGCAGGATGTGGACAGCGAGAAAGGGAAGGACTGAATTCAGGTCCTTGCTTTCTAGCTGGGGATGTGGGTTGCTATCAGGATATTTGCTGATGCATAGCACAGCCTAGTTGTATAAAAGAACTTTTTGACTCACGTAACTGGAAAGTACAGCCAGTTTTAGGATCCGCTTGTTGCCAGGATGCTTAGCCCTGTGATGTGGCCCAGGCCCCTTCTCCTGGCTCAGCTCTTCTTCATTCTGAATTCATACCTTTTCCGCTCCATGTACCCCTGTAGAGCTGACAGCCCCAGGCCTACCGTTTCAGATTCTGGGATAGAAAATAAATAACAGCAATAGCTCCTAACATAACTGCTAACTACATGGATGGCACTTCTAACTTTTTTGCATCCATTGACATGTAATTTTCACCATTATGCTATGGAGTGGTTGCTGTAAGGTTCAGCCAAAAGGAAACTGAGTCACATGGCCCTGGCAGAAAAGAGTGTATTGGGGGGAGAGCATATGCTGGCCTGCACATGATGGACGTTTGCAGGGGGTGCAAGGGGTGCAGGGAAAGGGAAGGGAAGAAGGGCAAGGGGCAAGGGGCAAGGCAGCATGGGGGATAGGGCAAAACAAAGTGCTGAACTAGAGATGGAGAGTGATATAAGGGAGAGGGCAGGAAAGGAGGAGTGGCCATGGTCCTGGAACCATGGAGGTCCCGAAGCCTGGAACCTCCCACAGTCGGAAGGAAGTGTGACTGGGGAGGTCTAGCATGTGATCTCAGAGGAAGGGGAAGTGACTCCTGAGCCTGAGCAACCTTCCACTCACCCCAGGTGAGTGCCGCGCAGTTGAACCCTAGGTCCTTCTGTTTGGGTTCTTTGAGACTAGAGGAAGGCTCTAATTAGTCAGTTTGCAGCCACTTGTCCACCTGGTGTGCTGGTGTGCGGCCATGCCATCTGACATCCAGTTTCTGAGCTAAGCAGGGAATGGATGGACCTGCAGAAGAATATCCAGCGCTCTACTCAGAGCAAGAGAGATGAGGTGCTCTGAGGATATCAGATCAGCTTTCCCACATGATTGAGGTGGGAAATGAAAGTGTAAACCTTTCCACGGATGAACTCTGTCAAAAAGCTAGAATCTAAAGCTAGGAATGATTGCCAGTCTCTGGTATCTCACGCCTGTAATCCTAGCTACTCAGGAGGCTGTGGGAAACCTTGAGTGGTTGGTATGCTTGGAGTATGAAGAATGCCAGTGGGAAAACCCTAGTTGTATGCTCGCTTAGACTGTGTGAGTGTTTGACCTTCTGCAGTAATCCTGTCAAAAGACAGGAATGAGTGCCTCAAGTTGATTATCTTTATTTCATCCTAGTATCCCAGATAAACCACTACCAATACTACTCAACTTACTGTTTCCTGATTTTTTTTTATTATCTGCCTCTTGGAATGTGTCCTTTTTATTTATTGACTCCATCAAGATAGCCTCAGGACAATCTTATTTTACAAAAAGCATAGAGTGAAACAAACTATACAAGTTGTGGGTGGGATGGAAAGGGAAAACTGGGAAAGAGCAAGGGAAGAGGTGACATGTTAAAAAAGAAATATACTCTTTACCTGACTTACATAACTGTAACCCCTCTGTATATCACCTGGATAATAACAATTTAAAAAAAGCAGAGGGTAGGGCTGGGGATATGGCCTAGTGGTAAGAGTGCTTGCCTTGTATACATGAGGCCCTGGGTTCGATTCCCCAGCACCACATATACAGAAAACGGCCAGAAGTGGTGCTGTGACTCAGTGGCAGAGTGCTCTAGCCTTGAGCAAGAAGAAGCCAGGGACAGTGCTCAGGCCCTGAGTCCAAGGCCCAGGACTGGCAAAAAAAAAAAAAAAAAAAAGACCAGGATTTAAATTTGTAAACAAATTATAATTCTATATGTTAAAAAGTATCCAGAAAAAAAGCAGAGGGTGGGGGAGACATCTTTAGTTTAATTATCTCTCTCGGTTAAACTTATTTCTTGCCTCTTGTTGATATTAAAATATTACTTACCTGGCTGGGGATATGGCCTAGTGGCAAGAGTGCCTGCCTCATATACATGAGGCCCTGGGTTCGATTCCCCAGCACCACATATACAGAAAATGGCCAGAAGTGGCGCTGTGGCTCAAGTGGCAGAGTGCTAGCCTTGAGCAAAAAGAAGCCAGGGACAGTGCTCAGACCCTGAGTCCAAGGCCCAGGACTGGAAATATATATATATATATATATATATATATATATATATACACACACACACACATATATATGTATATATATATATATATTACTTACCTAATAATGAAAGATTCTGAGGGCTGGGAATATGGCCAAGTGGTAAAGTACTTGCCTCATATACATGAAGCCCTGGGCTTGATTCTTTTTTTTTTTTTTTTGGCCAGTCGTGGGCCTTGGACTCAGGGCCTGAGCACTGTCCCTGGCTTCTTCCCGCTCAAGGCTAGCACTCTGCCACTTGAGCCACAGCGCCGCTTCTGGCCGTTTTCTGTATATGTGGTGCTGGGGAATCGAACCTAGGGCCTCGTGTATCCGAGGCAGGCACTCTTGCCACTAGGCTATATCCCCAGCCCCCTGGGCTTGATTCTTCAGCACCACATATATAGAAAAAGCTGGAAGTGGCAGGTGGCTCAAGTGGTAGAGTGCTAGCCTTGAACAAAAAGAAGCCAGGGGGGCTGGAGATATAGCCTAGTGGCAAGAGTGCCTGCCTCGGATACACGAGGCCCTAGGTTCGATTCCCCAGCACCACATATACAGAAAAAACGGCCAGAAGCGGCACTGTGGCTCAAGTGGCAGAGTGCTAGCCTTGAGCGGGAAGAAGCCAGGGACAGTGCTCAGGCCCTGAGTCCAAGGCCCAGGACTGGCCAAAAAAAAAAAAAAAAAAAGAAGCCAGGGACAGAGCTCAGGCCTTGAGTTCAACCCCCAGGACTGGAAAAAAAAAAAAAAAAAAAGATTCTGAGATATCATTGCATGGGTTTCTCTTCATCCACCTGCCCTGGAATGCTGGTCAAAACCAGCAGAAGAAGAAGAAAAAAAAAAAAAAAAAAGAAGTGGCGCTGTGGCTCAAGTGGTAGAGTGCTGACCTTGAGCCAGGGACAGTGCTCAGGCACTGAGGCCAAGGCCCAGGACTGGCAAAAAAACAAAAAACAAAAAAAAACAAACAAAAAAAAAAAACTTTTTAAGTAATCTTAAAGTAATTGTGCAAAGGAGTTTCAATGAAAAAAACAACACGAGCTGGGCACTTGTGGCTCACGCCTGTGATCCTTGCTACTCGGGAGGCCGCGATCTCAGTTTGAAGCCAGCCCAGGCAGGGAAATCCTCCGAGACTCACCTCCATTGAGCCAGCTTCTGAAGCAAAAAGGCTCAGGAGCAGTGCCTAGGCTCTGGGTTCAAGCCCCAAGACCAGCACAAAAATGAACAACTTTAACCAATCCACATTTCTCCACCAGATCACATTTAAAGGTTTCTTTTTGAGCCCAGGCCTCACGCTGGGGGCTCTGCAAAGAGGCCCAGAAGTGAGTCGGTGTGACAGGTTTTGTTTTCTTACTCCTGGGAATTGCTGTGTAAGCAGTTCATTTTGCAAACGAATTTATCTATACCACTCTCCAGAACTAAGCCAAAAATATGTAAAGTAAGCTACCTAATTTTTGTTTCAATTAAAAAACAAAAAAATATATATAGCGCTGGGACTGCCTGGGAGTGAAAGCCTAGGGGAGCACTGTCTTGGGATGATGGCGTCCCCGGAAACTCTGAACATTGAAGATGTAACTGTGAACTTCACCCCCAGAGAGTGGGACCTGATGAACGCAACACAGAGGAAGCTGTGGAGAGATGTGATGTCAGAGGTTGCCTGTCTGCTGGAGTCCATCGGCATTTCCATTCCACATGGCAAAGATGGCCGTCTTTACATAGAACAAGTCAGCGATAAAGTCCCCGTGACCCCGTCAGTGCAGAAATCTCTTTATCTGCAAGACTCACTTGACAGGAATGACTCGACAGAAACAAAGACTCACAGCTCTTCATTGACACAGAGTTTGCTAAAGGATGCAGAAGACATCTCCTGTGTTAGCCTACACCGAGGAGAGAACCACCATGAATATTCACGTACTCCTGAGCACCTGGAACACAAAGAAATTGATCATCTACATGGCAATGGCATTATGAAGAACTCGTTAGACATTAGACAATGCAGTAAGTCTCTCAAGAAAAACAGTGTGACTGTGGTCTATGTGCTAAAGTCTTTGTTGAGAGCAATGAACGCTGTAAACACAATGTAACTCACACTGGAGGGAAATCACATGGTTGTAGTTTGTGTAGGACAGCCTTTGTTCCTTCAAAGTCCAGTCACCATACGACTGCACACGATGGAGACAAAGCGTGTGAGGATAGTGACGTGGGGCATGTACCTGGTCAACCCAGGGAGCTCAGTTGGCAGGATGGAGGAGACCCTAGACAGGAAGTTGATGACAGCCACCTGTGTACTGCCCCCTCCATTCAGCCAAGTCACTTCCGGCAGCAGGAGCACATGCCCACTGGAGGAGGGGCAGATGAAGGTACCCTCTGTGTGTGGGAAGCGGTCACTCAGTCTTCTCATTTTGGAAATCAGGAAGGAGCACATGCTGGAGAGAAAGCATAGGCGTGTCCTCCCGGTGGGGAAGCCTCCCAAAGGCCAAGTGACCTTAAGACACATAACAGAACACACACTGAAGAGAAACGGCATGAATGTCACATCTGTGGCAAAGCCTTCAAAAGGCCAAGTCACCTTAAGGCACATAGCATAGTGCACACTGGAGAGAAACCCTATGAATGTCGCACCTGTGGGAAAGCCTTCGCTTTGAAATGTTCTCGTGCCAAATGAGAGAATGCACACTGGAGAGAAACCCTATGAATGTCGAACCTGTGGGAAAACCTTCACTGTGCAATCTTCTCGTGCCGCACATGAGAGAATACACACTGGAGAGAAGCCCTATGAGTGTCGCACCTGTGGGAAAGCCTTCACTATGTCATCTAAGCATGCCATACATGAGAGGATACACACTGGAGAGAAGTCCTACGAGTGTCACTACTGTGGGAAAGTTTTCTGTTATTCCTCCAGCCTTTTTAACCATAAGAAAGTACACACTAGAGAAAAAAATGATGCATGTCATCAGTGAGTGGAATCATTCAGTATCTCATTTAAACCTTGCCAGGTCGAGAAATGAGAGCAATCACACAAATGCAACCTGTGTGTGGAAGGTTTTGGTACACCGTGTAACCTTAGAAAGTAAGAGCAATCCTCCCGGAGGGAGAACTCAGGAGACGCATCTGTGTGGGAAAGCCTTCAATCAACTCATCTAAGACAACACCAGAGGACATGTACTAGACAGAAACCACCGACAGAAACCATCTTTGTGAGAGGCTTTAGGCCTGACTATCCGCGGGTGAGAAAAACTATGAACATCGCAGCTCTAGGAAAGCCTTCAGTCATCATGGAGGGTTGGCTCCCTCAAAGAACGAACAGTGGAGAGAGACCATGAGTGTCACTCGTGGGAAATCTGTGAACTGATCTACTCCTCTTATACAGAATCAAACGTTGCACACTGATGAGAATCCACAAGAACATTTTTCATGTGAGAAATCCTTCTGTCTATAGTTAGCCCTTCAGTGTCATGTGGGAATACAGAAAGGAAAGAATATAGCTGTGTGGGGTATTATATCTTGCTTGTAGATTATGCACATAAAAACTATGACTGGGCTGGGAATATAGATTAGTGGTAGAGTGCTTGCCTCGCATACGTGAAGCCCTGGGTTCAATTCCTCATCACCACATATATAGAAAAAGCCAGAAGTGGCACTGTGGCTCAAATGGTAGAGTGCTAGCCTTAGGCAAAAAGAAGCCAAGGACAGTGCTCAGACCCTGAGTTCAAGTCCCAGGACTGGCAAAAAACAAAACAAAACAACAACAAAAAACTATGACTATGACTCAACCTTTAGTGAAAATTTATATATGATGACTAGAACAAGAAAAGCCACCTAGAGACCCAAACTCAGTTTGGCTAGTCAGTCCCTATGCACAAACACATTTAAAGATGTATGTGTGTAATCTGCTTGGATTCTAGCGAATGTAGGAGTCTGTAGTTACAATGTTAGTTTCAAATACCCTAAGGGCCTTGTTGGGAAGGAAACTCCTAATCCATCCTTAATGGACAAATCTTTCCATCTATGATGTTTGTGTGTGTGTTTTGGTTCTTTGTTGGTCTTCTGGCTTGAACTTGGTATGAGGGCTGTCAACTATCCTTTAGCTCTTTTTTCTCTAGGCTAGCACTCTACCACTTTGAGCCACAGCCCCAATTACGGGTTTCTAGGTTAAGTGGACAAGTTACCTGGCCTGGCTAGCTTTCAATTTTGATCCTTAGATAATCAGCCTCTTGAGTTGCTAGGATTACAGGCATGAGCCAACAGCACTGGGATACAATGTATTTGTAAGTAGTAGGAGATCACATCACTTGACATACCTCATTTGTCTTTAATTTTGTGAAAAAATATTCATCTAAGCACCAGGTATGGCATGCAAAAAACCCTGAAGTAACAAGTTCTAAAAACACTAAGTATTCCATCTAAATGAATGATGAACTTTTATAATTGATAGCTTTTTTATTTAACAGCCAAGTTTGTGGTACATGTAATGTTCCATATTGTATATGATGTTTAGTGTCGTGAGTGATGAAAATCTGAGTGGATAACGATGTAGTTTTCAACAATAAGATTCACTGAGGAAGATTGATCTTAAAAAGAAAGTGGAGTCATTTCTGATTTATTGGATGTCAAATAATCTTTAAACAATATATAGATATGTATGAATACATATGTACTTTAGTGAGATTGTATAAAATTAATAAGAGGAATCATCACATGTAGATTTGGATGACATGACAGACCTAATTTTCAGATAGAATTAGGAATACAGATTTCAAATAATTGAGAGACTAGTTTGAGAAGATTTGACATTTATTTTGTTCTACTTTTTATCATGAAGTTTAACCCAGAACACTGGATCTGAACTCCTTGATAGGTGGGAAGATATCGAGCCCATACTTTGGGCCATTGCTTCCTTCAATATCCTTTCCTCTGAGATAATTTCCAACTTCTTCACGTTAGCAGAAATCCCCAAATGTGCTGAGAAACACAGCACAGGATTTTCTCTCCTTCCCAAGTGTCTAGGAATGCCATGACTATATCAAAGGTAAGTGCCTGGGTAGGCAGTCTAAGGCATTTGGGGCTCCTCAGTCCTCCTCAGTACATGGGTGTTACCATGTCTGTTGGTCAGGCCCTCAGAATACTCCTGATGTTTTTGTCCTTAAACATCTCCTTTGGGCAGAGTAATGGTGGGAGCTGCTCTAAGTCAAAACATCATGATAGCCCTGAGATAACTTACATAAAATATTTGGAAACATATAGCATTCACATCGAAATTGCCTGACCCGAGTGTCTCAGATATGTAATCCCAGCTTGTCAGGAGGCTGGGAACAGAAAATTATTTGAAGCCAACCCAGGCAGGAAGTCTACGAGACTCTTACTGACTGCCCCAAAGTCAGCTGTGCAAACGATGGCTCAAGGGGTAGAGTGCTAGCCTTGAGAAAAAAGCTCAGGCCCAACAAAGACCCTGAGCTCAACCCAAGGAATCAACAAAAGACAAGAAACAAAATGAGAAGCTCCTTAATGAAAGAGCTTACCGATTTTAAGTAAGTAGTCACTGGTGTCGTATTTTCAATAATGTGGAAAAAGTGTGCTTTTCAATATACCTTCTCAAATTACCTATATTCAGGTTACTGATGAGTGCATCTTAACAAGTAACAGAAGGTGCTTAGAAAGTATATTAAATAGCATTATAGTTTGCTGTAAGATGCATGTATATTTTTAAAATTAGAAATAAATGACCAAATGTCAAGATACTATGCATTTTCAAAAACATTTCACAAGTGCCTGCATATCTAGTGTGTTTTTAATTTGTTTAATAGAATATATTCATGTTTTTGTGTTTTGATAATGGAATATTCCCAGTAGACTCCGGCTTTTAAAACGTTGTCCCCAGTGGACTGGGCTGTTGTGGAACACTTGTAGTCTTCTTGGTGGAGGAAGCAGGTCATTTTGGGTATGTCCTTGAAGGCTCTACCAGGAATCTCTTCTGCTCTCCCTCCTTCTACCTCCTCTCCTCCTTCCTCTTCCTCTGCTCACCTCCCTCCCTTCTCTCAGTCATTTTCAGTGTCTCCCTCAGCCTCCTTCCTGGCTGCTAGGAGGTGTGGTAATTCTCTGCTCCATTTTCCCACAGTGGTCATGATGTGTCCTGTTGGAGAATTAATATCTCTAACCAGTGGGAAACTTAGCCTCAGCACAGTTACTCTGATGCCTCATTAGCACACTAATAGGCCCTTGGGAACACTTTCCCAGTAAGGAGTTCCTTTGTGTTTGCGGGCCAAAGGAAGCCACCTTTTGTTATGAGAATCTCCCTTCCCCCCTGCTTAGAGTCTCCCTGAGGAGACTTGCTTGACCAGCTGCCTTTAGTGACAGATTCTCACTGTAGATAGGGAAGTCTCTTCACAAGTCAATTGGGAAGTCAAGATCAAAGTTATTTAGCCTTGAGGAGATAGTAGCTAGGAGATAATTATAGTTCTGCCTCCACTGGTTATAATCCCTTGTTTTGATATCAACAATCTTTGTAGTAACTACCTCCTGTAATAGGAAAAGCTTTTGTATTAAGTTCCTTCCCTCACAGTAGTAACATCCTCCACTTTTGTATTTGAGATGATATCATGCTGTATTAATTTTTAGCCTTGAAGTTGTGAAATTGATTTCTAACCCTATATAAACCCTGGCCCTCCTGAAATAAAGCATGCATTGGTTCACTCACCTTGCATCCCCCGTGTCCTGACTACGGCTGCAGTTACCCAGGCCCAACAGTGTCCAGTGCATGAGTCTTAGGAACGGAGAGCAGAATCCTTTGAAATAATGAATCAAAATAAATCCTTTGTCCCTTAAAAAAAAAAAAAAGAAGAAGAAGATTGAGATCTGAGGATTGTAGGGCTGGAGAGGAAGTAGGTAGTGGTAAAGCATTTCCTAGCAAGTGTGAAGCCTTGAGTTCAAGCCTTTGTATCGCTAAAATTTCAATGGAGGAGATGTGGTTTATCAGAAAAGAACCAATGAAATAGTTCATTGGAAATATGATTTATACTTGAAACTGTTACGGGGTTCGAGGGAAGAGATTCCACGTCCCTCCAAGAGTCCACTGTGCAGAGGCGGTCTCAAGCAAAAAGATGGATTTATTGGGGAAGCAAAAAGCAAGACTGACCAGCCAGGGACACAGCAGTGACTTGGGAGCTGAGTCTGCTCCCCCTAACAGTCCTAGAGCTGAGGTTTATAAAGGTAAAGGTGTGGCACAGATGTAGGGGGTTGACTCAGGGGGGTAGAGCAAGCAACAAACAAGTTTAGCAAGTCATTTACAGAAGCAGAATTTTGTGGTTAGGTTGACCTAATATTTAACTTCATTTTAACAATTGTTACCATGTTTACTTAATAAGATGGAGTCACCTCTACTCCCCCCAAGATTTCTTACCATGTTTACTTAATCAAGATGGAGTTAGCTCTACTCCCCCCAACATTTGCTACCATGTTTCCCTGATCAAGATGGAGTCAGCTCTGCTTCCTACAACAGAAACAAAGTAGGAATGATAGAAATTAAAAGTTAGGCAAAGAAATATCAAGCAAGTGAAATACAAGGAAGAAAAGACTGGCAACATTTGCATGAGATAAGGTAAAACTTCATGATAAAAGCACTTAGAGCTAGATGTTGGTGGTTCATGTCTGTAATACTAGCTACTAAGGAAGATGATTCCTGTAGGACTGAGGTTTGAAGCTACCCTGGCTGGCTTCAAAAGAGTCTGAGAGACTCCATCTCTAATTACCCAGCAAAATGAAAATGAAAGATATGGCTCAAATGATATAGCACGGAGTCTTGAGTATACACACACACACACACACACACACACACACACACACACACACACACACACACAATAAAGGAAGTTGCTTAAACTCTTAAGTGCTTTACTATAAGGCCTCACACTTGCTAGAAAATGCTTTACAATTGAGGAAGTCCCTGAATGCAACATGAAAAGATACAGATGACAGACAGATCACATTGTAGTAATAAATATCAAATAGGTGCACACAGAGAACTTTATAAGTACACAACTATACTGAAATATTTCAAAATACTACTGTCATAATTAGCTAGAATAGTTAAAAAGTATTCTGAACAACAAATAATACAATGTTTTACTAATAAAAAATTACTCATATGAACTGAAATTACTCATGTGAAACAAATGATTTAATAGAACTTCTTATATTCTGCAAAGGGAGAAAATGTTTTTGTAATAAAACTGAAAATATTGTGTGTAATCCCACATGTATAATCCCAACACTTGGGAGGTTGAGGCAGGAAGCCTCGTGACTCAAGGCCAGCCTGGGCTATAGAACAAGATCCTACCTCAAGGAAAAGGAAGGGAAGGGAAAGGAAGGGAAGGAAAAGGAGAAAAATGAGGTTTTCATGTTCTTGATCCCAAAGAAAGCTTTAACAACCAAACACCTGACTTTGTAGGCCATATTCTTTGACTAAAAGCTGAACATCTATAGATGCATTAAAAAAAAAGACCTAAAAAAATCTTAAATAGTTAAAAGATAAGGAACTCCTAGGCATGTCATGACTTAAACTGAAACAGAAGGTACCCTACAAATTATTTAGAAACCAACTAGAAGTAAACCACTTCCTATTGACTAACAGGACCCTGAAAGTCGGGCCCATGGGAACATTTACTACTCTTAACTGCATTTAAAATTCAAAAGCAAAGCAAAGGAATAAATAAATAAGGGAACTAAGTAGTCATCTCAAAAATTTAGAAAAAGAAACACCAGGAAGTCAGAAATAGTAAGGAAAGGTAAAGCTGGCATTAATGAAGTAGAAAAAACAATAGAAAAGTTAAAGAAGGGTGGGAGGAATAAATAGGAAAAATCAGCTCCAAAAGTTTATTGGACAGACTAATAAAATAGATAACTCATAAGTTTGAAAAAGGAAAAGAAGCAAATAGAAGAGATTAAGAATCAGAAAAAACCATAACCATAGGTAATAGAAAATTAAGATTCAAATGACTCATTATAATTTTATGATGAAGGATATGAAAACCTATTGGAAATGTGTAATTCTGGACAAATTATTAAAGTTTGCCCAAGGAAGGAGGAAACACATGAACAAACCAGGGGCTCCAGTAGTAATAAGTGGTAAAAGTGACTGGAGGTTTACTATTGAAAAGAATTTAGGGCCAGGGGGTTATTGTGTGGCTCAAGCAGAGGAACACTTGTCTAGGTTCAAACTCTAGCACTACTCCTGTCCTCAAGACCTTAGAGTCAGATCGCATCATCATTGAGTTTATATTTACTTCCAAGCGTAAATTAAATCTGATGATTCCAATGCATCACCTAGGACCTAGTTTTAAATGTAGGTTTTGCTGCTTACGCCAAGGAAAAAGGTTGTTGGTTTTTAGTTGTTGTTGTTTTGCCAGTCGTTGGGCTTGAACTCAGGGCCTGAGTGCTCTCCCTGAGCTTTTTTGCTCAAGGCTATCACTCTACCACTTTGAGCCACAGCTCCACTTCCATTTTTTTTAGGTGGTTAATTGGAGACGTTCCTGCCCAGGCTGGCTTCAAAGTGGGACCTTCCGATCTCAGCATCCTGAGTAGCTAGGATTATGGGTGGGAGCCACCTGTGCCTGTAGCTGAAGAGTTTTTATTTTTTTTTAATTAATATACAAGGCACTCTTACAAATTGAGAAGAAAGATGACCACTGACCTAGCATTAAATGTCCAACCAATGGGAACTGGCAATAAAGAGAAGAACAAACATGAAATTAAAATAAAAGACCCACAAACTTGAAAAGGCATTTAAATTTACAAGTCAGGGAAATGGAAATTCCATCTCACTCCAGTAAGATTGGCTATCAACAAGAATACAAACAACAACCAATGCTGGTGAGGATGTAGGGAAAAAGGAGCCCCTTTACACTGTTGATGTGAATGTAAACTAGTGATACTGCCATGAAAATTAGTACAGAGAACCTCCCCCCACCCCAGTAAAGCCCTAAACATAGTTATCCAATTATCCTATTCATGGGCATTATATGAAAGAATGAATGTCTAGATATAATAAAGTCATCTGCATACCCATTGCAGCACAATAACCAAGCTATAGCCAAAGTCCAGAAGCCCGCAATGGATGAATGGATAAACAAAAGTGAGACACACACACACACACACACACACACACACACACACACACACAGGAATTCTGTGCAGCCATTAGGAAGAATGAGATCATGTCATTCATAGGTGACTAGATGTATATGGAAAATCTCATACTGAGAGAAGCAAGCCAGGCCCAGAAAGACAAAAGATGCATACTTTTCCTCATATGCAGAATTTAGCCCTAAAATACAGATTCCTATATAATTTATAAAGCTCTATGTGCTTATATACATGATTTAGTTGACTGAAGTATAGCATCTTCATTTTGAACAATTAACCCACCGGTTAACAAAACAGGTATCCGGAAGCTGAAACAAGAGGGTGGGGGCTGGTGAGGGGAGTAGATGAAGGACAAAGAGAAGAGGGAACAAACACAGCTAGAATACTCGATATGCACATGAGATGAAGTGGGGAGTTTGAAATGAGGCTGAGGGGAGGAAACAGGATGTCCGAGCACGATGGAAGGGATGACTCTTAACAGAGAGCACCGATGCTTAGACAGATATATTAAATTATAACCCCTTACTACAACCTTCAGGGGTTCAGAAAAATAAAATAAAATGTCAATGAGGTGATACAATGACAAAAGAAGTCATCTTGCCTCTTGGAGTAGAATCTGAGAAAAAGTATCATCATGCCAATTGGTGAAACAGCCTTTGGGAATGGCAATGTAGCACTGGAAGAGTCCTTAGGAAATGTTTAATACTGTGTCCGTGTGGCTATCCACTAGTAAATGCCAAGACTTTTTTTTTTTCCAGTACTGGGTTTGAGCCAAGGTCTTGACCTTGCTAGATAGACATCCTACACCTTTCTTCTTTAATTATTTTTCTGTCCTAGCGTGAACTGCATTCCTCCTGTTTCTACTTCCTGAGTAGCTGAGATGACAGGCACAAATCGCCATGACCAGTTGTTGGTTGAGATGGGATCTCTAGAACTTTTTCTCAGGCTGACCACCTCTAACTGATTCTTCTGATCTCTGCTTCCCAAGTAATCAGGATTAGAGGTATCCTGCGCTTCATCTGGATCCACACACATTCTGTTAAACAAATAAGGCTTCTCTGAAAAATAAAATACAAATACTCACTGGCTCAAAAATTCCACTCTGAGGGATCAGTAATCTTGTAAATGTTGGAACAACAGAAGGGAACCCAAACAAACTAACTTGCTCTCTAGGCCTTCTTACAAATGAGAAGTGTATTTTCCTTTTATCCCAATGTCTACGCAAATTCCTTACCTTTGAGGTACTTAGTAACAGTACCTTTCATTTGATGTCCAGTTGCTGGATATTTTTGAATATGTCTGAACTTTCCTTTTGGCTATGAACTCTGTGAGGGGAGGAGGTATTTTAGACACAGTAGGAGCAGTCAGTAGTTGTTAATTGACAGGTATGATTCAAGCGTTGACACAGGCAATGGAGGTTGGGATGGAGGTGAAGTTAAAGCAGACAGGTGTGCAAGTGTTTTGTGAAGATCCATGGTGGAACTGTCTGGTGGCTCTCAGAAACCAGGGGCAAATGAGAAAAGCACAGATCCAGAAGAAAACCAGGAGACTGAATGGAAGTAAACATAAAAGCTGAGTGGGTTTTGTAGAACAATGGAGAGTTGTAGATATTTTATGAGGGCATTATTAAATGTGTGGGTGGAACCATACAAAAGTTAAGGCTAACAATACACTTGCAAAGGTCATGGTAATCCCTAGGAAGGGCATCTGAGAACTTCCTGTTGAGGTGAGAGGGGAGGTGGGTCAATGAGTCCCTAGAGAGAAGACAGTGAAATCCCTAGGATTAGTGTTGGAGGCCAGCCGCATTCCAACAGATTTGATGACTGAGTAGACTGCATGACCTTGGGTCCCCACATACTTGAAGAGCCCATAATGCCCCGGCCCCTGTTCGTCCCCTGCCCCATCAGCATGACATCAGTATATCAATCAGCCCGTGCTGTGCAAAGAAAGGCTTATGAAGAATGGAGATACCTGAGGTTTCAACAGGGGGTTATGGCCTGGTGTCTTTAATTCATCCACAGATGCCTACTCATGCCTCGGATCTCAGCCCAGCAGCCCTGCTGATCTCTCCATGGCCCAAGGCCTTCTGCCATGCCTCCTGTGTGAAGGGCCACTGTTGTAAGTTCACAGTTACGGGATTTGATTCCCATTTGTCTCTGCTCTCAGGTGTGTACCCAGGGAGTGGGCTCCATGTCTCCTCTGTGCTCATTGGAGAACTCAGTACTGGCTCCCAGCAATCACCTCGTCAGGATTCATGGGAGGGGTTAGGGAGAAAGAAGCTAATAAGCACAGGCTATAGGAGAGTGGAGTCAGTTAGGAGGAAGGAAACAAAACCACAGCTGTAGACAAAGCTGTAGGGAACTTCTCTAAAAAGATCAGCAATACTGATGTTTCAAGAAGTGAAAAGGTGTATAGAATCTGAACACATTCCAGATTAACCAGACTTGCATCTGAGGTCACTGCCTGAATCAATGGTTTAAATAAGGCAAAGCTGTTGGGTGCAAATAGTCTCTAGATCTTTTTAAGAAGGTAAAAGCAAACAATTGGGATCTATCTTCTCCAAATCCATTCCATCAGGGCATTGAACCCTAGGTAACCTTGTTCCATGAAGTAAGAAGATAAAAGCCTATATGGATTTAGTACAAGAAATGGAATAGAGCTGTAGAACTCCAGCACTAGAAAGCCAGGGGTGTGTGGACTCATTGCTAGAAAGGTTGCTAATTCCTAGTCTTTTGTTCACAGATCAAGCACTACAATGAATCTCAATTCCATTATTTTTGTTTGCCTCTGAAAAAAGAAAGTCCAAGTTAATTGAGGAGCTAGATCTTTTCTGCCAACATGCAATCACCTCCACATACTATTTCATGGTTAGGCCATGTGTTTCCTAAGTTCAATTTCCATTTTGCTTGAATAAATAATTGGAAGATATTTTGTTCCTGTTTGATCCAATTGATCAGTGCTTATTTGTCGACCCTTTCCTTTCTTGGCTCCTCCGGTTGGGGCGTGCCTTCCCCGTCTCTCCCGCAGGTCGGGGGAGTGTGTGTGTGTGTGTGGGGGGGGGGGGAGCCTAAAAACCCCGACAATGGCGCCCAATGTGGGGCAACGAGGAAGATGTTCAACAAAGTGAAACTATCGGCGGGCCAAGCCAAGCGAGTTCCGAAGTAAGGGTATCCCCGAAAACATGGGGCAATCTCACACTAAGCATGATGAACCGGCTCTTAAAGCGCTGAGATTCATGTTCAAAAGCCGAGGTTGAGAGATCTTGGACCCCCAAGACAAAAGAGTCTGGGAAACCTTATGGACTCATAGACCCTTTTGAGCCTTGGCCTAAGCTCCTAGATTCTGCGCCAAGCGCCCCTGTCCGGGCTGCGCCCTAGTTGGTGGCGGCCAAAAAAAGCAACCAGGAAAATATTAGATTTTACTCAAGTTAGGTGTTAGGTTAAGCTTCTACACGTGGCGGACGGGCAAGGTGGGGAGTGGCCTCCGAAAATTACCCAAGGGCCATTGATTGCCTAAGCTGTTTTGGAATTTAGTGTGGCACCAGCTTGTAAAAGCCAGTGTACGTAAAAAAGCAACCAGGAAAATATTAGATTTTGCTCAAGTCAGGTGTTAGGTTAAGCTTCTCTAACAAAAGGTCTGGGAAACTTTGACACATGCTGTGCCCTGGCTGGTGGCTGCCAATCTTTTCAACTGGGCTACTTGGGACTGTGTAGAACAAGTGGTGAGGAAGAGGGAAATTAACTTGGGAGAAGATCCCCCTCTTGGGGTTTACCCGACCCTATCCCCCCTCAAGGCCTGTTTCTCCCCAGCCCCCCCCCCCCAAAGGGGGACGGTAGGAGTTGCCGCTGGAGTGGGAATAGGCATTGGGGGTCTTGGTACCTCACTTCATGTTTATGATAAACTGTCTAAACAAATGATTAATGATATGCATCAAGTTGCTAGCACTATCCTAGGTCTGCAATCTCAACTTGATTCCTTGGCTGCTGTGGTCCTCGAAAATCGCCGGGGCCTGGACCTGCTTACCTCCAAAGAAGGGGGACTCTGCCTGTTTTTACAAAAGGAATGCTGCTTTTATCTTGAGCGGCGCCGAAATGAACTGAACTCTGGACTGGGCTAAATGCGTGGCTCGCTTACCTTCTCCCCCTTGTGGGCCTCTTGGCTAATTCTTGTATTTACATTTGGCTGTTGTGTGGTTAATAGGCTTCTTCAATTTCTTAAGGAATGAGCCACAGCTGTTCAGTTCATGGTGGTCTGATATGCTGCCTTACAAGAGGCTGATTGGGAACCCTACGAGGTTGGCCATGGCCCCTACCAGGATGTACAGGCGTGAGGCAAAAATAACAGGGCTTCCTCTTCGGTGTCAATCTGTCCCTCCGAATTTCCCTCGAGAAGAACTGCAGCTAGAGACGGGTAAGAGGGGGTGCCGGTCCGACAACCTAAGACAGGGCCTTCAGCTTAGCTCTGAAGAAGTTCCCAATTACGGGTATGGCAGACAAGGTGACCCACCCAACCTAAGACAGGCGGGTTCGCTTCTAATGCTAATAAAACAAAAAGGGGGAGATGTGGGACACACCTGGATCAGAAAGAGGAAGTCAGCTAGCTGGCCTGCCTGTTTCTCAGTCCTAGGGCCACGTGTGGCTAATCTGGCCGCCTCTAGGATTGATCCCTGGCTCTTGCAGGTCGGAGGAGCACGCGGGGTGGGGGTGGGGGGCGGCTAAAAACCCCGACACTTATTTACATAAGAGTTTTAGAAGTGATAAGATTATTGTGAACTTTCTGTACAATCTGTGAAAAAAAAAGCAGTATCTTTGTTCCTGGGTGGCTTCATCCTCTTTCTCCAGTGTGTGGTAGAAACTTCAATGATTAAAATTGAAAAATATTGTAGCTGTGTACACAGTAGTGTTGCACATTTTCTAGTTTTGGTGCCAGTACTGGGGTTTGAACTTAGGGCTTCCCATTCTTGCTTCAGATCTCAGCCTCCTGAGTAGCTAGGATAACAGGCATGAACCATCAGTGCCTGGCTCACTGGAACATTTTTTTTTTTTTTTTTTTTTTTTTTTTGCCAGTCCTTTTTTGGCTTTGGACTGGCTTCTTTTTGCTCAAGGCTAGCACTCTGCCACTTGAGCCACAGCGCCACTTCTGGCCGTTTTCTGTATATGTGGTGCTGGGGAATCGAACTCAGGGCCTCATGTATATGAGGCAAGCTCTCTCGCCACTAGGCCATATCCCCAGCCCCTCACTGGAACATTTTTTAAGAGTATTGGTTTAGTATCAGTTGTATGATTGTTCATTAATATTTCTTTTTTTTTTTCTTTTCAAAATTGATACTCTATATCTATTAAGCATCAGTCACCATTTCCTCCTCCTCCCGGCCCCTGGCACCTATGGTGGCTACCCGTTTTTTGGACAGGGTCTCAAAGCTCCACCTGGGTTGGTGACCTTCACATATCTCTGGGAGGCAAATAAGGAGTCACTAATTCACTATGGCCATGTGGCCAGCCCACAGGGCCGGTGAATGAAGAGGAAAGGAAGTCCACAAATCTCAAAAGATGGGCAGAGAATAGGTAAAAGAAGGAGTTAATTTTCCATGGAAAGGAGTAAACAGTTCAAACAGCTGGAGGAAGGATCGGTCAAGTGGTCATTCTTTTTGAAAGCTATGTGTTAACTACACCCAATCCAATTCTGGTTAGGATTTCACACCCAAGAAAAATAAATTAGGATCCCTGGCTGCAAGGTACTTGTCCTTAAGTAGTCTTGTAAGATAAAGCGGATAATAACTATGTGTTTGTCCATGGCCATATCCAGTTTCCTGGATATGAATTTTTTTTTCTTCAAATAAATTGATGCTTCATTTTTTACCACCCGGTTCTTCCATAGCATTAATACTAACATGGCTCACTATGGAAATGAATTTGACTTATGCGTGCTGAATGTTTACCAAGCACTTTACCAAATCCAAATCATGTCTATTTGCAAATGCCTCAGTGGAGAATATTATTACCATCTGCATCTTATAGATGAGGAAATAAAAGTTCAGAGAGCTGAGGGATCTTTCATTCACAAAGATAGAGACAGAGTCAGAATGAGACTTAAATACTCTTGGTAAATTTAGCACTGCCTAGAAAATTGCCTATCAAGCTGGGTGCTGGTGGCTTATGTTTGTAAGCACTCAGAAGGCTGAGATTCAGACTATGATGGTTTGAAGCTGGCTAGGTCAGAAAAGTCTGTGAGACTCTTATCTCCCACTAACAACTAGAAACAAGTGGAGCTGTAGCTCAAGTAGCAGAGCAACTAGTCTTGAGCAAAAGAGCTCAGGGACAGAGACCAGGCCCCAAGTTCAAGCTCCCATGAATGACAAAAAAAAAAAAAAGGTAAGAAAGTTTCGATCAGTCATTAATATACATGTGTATTTGGTACTTACTGCACAAAGCATTTGGGTTGCTATTATAAGATCCAAAAGAATTGGCCCTTAAATGCCGGAATGAGTAGCAATGACTACTAAACAAACAACTACACATATGCTATGTATTACAAAGGTATGTTTTAGGAGATTAAAATGTAGGAACCCCACCTATATTGACAATAGAGTTGGGTCAGTTGGGTGAAGGCATACACATTCAAGATGGTATTGCTCAGTGTGAAAGTTTAGTTACTACATAGGTGGGTTCAATTAAATAGTAAGTTGGCAGTCTTCTTCCCACAAAGACAAGCTGGAACTAGCTTTGGTATTTGCAAAAGTCTGAGAAATAGACTCTACAAAGGTTTTGTTTAAATACACTAACTGTATTTGAAACAAAAGTTGGCTAGTGACAGTACTTAAACAAACAGGAAGATAATAGTAAGGCACTCTGTTTTATGAAAAGAAATGAAGGGAACATGTTTCTTCAGTTATGTGCAGTTATGGTATACATGGTTCTTTAGTGTTGATATAGAATTACATCTACATTAACTATTGTCATTGAATACTGTCACACCCAGAATCTACCACATGCTCAGTGGATTTGTATCCTGCCGACTAGTACAAAAGTATAGCAAAAACTTCTTGCTGCTCCTCTATAGATTACACATGTAGACTACAAGAACTGTGTTTTCTGAACAAAACTCTTTGGAGTCATAGGGTCATCTTGTCTCTGTCATTGTATCTTCTAATATAATTTGTATATTGTACATGCATAATTGTATGCATGTAATTCTCCTAGCAACCACAATTGTGAAAGTCATTTAATGAAACCAGAGATGTAAGAATCAGCATAATCCCAAAGGGTTATTGGTTATCATCAGGTTATTTTAGCTTGCTTTCTTTCCTCAGGGGAGATTGCACCATCATCTCTTCTCTCTCTTTATTTCTCAGGTCAGATAAACAACTTATTTTTGATGCAGTGATGAAGAACTCGAGCAGAAGTGACTCCATTTTGGTTTTGTCCATAAGAGCCTAGCACAAGAGCTCAGTCCAGGTTAAATGCTTTCCATAGATGTCACTTACCATCTATCTCCATTGATTTTTCAAGCATAGACAAACTATAACCCCCAAGAGACAACCCACTGTTGCTGTTTTCGTATATTAATTTAACTGAAAGCAGGTTCTTCTCATGTTGTCATGGTCCTCAGATGACTGCTTTGGAACTGCACTGGCAGAGGTGAATAGTTGTGACAGACTATTGGTCCACAAAGCCAAAGATGATATTTACTATCTGCACTTTTATTTTAAAACTCAGCTTGCTCTCAAATATCCTTCTTCTTCCTCCATTGGGTAAGATCTTGCCCTAACTTTGAGTGTTTTCTGCTATAGCATAGAGTCTCCAGGTCTCTGTGCCCTCATTGTGTTTATATCCGTATCTACTTGACAGTAGTAGACACCGGTGTATCCTGGGAGCACTTTGGGAGGCCTGTGTCGAGACCACGTCTTCACCTGTGGCTGAGGTGCTGAAGGCTCTGCTCTGGGGCTATGACTGTCCCAGAAACCAAAGCCTTGTTTGGACAGAAGCTGATTAGACCAGGCTCAAGTCATGATCAACATGCTCCTTAAAAGACATGGCCTCTACCTGGTTCCAATGACCCTTCTACTAACTGTGGACACATCACAGTCTAGGCCTGGATTTTTAACCTTTTATTGGATGGTACTAGGGATTGGATTTAGTGCCTCACATTTGCTATGCAGATTCTATCACTTAAGCCACGCCTATAGCCACTTTCTGCATTGGATATTTTTGAGGCTCTTGCTTTCTCCCTGGGCCAGCCTGGCTGTCACCCTCTTACTCATGTTCTCCCTATCCTCTGCCCCCAAGCGGGGCTCACAGGCATGGAGCACTGTGCTTGGCCCTTGGGAGTCTGGGAAACCTTTTTCCTTATGGCCTCAAAGCATGATCCCCTTTTATCTGTCAGCTTCCCGAGTAGCAGGATTGCAGGCTTGATCCTCTATGTTTGGCTTTATTTTTCAATTTCAAACATTCAGGATTTATTCTTCAGATCAGTGCTTGAATATTGACTCCAGAAAGTGCCAGGGCAAGATTCCCCTGAGTGCGGTGGTACATGTCCATAATCCCAGCACTTGGGAGGCTGAAGCAGGAGGATTGTAAACTTGAGGTTGTATTGGGCTACAATAAAGAGACCATGTGTTCAAAAAATAAAGGAGAAAAGGGGAAAGGGGGGAGAGGGGAGCAGAGAGACAGAAACAGAGACAGGGAGACAGAGAGAGACAGAGACAGGGATACAGAAAGAAGAAGAGAGACCTCTTAGCTCTGAGCATAATTACCTGAGGATCTTAGGGTAAAAAAGACAAGAAATGTGGCTCAAAAGGTAGAGTGACAGCCAATGAGTGAATGCAAGTATCAGATAAGAGTTCCAGTTCTTGTCTACAAACAAAAACAAAACTCTTATTTACCCTTTCTCCCTCACAAGCTGCTGTGTCATTAAGTTGGCACGGGGAAGCAAACACTGAAAACAACAAGTCTTCTTCTCTTCTGGTTGTCTTCTACTGGTTGTCAGGGCTGCTGAGTGCCTTCAAAGAATATGTTGGATTTGGATAATAATATTTTGGACTAAGTAATTAATCATGTGTATCCAATATAAGTTCAGAAGTGCTTCTCCTTCCCTCTGCCCCCTCCCACTTCCTGTCTTGCCAGTTCCTACGTAAACCAGAGACACTACCAGCACTAGAAAAAAACCAAAGACCCAAAGCATGGTAAGCAATCTCTAAGGCACTGCTGCATCTGCCATGAGAGGCCGTCCGGCCCACGTGATGCAGCAGACCGTTAGTCATCAGGTGTCAACAGCTGGCCATTGGTCTCTCACAACCAAGAACCAAACAAACCTCTGTTTCTGATAAACCACTAAGTTTGAGGTATGCAGTCATAACAATGGAACATGGATGAAGGTGAATTTTCTTCTTCTTTTTTTTAAGTGTGTGGGTGCTGGAGCTTGAACTTGGCCAGGTCTTTGTCCTTGAGCGTTTGTGCTCAAGGGTAATGCTCTACCACTGCAGCCACAGCTCCACTTTGGGCTTTTTGATAGTTAACTGGAGTTAAGATTCTCATGGGGCTGGGAACATGGGTTTGATTCCCCAGCACCACATATACAGAAAATGGCCAGAAGTGGCGCTGTGGCTCAAGTGGCAGAGTGCTAGCCTTGAGCAAAAAGAAGCCCGGGACAGTGCTCAGGCCCTGAGGCCAAGGCCCAGGACTGGCAAAAAATAAATAAATAAATAAATAAAGAGTCTCATGGATTTTCCTGATTGATAGGGCTTTGAAACACGACCCTCAGATCTCAGAGCCTCCTGAGCCACCAGTGCCCAGCATGCCTGGCTTCCTTTTTTAAGTTGTTTTTCCTGTTACAGTGCTTATTTTAATGAAACTGTTTGCTTTGAGATAGTTGTAGACTTATGTGCTATGGTAGGAAATGATACCAAGAAATTCTATGTGTTCTTTCCTTGAGGAGTATAATTTTAACTTCAGATGCTTTACATAAAAATCTGCTGGTATGGATCTGAAAAAGCACTCTCCCAAGTTCACTGCAGGCAGCAAGGCACTGGGAGGGGCATGGAGAAACAAAAGAGTTTCACTTTCCCCTTGTAGTTGCTGGGAAATGAAAACTGAAGTGCTCAGGTGGCCATAAGGGGCGGGGGGGGGGGGGGGCTGTGGTGACAGGAGCGGTGCCCCTCCTCCTCTGCACCTCTGTTCTCTGTGCTGGGCCCCCACGCAGGGGAGGCTGCATGTCAACCCGCAGTCTCCTTCTAGGTCCAGACTCCAGGTCAGAAGGTTGCAGGAGGGCTGCCCTGCCCATTTTAACTCCTGCCTTCCTGGTTTCTATCTTCCTGTGGGCAGCAATGGGGCCAGCCTCTCTCAGGTTTCTAGTGACCTTAGAATTGCCACTGGATTTCTCAATAGCACAGGGCTTTGTGAAACATTTCACAGATCCACATCTAACAAAGTAACTGTAGACCTTCCCACCTATTACTGTGTGTGTGTGTGTGTGTGTGTGTGTGTGTGTGTATGTGCCAGTATTGGGGTTTAACTCAGGGCCTGGGCACTGTTCCCGAGCTTCTTTTGTTCAAGGCTAGCCACATTTAAGCCACAGCACCACTTCTGGCTTTTTCTGAGTAGTCTGTTGGACATTAGAGTCTTGGTGGTCTTTCCTGCCAGGGTTGGCTTCGAACCACCATCCTCCATCTCAGCTTCCTGAGTAGCTAGGGTTACAGGTATGAGCCACCAGCACCTGACCCCCATTTATTACTTTTTGTACTGCATTGACAAGAAGGAATACTTAGTCAAACACAGGTGGTAGGAAAGGGGTTTATCTTTCTCCAATCCATTTTATCTTCCACTATTTACCTATGAGCTGTTGGGCAGGTGTTCTGCTGGGTGAACATGCAAAGCATCAGGCTTGCGCGTTTGTGAGAAGGTCACTAGGGTATATGTTTCCTTGCTATGGATAATTTTGACCTCATATTTGTTTGTAATGCTAATGTCATTGTTATTGCCACACTATGACTTGGTACTGTTGGTGCACTTGAGGTTTTGGTGGGATAGTAGAATCCAACACATTGGGCTACAGTGTGTATGTGACTTAAGACACTGAAGAAATTCAGCAGGAAAGAAACATTATACTCCAACCACTAATAACACCCAATCCCAGGGCTCTGTAATTATGGGAAACAGAAAACTATGCATACATTCGAGATTCAGGCATATGTTTTTCTATATTGATAACAACTACCACTTGTTAATATAATCTGAGCAGAATGTTTTACATGCATGATCTTCTCTAATCCTTACATGTTATTATTTTATCTAATCCTTACCTGCTGTTATCTCCATTTTCCCTCTCCCTCCCCTCTCTGTGTTCCTGGGGATTCACTGTGCATGCAAAGCAGGTGTTCAATCACTGAACTACATCCCTAGCTGTAGAATGTTTTTGTGATTCTTGTTTGTGCCCAAATGGGCTTGAGCTCAGGGCCTGAGCACTGTCCCTTAGCCTTTTTGCTCAAGGCTGATACTCTACCACTTAAGCCATAGCTCCACTTATGGCTTTTCTGGTGGTTAATTAAAACAGGACAGGAAGAATGAGAAACAGTTGTATCAAAATAGTAGCTGTGATGGGACATTCTGAAGTTGTTCCAGTGATTTGTCATCCTTTGGCCTTGCCAAAAAAGCCAGGAGGCTTTATTTGCAAATAAAAGTGAAACTTAGGGGCTGGGAATATGGCCTAGTTGCAAGAGTGCTTGCCTCTGATACATGACGCCCTGGGTTCGATTCCCTAGCACCACATATATAGAAAATGGCCAGAAGTGGCACTGTGGCTCAAGTGGCAGAGTGTTAGCCTTGGGCAAAAAGAAGCCAGGGACAGTGCTCAGACCCTGAGTCCAAGGTCCAGGACAGGCAAAAAAAAAAAAAAAAAAAAAAGAAAAGAAAAGAAAAAAAAGTGAAACTTAAGCTACTTCTTATAAACACCTACATTGAAGTAAAACAAAACTTAAACTTGGCCATGCAGAAACCACTGACAAACCTAGTTAGGTAACTAGGGGAGTTGGTAATAGGATAGATAGATTAAGTAAAGCATTGCATGTGTGTCATGAGTTGAATATTTCCTTGTTTCTCTTTCATGTTCACTCTGTAATAATAACCTTCCCCTTTCATTTTCTCTGGGAGCCCTTTGGTAATTCTTTTTTTTTTTTTTTTTTTTTTTTTTTTTCTTTTTTGGCCAGTCCTGGGGCTTGGACTCAGGGCCTGAGCACTGTCCCTGGCTTCTTTTTGCTCAAGGCTAGCACTCTGCCACTTGAATCACAGCGCCACTTCTGGCCATTTTCTGTATATGTGGTGCTGGGGAATTGAACCCAGGGCTTCATGTATAATAGGCAAGCACTCTTGCCACTAGGCCATATCCCCAGCCCCCTTTGGTAATTCTTAATTATTGAATTGCTGTGTGATCAAAGAAACTCTTTACGGGGCTGGGGATATGGCCTAGTGGCAAGAGTGCTTGCCTATTATACATGAAGCCCTGGGTTCAATTCCTCAGCACCACATATACAGAAAATGGCCAGAAGTGGCGCTGTGGCTCAAGTGGCAGAATGCTAGCCTTGAGCAAAAAGAAGCCGGGGACAATACTTGGGCCCTGAGTCCAGGACTGGCAAAACAACAACAACAACAACAAAAAAAGCACTTCAAATAGGCTCTTTACATCTGTGTTAACATTCAGTTTACTTTTTTGGTGCTGATCCTAGGGCTTGAACTCAGGACTTGGGCACTGTCCCTGAGGTTTTGTCCGCAAGGCTAGCTACCATCCTACCTCTTGAGTCATAGCTCCACTTCTGGTTTTTCAGTGGTTAATTGGAAATAAGAGTTTCACAGACTTTCTTGCCAAGGCTGGCTTCAAACTGTGATTCTGAGATTTCAGCTTCCTGCGTAGCTAGAATTACGGGTATGAACCACTGACACTCGGCTCAGTTTAACACTGGTGGAAATGCGTACGTTGTCTGACTGTTGGGTAATCTGCCAAAGGTCATGGTAGCTCAGTCAAATCCTCTGCCCCAAGGTCAGATGGCATCTGTGACGGAGCCAGCTGGACTGTGTGCTCACCCTGGGTGTGGGATCTTACAAGATGCCAGGGAAGCTGCGCCAGATCCAGCACACATCGGAGCAAGCACACTTTCTGAGCTAAGGAGGACAGCAGCCTACCTTTAGTCTAACTACCAAAAAGCCAGAACTGCAGCAGTGGCTCAAGTGGTAGAGTGCTAGTCTTGAGAATAGTGGGTATCCAAGAGAGTAATTTGGTAGGAACCAGTAACCATCAAACATTGAATAATCACACTGGAGAAGACCAAAAATAATGTAAAAAAGAAAATAAGTCCATGTCAGGGCAGGTGACTCAAGCCCAGGATAGGTTGGCCAATGTGTCCCTTAAGAGTGGGAGGTGGCAACAGGATTGTGATAACTTGCCTGAGCACAGGGTGAACCAAATCTTTAGAAGAGTTTCTGTTAGCTCCTCATGGACAACACGTGGACAAATGCTGTCAAGCCATTTCCTGAATGGTTCACCCATATACTCTGAGAACAGAGCAGGAGGAAGCCCCTGGGGGAAACCCGGGGGAAAAGGGCTCAAACTCACCTATTTTGAACTCCCACGTGCAACATTTCTGAGTCACATGCTTAGTTTTAAAAATGTGTGGCTCGCTGGGCACCAGTGGCTCATGTTGTCATCCTAGCTACTGAGGAGGCTAAGATACAAGGATCACAGTTTGAAGCCAGCCCAGGGAGGAAAGTCTCAGAAACGTATTTCCAATTAACCACCAAAAAACCAAAACCAAAACAAAAGCTGTAAGTGGAGTGGCAGCCTTGGGCAAAAGAGCCAGCCCTGAGTTCAAGTCCTAGAATTGGCACAGAAAAGGGAAAAGGTATGGATTTTCCATTTTACTCCACTAATATATCCACACTTGTCTCAGCACTAAAGTGTGTGTTCCTTTAGCACCATCCTGGAGAGTCATTCATGTATGATCTGGTCTGGTCTGTAGATCTTGTCTGCTTGAGTCTCCCATCACCCATTTCTGGAGATATAGTTATTGCACCTCGAGAAGCAGGAATTATATATAAAAAGTGCACTATGAATTATGTATAGAAATGATGTCTCAGGGGCTGGGAATATGGCCTAATGGCAAGAGCGCTTGACTCATATACATGAAGCCCTGGGTTCAATTCCCCAGCACCACATATATAGAAAACCACCAGAAGGGGCACTGTGGCTCAAGTGGCAGAGTGCTAGCCTTGAGCAAAAAGAAGCCAGGGACAGTGCACAGGCCCTGAGTGCAAGCCCCAGGACTGGCCAAAATAAATAAATAAATAAATGATGTCTCATAGAAACTCTCAATACAGCCTTTTTTTTTTTTCCTCTTCACAAATAAAACTAAAGAACTCCACTAGGATATGTCTGTCTATCCATCTTATTCAGTTTAGACTGCTATAAGAACAGTACCTAGATTGCGTGACTTAAAAAGCTTTGCCAATGAGCTACATCTCTAACTCCCAATAATTTTATGATGACCTGGAAAGTCAAGTTCAAGTTTAGACTTCTCCTCCTCCCTGGGATTCCGCAATAAATTCTGGCGAGACAGCTGGCTCTTTGGCTACCTACCCATCCGTGGTTGCCTTTATAGTTCTACCAGTGTTCTATTTCACTCTGCAGAAGACCTCGGTGCACTCTAGTGCGGATTCTCTGAGCCGCTTAGCTCAGCTCAATCTGTACCTCTCTATCAAACACGTGTCCTTTGTGTATCTCTGAGGATCAGAGATGTGTTCTCCAGTTGTGTAGTCTACTCTTGAAAGGACAAGGAAAGAGGCTTCATGAGCCCTATAAATGGACTGCTTAGGAGTGCACCTGGGGTCTCAGCACTCAGCAAGGCATAGAGGACAGCTGTGTGGGACCCATGCGGGTGAGTCTCCTTGCCCTGTGGGTAGGAGTGTGGTCAGAGGACTGGTGAGGGAGCCCCATAACCACAGAGACTAGAACTTGCCTCTATCTGAAGAGTACAGTATGGAGTAAAGAAAAATACCCCCTCCCCCCCGTAGATTCTCCAATTTTTAAGTAAATTTTACAAACTATGAAAGGCTTAGGATACTACATTTCTCTCCCTAGAAACTGGGGAAAGGCTGAGTCCCGAGTTCCTGTTGACGCAGAATTAACTGGAGCAGTATACTGGACACGTGGTGATAAGGTGCTGGAAGTCGAAAGTTCAGTCCAAATCAGAGCCTGTGCCAAGAGGACCACTCCGAAAGACACGAGCTTCTGGGGAGTGCGTGCTGTGCCCCGTGCGTGTGAGATCACAGCGCTTTGCTGCTGTTCCTAATGAGTTCCATACATCTCAAGCACCATATCAGTGAGAAACTATTTAAGCATAGTAACAACTAGCATATTGAAAAAGCAGTAACGAAATCGCTTGAAGCTAAACCTCTGAAATATGGAGACTTATTATGCCCTGGAGAGTATAGTCCTGTTTGGGGAGCTTCAAATGCTAAAATAGTCACAGATGAAAACTAACCTACATATATTAACATACATATATATCACATGGTACATAACACTGATGGATATTGTGTGTGTGTGTGTGTGTGTGTGTGTGTGTGTGTGTGTGTACATACAGTATGTACACACTGGAAGTTCTGAGGCACCATCCCAGAGATGATAATCAGGTAGGACCCATATTGTAGAAGTGAAGAATGGCTAAATCCATTATGTACTTCACACAGATCTAGATCAAAGTACTACTTTCTACTTCCTGCATGCTAAGGAACTGTCAACACGGTTAACCCTTGTGGCCTGGGTTGTGTTTCCATGAAAGCTTAGATCCTGTTTGCAGGGTCAGACTGTTCTCATCCCACACTCTTGAAGATGGCCACTTTCTGCATTTGGGTCTTTTTTTTTTTTTTTTTGCCTTGGCCCAGGTTCAAAATGTAGTCCTCTACCACTGAGTCTCCATCAACTCCCTTAGATAAGGTCAGTTCTACTGCCTGTGAAAGGTTTCTTCATCTGAAAGATGAGCTGATTTAAGAAGAGCACCTGATCAGAGTAGTACTCCATGGGTATCAGTTGTTCTGATATACTTGCTCCTCCTGAAAGGATGATTGTGGGACTTTGAATATCCTCAATTTTATTTTGCTGAGAAAAGTAAACCACCAGCAAATATCCCACTTCAATGACATTCTTGCCACAGTTTGTGTCCTTCCCAATAGGCGGCACCTGCTAGGCAGGCTCGGCGGGTCCTGAGATCTTTCTGAAACTGGACATGAGTAAGCCTGTGAATTCAGGATACTAAAAAAAATTATTATTCTCTTATTCTTTATCTGTTGTCTGTTTTTTTTTTTTAAAGACATTAACTCTTAGGCTTCTTCATGACAGGGTAAAGGTGTGAAAAAAGAGAACTGAATTTTGTTTTTAAACAGAACAAAAGCTTAGAGGGAAGCTGCTGAAAGTCCAAGAAGTTCCCCTATTTCTTACATTAAGTTTATCTATATACTATCTGTTCCTCTTACTTTCTGGAGAGTTTTGATAATGTTAAAATGTTCTGAAAATTCTACGCAAATTATTTAATTATTGTTTTTATTTTTGGTGCTGGTTCTGGGGTTTGAACTCTGGGCCTGGGCACTGTCCCTGAGCTTTTTCACTTGAGTTTAGCAATTGACCATTTGAGCCACAGCTCTATTTCTGGATTTTTGGTGGTTAACTGGAGAATTCCACAGACTTTGCTGCCTGGGCTGCTTTGAGCTGTGATTCTTGGATCTCCGCCTCCTGAGTAGTGAGGATTACAAGCATGCCTGGCTACAGCTTGTCATTCCATTCTGCAAATACTAAACTGGACTCAGAACAACCTCACTGCACATTTCATTGATTAACTAGGAAAATTATAAAAGGTAAGAGGAACTCGTAAGAGTACTTTAGGGCTGATAAAAGTATCCAAGAAAGAAAAACTTGAAAGGAGTCCCTCTTATACGGGGGCTCAGGACTTGTTAGAGAAGAGGCAGTTGCAGGCCACTGGGCAAGTCTGCTGGGCTGAGCCAGGCTGACCTGTCTCGTCACTGGAGAAGTAGGGGGCACCTTCTAGGAGCCTCAGGACTGTGGATGACCGGGAAATCATGGCCAGAACTGGTCAGAATGGAACACGTATTAAGGATGGCACCCTGCCACAGGGTATAGGAAGCACAAGGCCGGTGAATAGTCTGTGCAGAAGCTTAGGATAGTAATAGCCTATTTACCATCTTGTCACCACGAGGCCTGCTGTTCTGGGGTTTGGAATGGGGGTCGGAGAGCTTGCCAAGGACTCTGTGAGTACAGCTGCTGTTTTCGATTCTAAGAGTGACATAACAACATACCACAGCCAGGTACTTCATAGATCTTTATTTCCTTGTTGTTGGGAGGCTAGAAGTCCCATCAAGTATTGGCAAGGTGTGATTCTTTGGTGGATCTCTTTCCTTGGCTTGCACTTGTTCTACTCCAGGGTTGAGTGAGCTACTACTGACCACACTTAACCTTAGTCACCTCTTTCAAAACTCTTTTATCTTCACATCAGACTGAGGTAGGGGGAAGAGGGAGAAGGAAGGAGGGAAAGAGGAGGCCAAAGAGGAAAAACTGAAAAGAAAAAAAGAAGTCACATTGTCAGGTACTAGGGGATAGGCCTTCACCACCTCAGTTTGGGAAGGACACAATTCATCCATCACATCTGGGGAGGATTGTTATGGCTGCTGACAGAAGCAGACTTGAACCAAGGAAAAGAGCCCCTTCCCCCTTCTCTCTCTAGCACCCTGTACCTCTAGCAAACTAAACAGATAGACCAACAGGGTTCAGCTCCATTAGTTCAGAGTAGGCAGTGAAGGGTGGACTTAGAGCTGAGGGCCAAAGAAGTTTTCCCCTCTCTCCCTTCCATCTTTTCTCCCTCTCAGAACTGCATAGCTCAGACTCCAAACTCGAGACCGTCCTTCATTACCCTCCTGAGTGACGGAGATTACTTGGATGTGCTTTCATACCTGGCTTGTACTTTTTTTGTTTTTTGGTAATACTGGGTACTGGATTTGAACTCAGGGCCTCATGCTTGCTAGATAGGTGCTTTACCACTGAATCGTATCTCCAGCACTCATATTTTCTTTCGGTAGTAGTTGTAATCATTGAGGAAGGGTAAAAATTTCCCTGGAAATTTGTAATTTTGATAGGAATACATTAAAATTATATGAATTTATAGTGTACCAGTTATGGACTATAGATATAACACTGGAAATTTGTTTTTCCGGTTGCTTTTTATTGCTGTTGGCAGTGATGGGGGTTGAATTCAGAGACTGGCGCATGCTAGGAAAGCCAGGCATCTTTGGGCTTTATCCCCATCCTTTCTTGTTGTTTTTATCTTCTCATAAGACTGGCACATTGGCCATTCCTGCTTCCTGGTACACTCTTCTCCAAGATATTCTCCCAGCACATAATCTGTGCAACCCTCACAGACCCAGAGTGGCTGAGGGCACAGGGCCTAGGGTGGAGTTCAACTCGGTCCTTGTGTGTTCCTGGCGGCACAGTGCTGCAGTCTCAGGTACATGGATGGCTGATTCACTTCTCTTCAATTCGGATTGCTTTGAGCCCTTGATTCTAGTGGCAAATCGCCCACTTTACCTTTTCTACCCACTTGTATCACTTCAGTCTTTCTACAGTGAGAAGGAAGGAGAAATGGAAAAGAAGTAAATTCTATTAGGTTTAAGCTGCTTTTTTTTTTTTCGAACTGTGATCTTCAGATCTCAGTCTCATTAAAAAATACTTTATTGTTATTATAGAGGTAATGTAAATGTGTCAGGGAATGAGTACACTTCCTTTTGTACAGTCATCTGTTTCCTCATTCTCTCCCATTCCCTCCCTCCCATCTCCACCCAGATCTCAGAAGCAACAGCATATGTAAATTAACCTATTCTCCTGTCCCCAGTAATCACGAATAGCTTTAAGATATATATATATTTTTTTACCAGTCTGGGGTTTGAACTTTGTACATTGTCCCTGGCTTCCTTTTGCTCAAGGCTAGCACTCTACCACTTGAGCCACAGCACCACTTCCAGATTTTTGTTTATGTGGTACTAAGGAATCGAACCCAGGGCTTCATGCATGCTAGGCAAGCACTCTACTGCTAAGCTACCTTCTCAGCCCTAGCTATAAGATTTTTATTGATTCTAAGATTAGTTGATTTTAACTTTCATCAACTAGAAAATGAAATAAAACTGAAATACACTGCACATATCTCTCTCTAACTGGAGCCTGGGCTAATGTAAAATAGGTTCTGCTTTTTTTTTTTTTGTTAGTCATGGGGCCTGGATAATATCCCTGAGTTCTTTCTTGCTCAAGGCTATCACTGTCCCTCTGAGCCACAGCTCCACTCCCATTTTTTTTTTTTTAATTTGTTTTGTTTTTGTTGCCAGTCTTGGGGCTTGGACTCAGGGCCTGAGCACTGTCCCTGGCTTCTTTTTGCTCAAGGCTAGCACTCTACCTCTTGAGCCACAGCACCACTTCCGGCTTTTTTCTATATATGTGGTGCTGAGAAATTGAACCCAGGGCTTCCTGTATACGAGAGCACTTTACCAGTAGGCCATATACCCAGCCCCTCTTCTCCCAGTTTTTATGTGGTTAATTGGAGATAGTCTCCCAAACTTTCCGGACCAGCTGACTTTGAATCTCGATCCTCACATCTCAGCTTCCTAAGTAGTTAGGATTACAAGCAGAAAGTTGTAAGAAAACAGAAATCAACATAGCTTTAGATAGTGTATCTTGACAGTGTGTGGGCAATGTGTTTCCTTCACAGAGAATGGTGCTCCAGTCCTTTTCCTTTCAAGTACTATGCTGCAGGTGACAGATATGGCTACTGCCCCCAGGCTAAACACTTCCTGAATAAACAGTTAATCTTTCCTATGCTTATTTCTGGCATACTTAAGGGCTTATATTAGCTGCCTTCTTGCTGTCATTGTTAATATTGTTAGTATTTACTGGTGCCCACCAATGATACAGACATCTTCTCATCTTCCTTAAGAGTCATGTAAATCAAGTGACAAGTACAAATGTCAACTGGGGGTGGGACGGGGAGGGAACAATGAAGAGCAGAGAAAGGGAATGTGAGTGGCTCTAGGTGGAAAGTTTTGACATAGTGGCTAAGAAAAGCCTCTCTGAGGTGGTGATACTTAAGTTCTGGGAAAAGTAATGAACTTTCTGTACTTAGGCTTTAGAAGAATTACTCCAGCGGCTGTGTTGGAAACAAGGAAGTGGGTAGGAATGAAGTAGTTATTTAAATATGTCAGTCTTATAAACTGTTTTGATAAGATAAAGTAGACATTCAAACCACCCCAGGTGGCTGACTGCTCAGAGTGGTCACTGTAGCTACCCATGGATGAATCTCTCAAAGAAAAGTCAGGCTTGGCTACAGTACATAAAAATTTTATTTGCTATTTAAATTCTTCTAAAACACAATGCTTTCCTAAATTAGAGCTTGTGGCTGAGGGTGATGGTTACAAAAAATAACAATATGCCCCAACTTCACATAAGAACTTTTTTCCCCCTGAAAAAATTCATTTTCCTATAGAGCAGGAAGACATTTATATAGCTGAGACACATATCAGGTTTTCTCTAAAGTGCCCAAACTCATCTGATTCCCGCAACTCTGGAGGACAATTATAAAAGGCAAAAGAATACATCAACTTAAATACTCAAGGACATCTCAAATCTCTAAGAGTGCCTAGTTTCTGAAACTAGAGATAATTTTGTGCTAGGAAACAGATGAATTACTTGAATCAAGGAAAATATGCTCTAAATCTTCATCTGGTTCTTCTTTAACATATTGTAACCAGCTATTCATTCAAATATAATAGTGTGGTTACAAGACCTGAGAATGTTTTAAAAATTATTTTCATAATTCCTAGATCAACTGTACTTGCTAATTTTCCTTTTTAGGTGCTGGGGATCACGCAGGGCCTTGCAATGCTAGGTGTGCTCTGCTGCTGAACTTCAGCCCCAGCCTGTGGTTTTTAAGGACAGTTATCTTATGATGCAGCTATGGAGCCCAGGCTGGTCTTGAATTCTAGGTCCTTCTGTTTCCACTTCCAGAATGCTAGGATTAAAGGTGTGTTACCACTCCTAGCTCATGGGCTAATTTCGACTATCTTTGTTTGTTTGTTTATTTGATCTGTCTTTTTTTCTTTCCATACATTTCCAAGGATGATTCCTAAAAAAATGATCATCCCTACTGTTCGGTTGGAGATAAATTTATGCCAACAATCTGCCGGACTGTGGATGTCTAGAGTGTAAATCTGTAAGAGAACAACACAAAGCTTCATTAGCACCTAGTCTGGTCTTTGGAGCATTTACAATAATCACATGAATACAGAAAAGGAAACTGAATTTAGTTACAGAATTTTAAATAATGGAAAACCCTTCTTATGTCTCAAATTATCTTCCAATGTAGAAAAACCTACCATCATTTTCGTTGGGAATTATCTAAGCTGTTTAAATTTATCTAGAACCTCTGGTTGATAGGCTTATAAGCCAAAAATGGCATGTTTTTGCTTATATGTGGAATTTAGACCTGCTGTGATAACAATAGCAATAAAGGGTACGTGTAGTATGGACAGTAAATCAGAGGTACAGGTGATGAACACGATCAAGGTACCTTACATCACACACACACGTACATACACATATATGTATACATATATATGTATGTATATATATGTATATGTGAAAGTATAATAAAACCTGCAAAATACCAAATACTGTTTGGAAAAAAAGGGAGGAGTAAAGGGGCAAAGGGAATATAATAGTGAGGGTGAACTGGATCAAAGTACATTGTACATATCTGGGAATACCACAATGAACTTTCTTGGTATAACTAGTGTACACTCCTAAGAAAGAAAGAAACATACCAAAAAACCCCTTTCTGGCTGAGAAATATGAGAATGCTTTGGAGGCAGGAGGTTATTTAAAAAAATCTGAAAGGCCAGCCAGACGCTGGTAGCTCCCATTAGTAATTCTTGCCACTCAGAAGGCTGAGATCTGAGGATCAGAGAAGCCAGCCCAGGCACAAAAGTCCAAGAGACTTATCCCTAGTTAATCATCAAAAAGCCAGAAATGGAGCTATGGCTCAAATGATAGAGTATTAAGCGTGAGCACAAGAGCTGAGGACAGCACTGTGGCCCTGAGTTCAGCCCTAAGGCCAGAATTTAAAAAAATTTGAAATGCCCCAACATCTAACAATGACATAGAGCTGACAGGACACCACATGTGGAAAACTTCCCACCTGTGATGAACTGTGTAAGAAATGTAGGCGCACTAAAAAATCATATAAAGTTATCTTCAGGCTATGGTAGTAACTGGAACATGAAATATTTATAAATGAATTTTGTGTTTAGACTCAGGTTTTATCCCAAAACTAAAAAAACAAAAAAATACCACCTCCTCCCCCCCCAAAAGCTAACAAACCAAAAGGCTTTCTGGTTCCCAGAGTTTCAGGCAAGGAATACTTAACTTACATGTAGAAAGTTCTTACAGACAATCTCAAGTCTGGTATCCTGGATCCTGGAATACTCACTCTCTGGGCCTAGCTTTATCTCTGGAGCAGTCCCTCTATTGCGAACAAGCTGGGCAGGACAACTCCATTTACCAATGAGTTTTATAAGAACCAAAATGTAGTACCCATAAAGTTCTAATCTCCCTCCATTGTCACAAGGGTATCCAGAGATCCAGAACTGTGGCTGGTGACCTGAACATATACTTTCCTTCTTCCCAGAGTAGCCTTGCAAATATACTGAGAAACCTCATGTGGCTGTTATTTATTTCCTGAAGCTTGGGAACTGACATCATCATCATCATCATCATCATCATATCATCATCATTATTATTATTATTATATTTGGCTCCAGTTCCGCGGGGTAACACTCTACCACTTGAACCATAACTCCACTTCCAGTTGGTTTTTTTTTTTTTTTTGTAGTTTATTAGCAATAACAGTCTCATAGGCTTTCCTACTTGGGCTGGCTTTGACCCATGATCTTCTCAGATCTCAGCCTCTTGAATAGCTAGGTGCGAGCCACTGGCGTGCCTGGCCAGAAAGGGATGCTGAGAAACTCAGAGGAAAACAGTGAAATCCTGGGAGTCACCAACTCATCTAATTTAGAATTCACGGTGATTCACAGTAAGGAAAGCAAGGCAGTGGACAAAGTATATCAGGTGTTGGTTTCCTCATCCATGTTTTACAAGACTTGCCTGCACTGACAAGTAATATGCCCTAATCTGTAAAACACAGATAAGCTACATACAGCTCACTAATATCCTATAGCCTATTAAAAGAAAAAACCAGCACTATTGATACAGATGTAATCTATTTATTAGCAAATGATTTATCTAAATTAGATTTTATTCATCCATTTAGTGAGTCAACAATGTAGACTCCCAAGGTAAGCTTCTGGGGAGGGATATATACTGGTTAAGGTCCAGCTTTTGAGGCAGTGCCTAGAAGGTTAGCATTTTATGTTGCATATGTCACAAGTTTCTATGCCAGTGGAACCCAAACTTCTGAATTAGTATGCCAACATCACCAGGAACCCAGAAGAAAGAAAGAAGCTGGGCGTCCATTCACACCTGTAATCCTTGCCACTCACAAGGCTGAGATTGGAGAATCATGGTTCAAAGCCAGCCGAGGCAGGAAAGTCTGTGAGACTTTTTTTTTGGCCAGTCCTGGGGCTTGGACTCAGGGCCTGAGCACTGTCCCTGGCTTCTTTGTGCTCAAGGCTAGCACTCTGCCACTTGAGCCACAGAGCCACTTCTGGCCGTTTTCTGTATATGTGGTGCTGGGGAATTGAACCCAGGGCCTCATGTATATGAGGCAAGCACTCTTGCCACTAGGCCATAGCCCCAGCCCCTGTGAGACTTTTATCTCTAATTAATAAGCAAAAAGCTAGAGGTGGAACTAAGGTTCAAATGGTAGAGCACTAGCCTTGGCACAAAAGCTCAGAAGTGCTTAGGCCCTGAGTTCAAGCCACAGGTCTGGCACACAAACAAAAAAAAGTTGTTCTTCAGTTTGCTTTTTGGGTCAAATAATAATTCAACTCAAACTATAAGCCTCAGATAGTGTTAAAAATTTCCCAGACATACCAGCTGCAGTTCAGAAAATTCAAGCCAATTCTAGGTTCCGATTTACATCCTTTTTTTTTTTTTTTGTTTTTTTGCCAGTCCTGGGGCTTGAACCCAGGTACTAAGCACTGTCCCTGCCTTCATCTTGCCACAGTGCCACTTCTGGCTTTTTCTATATATGTGGTGCTGAGGAATCGAACCCAGGGCTTCATGTATACAAGGCAAGTACTTTATCACTAGGCCATACTCCCAGCTTTGATACCATTTTCTCTAAAAATAATATAGCTAACTTTTTTATATAACTTGGGCCAGAGAGGGGACAATTCAAGGCAAGCCAAGCCAAATAGTTGTTTCAAAAGTCCTTTGCCTTGTAAATCCACGTGGCACTTGCTTAAGTAATCGTTACAATTTATACTCAAGAAAAGTGAGGGGAAAGTAAGCAAAGGTCAAACCTGGTGAGCCAGGTGGGCTCCGGCGGCGACCAGGGCCGTGTAGTAGGGCGCAGTCTGAGCGCTGTTCACACCCACCAGGCTCAGGGCTCCCAGCATGGCCACACTGAAGCCACTCAGCCACTGCTTCGTGTTTTCTCTGAACAGCAGTGCTGTGGACTTCAGACCAATCAGAGCATCGTCTTTCTTGTCCTAATATGGAAAATAATAAATGTCACTGATAATCACATTCCATGAAATCCACATTTATTCTTTAGCAGTATATCTTAGTAGTTTTTTTTAACAGTCACAAAGTTGTACAGCCATCACTCCTTTCTGTAGAAAAATGTCTGTAGAAGAAGGAGCATGTGGGGGGGCGGTTGAGGAGGAGGGAAGGTGGGAGAAAAATGGGGGGGGGTAACATATTGCACAAAAAAATGTACTCACTACCTAACGTATGTAACTATAACCCTTCTGTATGTCACCTTGATAATAAAAATAATTTTAAAAAAGGAGCATGTAGATATATTGCAAGCTGTGAAATAAACTGTTTAGGAGTGACCATGTAGGCCAAATCAAAGTTAAATGCTACCGCTAAAACCAGTATCCCGTTGCAATTCTATACACCATTCTGTTTCCTATACTCATGTGACTTTGAACTACACTTTAAATATATTAGGATTAAAAACTATTAATTCTTCACATTGCTTCTTCAAGTCTCAAAAGTATCTTGTACATTTAGTTTCAATCTTGATAAAATCATATAGCATAAAAATGTTCATTATATAATCATGTCCATTACACATTTCACTTGTTTTTTTTACAAACATAATTATGTATCTACTTATTTATTTTAATTATTCTAAAGTAGCTGTACAAAGGGGTTTCAATTCAACATGTCCGTTTGTGAGTACAATGCATCTTAATCAATGTTACCCTTTCATCATTTTCTCCCATCTCTCCCAACCCACAATCCCCTTAATTCACCTAGTTCTATTCTCTTTCTCTCACACACAGAGTCTCTCTCCAATCCTGTCTCATTTATTCCTTTCCTCATCCATCAGTCCTTTCTCTTTAAGCAAAGAGAGGTCATACACATTAGCTAAGCTCTACCTCTTGAGCCACACTTGGATCTTTTGTTTGTATTTTGTTTTTGACATGGGTCTCTTTAAGCTGGGATGGGCTTCAAACATGTGGTCCTCTGCTTATGCCGTGAGTAGTTGGAGGGGAACATGGGGCCATCATCTAATGGTTTATGTCTTAAGCTCAGAATCAGGCAACCCTAAGACCAAATCTTCGCTAGGCTACTTGGATGCTCTGTGGCGCTGGGCAAGTGACTGACTACTCTCTGGACTTGAAATAATAAAAATTCCTATCTTAAAAAAAAGGGATTACATGGGGCTGGGGATATGGCCTAGTGGCGAGAGAGCTTGCCTCGTATACATGAGGCCCTGAGTTCGATTCCCCAGCACCACATATACAGAAAATGGCCAGAAGTGGCGCTGTGGCTCAAGTGGCAGAGTGCTAGCCTTGAGCAAAAAGAAGCCAGGGACAGTGCTCAGCCACTGAGTCCAAAAGCCCAGGACTGGCCAAAAAAAAAAAAAGGGATTACAATTGTGTATGACCACACCTAGCTCAAAAGCTGGAGGCTCGAGCTCAAGGCCTCTCACTCTTTGTACTTTTCCCTCACAATTAGCATTCTACCTCTCTGCCACACCACTTCTGCTTTTTGGCGGTTAAAGGGAGATAAAATTGTCTCTAACTTTTCTTCCTTGGTGGTTTCTCACCACAGTCCTTAGATTTCAGCTTCCTGAGTAGCTAGAATTATAGGTGTGAGCAACAGGTGCCGGAAATAAAAATCTAGGTCTTGACAGTACTCTCACAAATAGCTGCCTGATCTCCTCACCCCCATAACTATCTTCTGAAATCAGGACTGTATGTACTATTGGTGGTTGCCTGGCTGAACCTAGCCAACATTTGCAGGTAGACAGCTTTGTAAAGGCTTTTGAGAGTCAGATATAAATTAAAAAAAAAGTTAAGTGTGTGTTTAGTATATCTGTTTTCTCCTTCCAGACTGCAGTTGCCTTGGGCGTGTAAGCTGTCTAGTTTCCATGAGTCTATGGTATTTTACTGAAGAAGTTAATCTAAGTGAATATAACTTTCCTAATCACTGCTTCCAGTCTTTTGGTATCTCTCCTCAACTACTGTCAAGCTTTGCTTTGGAACTGAGGCTGATTACAGATTGGCTTCTTCATATATTACACACAGGTAGTGAAGTGACAAAAACAGGATGAAGAAGACAGGATGAAATCCACACTGATGAAACTGTAACCTCTTTGTACATCACTTTGACAATAAATAAGAAAAAAAATCTACACTGAAACTCTAGAAAAAGAATTTCATTATATCATGGAATAGTATTTCTGGAAATGGTCTCGCTACAATGCCCAGACTGGCTTTCAACTTACTCTGCTAGCCTAGGCTGGTCTTGAACTCATGATTCTCCTGACTCAGTTCATGACTGCAGGGATTACAGGCATGTACCACTATGCCTGGCTTTCTGATACATTCTTTAAGTAAATAATTGAGAACACACAGCCCTATTTTTAAAAAGTACTGGTAAAAATATTTTTTAAAGCTCACGAATATGTCTATACCTCCCCAATTGCAATAATGAATGCGACAATTAATTTAATTTGGCAATCACTTTACAATGAAATATCAAATCATGAGTCATAGCTCAAGTTATGTAGAGCACTTGTCTAGATGGCAGAGCACTGGGTTCAACCTCAAGACTACAAAAACAAAAATGAAAACAAAAGCACATTATTGTGTTGGAGGATAACAAGGGAGCCTAATAAGGACAAGGCCCACCAAAAAAACAATAGCAACAAATGGAACCCCCTGAAACAAAAAATATCTAATTATCACACTATATAAGCTCAAACATATACTTTGGCAAGTGCCAACTGTACCTCAATAAAGCTGAAAAAAAATATCAATGGAAAAGTCATAAGCCAAGAAAAGCAAACAGAGGAGTTCCGCAAATTAAACTTACAACAAAATAGTACCAAGAGCTATAAAAATGTTTATATTTTCAACTCAGTAGTACAACTCTTTAAAATTCACCTGAAAACTCATAAGACATGAAGTGATAATGATTAGAATATTATTATTTGCTACTGTGAAACTCAGGAACAACTTATATGGCCAAACTAGACACAGGATTAAATTTAAATCATTATGGAGCTTTTATGCCACTTTAGCACAATGATTACAAAGAATGGGTTAAATCATGGGGAAATGTTTCTAACAAAGTGAAAAAAGATCTGCCCGAGACAATGATTAGAGGCAAACACAGAGGGACAAGACAATGTTTAAAGGTAAAAATCTAGAGACAATGGACTTGAACCTGTGCTCTGAAACCAATTAGCTATATGACATAGACAAGTTTTTCTCCACGTTTTCCAAGTAAAATGAAGACTATGTAAGCCCTTTCTTTGCAGGCTACTATGGGATTAAACTGTTATTGCTAAAATATTTGTAACAGCACTTTCCATAAAGTAAAAAGCATTTAAATGCCTACAAATAAAATAAAATAAAACTGCAAAAGTGTAAGTCATAAGCCAACATTGGCTTTTTGGTAAACACACAAAAAACACAAAACACATATTCTGTTGGAGCTATGGAACTATGATTTTCTTCTTACAATAAAAAAATTTCCCTTTAATTTGGTTCTTATTTTTAAGTTTTTAGAGAAGAATACCTAACAGAAAGAGAGTGAAGGAAGGAGTAACATTGTCCAAAAAGAAATATACTCATTACCTGATTTATGAGACCGTAACCTCTCTGTACATCATCTTTATAATAACAATAAAAAATTAATTAAAAGAAAACAATACCTAAACCAAAGTTAAGAAAAACACAGATTTTCTTTACCTGATGGGCATAAATGGTATCATATATCAGTGTCCACACAACTCCAGAAAAATAAAGAGGCAAGCACACAGATGGATCACAAGAGCCCTTGACAGCAGACCATCCAAGCAATGCTCCCCAGTTAAAAGTCAACCCTATAATTGACAAAACAAAAAAGGGCTAAAGTCAAAATGTATTTCAGCATTCCACAAGGAAGGAGAGAGAGGGTCAGCATGTATTAAGTGCTTGCTGTGTGCTAGGCTCTGGGCATGATATTGTCTATGTTCTTTTACCTTACAAAAAAGGAAACAGGCTAACAGAGTTTAATTAGTAATTAATTAAGGAATAGTTCCCAGGGCCTCAATCTCTGGGTTGGCACTTGGGCCATACCTCCACTTCTGACTTTTTGCTGGTTAATTGGGGGTAAACGTATCTCAGATTTGTCTGCCAGGGACAGCTTTAAGTCTCAATCTCAGCCTCCCGAGTAGCTAGGATCACTGGTGTGAGCCACCAGTGCCTGGCCCTTTCCCCTCTTATGCTGCCTATTTCCACCAAGTATAGTCCTCTTCCACTCGCACTCTGTGCGGCAGTGACCTGCTTATCTGCTGTCTCTTCTAGCTCCTTAAAGATGGTGACTGGGTTTTAGTTATTTTTAATTTTCAAGTTCCTTCTGTAGGTCCTGGCACTATGTACAAGTTCAGTAAATGTCTAAAGCTTTTGAAATACTGCTATAGACAGGAACTGCTTATGCTCCTTCTGCTAAAGATTCCTAGGTCATTTGAGACTGTACTTTTTAACCTTTTTAATAATGAAAAGGAAAGGCACAGAGAGAGGAAAGAAATAGGAACTTAGAAAAGATAAATATTCCATCATAGCTTTCCCATTAAGTGAGGTCCTCATCAATTTTTTGGAAAATGTTTTGGTTCTTTTATGGGGCAAGCACTTTTGCCACTAGGCCATATTCCCAGCCCCGTTTTGGTTCTTTTATTACTAGAAAAACGATTCAAAGAACTAAGATTGCTCTAAAAACACAATATTCTAGACATACAACACAAAATCTGGGACATTTTTGGGGGATAAAGTTTGACTTACCTACCTACTTGCCCCTCTTTGCCAACAAATAACATTGAATATGTATCTTTAGATTGCATATGTATCTTTAGATACTAGGCAAAGTATAAAGAATATCTTTTTTTCTAGTCACTTACAATTTACTAAGGGGATAAAAAGGAGGCAGTCATTAGATTTTTGTTGAATGAAATGAGTAATGAGTAAGAATGACAGCACTAGAGTGCTGTGGAAGCTCAGAGAAGACTCGTTTTCCAGAGAGGTTGAAGGATGACTCTACAGAATAGGGACTAAGCTATAACAGACACTTTTAACCCTTGTTCTCCTGCCCCAGAATGCTGCCCAAATTCTTTTTTTGCTTGGTTATGGGGCTTGAACTCTGGGCCCGGGCGCTGTCCCTGACCTTTTCAGCTCAATGCTAGTGCTCTACCACTTTGAGTCACAGTGCCACTTCTGGTTTTCTGGTGGTTAATTGGAGGTAAGAGTCTTACACTTTCCTGCCTGGGCCGGCTTTGAACCACGATCCTCAGATCTCAACCCTCTGAGTAGCTAGGATTATAGGCGGGAGCCACCAGCACCTGGCTCCAATTTTTTTACAATACCTAAAAGTCAACAATCTCTTCATGACCTGCCTAGAGTTTTAAAAAGCACTTCAGAAAACAGTAAAAATGATGATAATAATCTTAATAAATATGCAAGATTTCTTAACTAATAATAGTAGCTAATTGCCCTCCTTAAAATATAACAATTTATTCTTGGCTCAGGAAATTTCACAACTGACCTTAGATTTCATTTCTGTCTATATACATATGATATATAGGAGTATGGCTAGAGAGCATCAAAGGAAATACTTAGCTATTTCCAGCTTACCCAAGGCTAACTGAGGCCAGTATGTGATTCTCTTCATTAGTGGGTAAGTGATGACGAGAAGTAAGGATGCTGCCCCCAGAGCTATACTGAAAACAGAGAAACACTGCATCAATGTCACCATCATGTGGAAAATCACTGTTTGATATAAGTATCCTAACTGGAAGATATGCTCCACTTCAGGAATAGTTATGCAAAATTATCTTCCTAGACTTTGACTTTTCCTATTGAAAAGAATGTTGGGGGGGAGGGGGCTGGGAATATGGACTAGTGGCAAGAGTGATTGCCTCCTATACATGAAGCCCCGGGTTCAATTCCTCAGCACCACATATATAGAAAATGGCCAGAAGTGGCGCTGTGGCTCAAGTGGCAGAGTGCTAGCCTTGAGCAAACTGAAGCCAGGGACAGTGCTCAGGCCCTGAGTCCAAGGCCCAGGACTGGCAAAAAAAAAAAAAAAAAGAATGTTAAGGCACAGAGGAACTCTAAAGCAGTAGCCAAACATCTCACTTTGTAAAAGGACTCTTCTACCTGAGACAGGAAACCACTGGGGAGGCCTGGGAACCATAGGGGATTGTTGCCTCTTACTGCTGAGGGGACACAGTGGATATAATCTAAATCCTACTCAATTTTTTTTAAGCTGTTTCCTAGCTACACTGTTTATGGAAATACCAGGACCAGTTTATGTTTGTGGTTTGGGGGAAAATTATTTGTGTTTGGGAGAATGTTGTGTGTGTGGGGTTGAGTTGTAGGGTTATTTTCTAATTTTTTTTTTTTTTTGTACATTTGGGGCAGTGACAATAAATAAACCCCCTTTAAGACAAAAGAATTATTTGGAAAACATTTTTTTTTTTTTTTTTTTTGCCAGTCCTGGGCCTTGGACTCAGGGCCTGAGCACTGTCCCTGGCTTCTTCCTGCTCAAGGCTAGCACTCTGCCTCTTGAGCCACAGCGCCGCTTCTGGCCGTTTTCTGTATATGTGGTGCTGGGGAATCGAAGCTAGGGCCTCGTGTATCCGAAGCAGGCACTCTTGCTACTAGGCTATATCCCCAGCCCCTGGAAAACATTTTTAAGTTTTACAAAACTAACAAACAAAATACTAACTAACATATACCACACTTTCATATATTAGGTACTATTTTTTGTTTTTTGAAATAGGATCTCACTCTGTAGCTCAAGTTAGTGCTGACATTACCATGCAACCCAGGCTGCCCTTGAACTCATGATCTTCTTGCTCTGCCTACCAAAGGCTAGGAGTATAGGCATAAGACCCCATATCTGACTCACCAGGCTCCATCAGAACATTTTACATTGTCAACTTGTTACAACGTATATAATGATCCTAGAAGGGAGCTAGTTTTATTCTTATTCACTTTTATACACAAGGAAACGGAGGCATAGAAAGTTTTTTGTGTGTGCGTTTTGGTCCTGGTGTTTGAATCTAGGGCCCTAAGCTTTTCAACTCCAGGATAGCACTCTACTACTTGCGCAATAGCTCTACTTCTGGCTTTTTGGTGGTTTAATTGGAGATAAGCATATCAAGGACTTTCTTGCCTAGGCTGGCTTTGAACCTCCATCCTCAGATCTCAGCCTTCTGAATAATTAGAATTATAGTTTGAGAATGCCAAGCAAACACTCTAACACTGAGCTACATCCTCAGTTCCCAAAGTATTCTGAGTACAGCCTATAACCAATAAATACTAATACCTCTAAACTGTTTTCAAACCCTGTGGTGTCTAATAAACTGTAAAGTACTAATAGAGAATTCATTAGTCCCTCCTTATATTTACAAGGTGCTACTTTTCATGAAAAGGAAAGTAACTATATACATGTAAGCTATTCTTAGGTATCTAAGAACAAGTTCAGCTAGCACTATTCCCTTCAAGAATAATCTTCCAAGGGGTTTTCTTGTTATTGATGCTATCAAGGCAAGGCATATATGTAATAAAGCCTACTGTACAAAATCATGCCCAGCTGGGATTATGGCCTAGTGGCAAGAACGCTTGCCTCGTATACAAAATCATGCCCACTGCTGGCATATCCCTCCTTTAAAAAATTTTGCTCCCTCTCTGAAACACTTCATAAGTAGCCCTCTAAAGCACAAAAATATAACTGCGTGTCTGTCTACAAAACACTAGAGTAGGCCTCTCACCTCTTCCTTGTCATTTGGATTAGACAGTTGCTGGAAAAGAGAGTTTCTGCTTCTGCAAACAAGTAGAGTTATTTTGGCTTCCATACATGTCAGGGAGAACTGTCAGTATATATATAAAATTACACACAGACATGGGGCTCTTGCAAAGTGACCTGTTCCTTTAGAGAACATACAGTATAGGGGGCTGGGAATATGGCCTCGTGGTAAAGTGCTTGCCTCGTATACATGAAACCCTGGGTTTGATTCCTCAGCACCACATAGAGGGAAAAAGCCAGAAGTGGCGCTGTGGCTCAAGTGGTAGAGTGCTAGCCTTGAGCAAAAAGAAGCCAGGGACAGTGCTCAGGCCCTGAGTCCAAGCCCCAGGACTGGCAAAAAACAAAACAAAATAAAAAAAGAACATACAGTACAAATACTGAAGGCAATTCAGAATAAATTAATGCTGATTTCTTAACTCCTTTTGCCAAAAGCGTTCGTGAAGCAGATTTTACAAAGTTACTGTTTTTATATTTGTTAACTTACAAAAATGCTCCAATAAACATTGACTTGGTATAAATATTTCTACTTCTTTCTCTATTTTAAAAGAGCAATTTTTACACATAGTTATGTAGAACACATTTAATAACCCTGTAGTAATTCCAAAAATACCTGTAGTAATTCAGACATAGAAGAACACCCAGTGCCAAGGTCAGTTGTCCTCCGAGAAAAACAAAGGATTGGAAAGTTGAAATGTCTCCAGCAGCTATTGGGCGATTTGCTGTTCTTGTAACCTTAACACAGGAAAAGAATACCTTAGCTTCACATAATGACTATTCATTTATTTAAACATTTAAGTCAAAGAGACTGGTAGGCACTAAGGCACAAATGTGTACAGACTGAAACCAACATTTGAAGTACTTCCAAGAAATCAAATTGCATATTTAAAATAGTTTTTGAAAAAGCTAGCTATTCCCACTATCCATTACCTCCCTTTTCAGAAATTTAATTCTATGGTCAAGGTGATATACAAAGGGGTCACAGTTACATACATAATATAGTGAGTACATTTCTTGTTAAACTTTGTTACCCCCTCCCCCAGTTTTCTCCCACTTTTCCTCCCTCCCTAATCCCTGCCCTCCAAGTTCTACAGTTCATTTCCAACATATGTCTCATTCCCTTTTAACTTCTCATCCTTACCTCAAAACAAAACAGAACAATTTGTCTAGGTTAGAAATACTTATGTTCAGTCAGGCTGCCTGCCACCAGTAATCCTAGCTATGCAGGAAGCTGAGATCTGAGGATTGAAGCTAGCTCAGGCAGGAAATCCATGAGACTGTTATCTCCAACAAAATTCCAAAAACTGGGAAGTATAGGGCAGTAGCTTGAGCAAAAAGGCTAAGGACAGCACTTAGTCTCTGAGTTGAAGCCCTAAGCCTGGCCAAAAAAAAAAAAAAAAAAAAAGCTCAATTTCCACCATTTACATGGAGAAATAAGGTATAATGGTGAGAATTCTTAGGAAAGAGAAGAGAACAATATTGGATAAAGCAAATATCACATACAAAGGTTTTGAGCATGGGAAACATTAGAGAATGCAGACCTAAAAAGAAGCCAGATGGAGCTAGTTTTTAGTCGAGGACTTCTAACACCATGTTGGCCAGGTAAAATCATGTGAGCATGTGGACAGAGCAAGTGAACAGACCATTTGCACTAGCTGCAGTTTCCTTCATGAAATGGGATTACCCTATATTCAACCACAAAGAGAGAACACATCCATATTTACAATACTACTGGAAGAACTCAGGATTTGCAACATTAGATCCAATTCCATCATTTACTGAATAGATAAACTTTGGTAAATCACTGAACCTCTCCCAGTCTTAGGTTACTTTCCTGTTGAAAGAAAAATTGAGGAAAAAGGAATATGAACACTTATTTTATAGAGCAAATATACTGCCTGAGGCATACAAATATGCAGTAATTGTTATATATCACTAAGCTAACATGTTTTTATATGATTGATACAAAACATTACAAAAACAGCCTGTCGAACAAATCTAGCCTTCTACCAATTTTTTGTATGGCTGATGAGCTAGGAATGGTTTTAAGATACTTTTTAAATGATATTTCTTGAAAAAGAATAACATAATAAGGAAATAATATGAAATTCAACTTTGGTATTCATAAATAGGAACATAGCCATGCTCATTCCTTTTAATACAATCTATGGCTATTTTGTCACTCAAAGACTTTACTAATTGCAATGAAGATGATACGGATCACAAAGCCTAAAAGCTTTGCTAACTGGTCATTTATAGAAAGTGTTTGTTGAGATTGTATTTCGATTGTATTTCTTTTTTTCTTTTGTCATTTGTGGGAATTGATTATAGGCAGGAGCCACCAGGGCCAGCTCCCGTTTCTTAGGCTTGAACTCAGGGCCTGGGCACTGTCCCTGACCTTTTTTGCTCAAGGCTAGTACTCTACCACCCTGAACCATAGTGCCACTTCCAGTTTTCTGATGGTTAATTGGCGATAAGAGTCTCACAGACTTTCCTTTCCTGGGCTGGCTTCAAACTGCAATCCTTGGATCTCAGCCTGTGAGTAGCTAGGATTACAGATGCGAGGCACCCACACTGGGCTGGTATTTCTATCACGCTTCACTATACCACACAGCAGCTTCTTAAAAACTGTGGGCAATGATTGATCCTAGTGTGAGTAACAGTGCTAGATTTTACCTGACTTCCTTCCTAAAACTTTAAATTGAAATAATGCTTGTATTTGTTTCCGGATATTACCATTATTCCAGTAAGTATTCTAGGAGTTCCAATTGAGAAATTTCACTGAAACCTCAGCCATTCACAAATTCTTAAAATTTCTACTGAAACCACAGCAGAGTCTTGTGTTTCCCAGATACTAGGAAGAATAAAGGCAAGGCCAGTCTTACTATATTACTTTGCCTCTTTAGTACATAATGATCTAGTAAATTGGAAAGCTGCAATCAACAAGTACTTCAAGAAGAATGAAAATGAAGTAACATGAGGATCAAAACACATCCTATGAAATCAGAGTATTCATAGTTTACAAGAGTACATACATCATTAATACCTGTGAGCTCACATTATTTCAAAGTTCTTAAAATTTTTTAAATTGTTATTATTATGTAGTCATTCATACAAAGGAGTTACAACTCCATAAGTCAGGTTATTTCATAGTTTTTAGCCTAAGCAGGCTGGTAAATTATTAACACAACATTGACAAACACACTTAACCCATGGACTCTAAATGACTATCTTTAGCATATTAACAATTGACACAACATGCAAGGTGCTACATAAAACCCTGGGCCATAATGTCTTTCATAATGAATTTATTGCCTTTTAAGAAATTCAAGTAAGCATTATAATTAAGCCAAGCCCAACTCATCCTTTAAAAAAAAAGATATGAAAGAATTTAGATGAGCCAAACTTCCTCAATAACTCTGAAGGAATGCACTTTTGTAGCATGAAAACACATACCCCGGACTGCATTAGTATGAGAAAAGTGGCAGGAGGCTGGATCTAAATCATCTCCCTTTTAGTTCTTGACAGAAAAGTCAAGCATGATAAACATATTTTATGTGCTACTTCTAATCTGTGTATATTCTTTGCTGAAATATCATTATCTATATTCTAACAAGATTTTATTTCTTTAGTTTTCAAGGTTCTTTATTTTCTCTTAGTATCTTGCCTTTTAATCCTCTTTAGTCTTTCCAGCTCATTCATTTTTGATGAAGTCTAATTTAGCAACATTCCTTTATGGATTATGCTTTTAGTATTTCTATCCTGCTGCTTAAAAACTTTAAAATTTTCTTTAGTTTTCAGAGGTTTAATTATGATATATCTTGATATAGATTTCTTTACCATGTTGAGAGGTTTCTCACCTTCTCAAATGCTGGGCTTGCCAGTGGCTCATGCCTGTAATCCTACCTACTCAGGAGATTAAATTTTGAAGACTGTGGTTTGAAGCCAGGCCAGGCAGGAAAGTCCACGAGACTCTTATCTCCAATTAACCACCAGAAAACTAGAAGTGCTGCTGTGGCTCAAAGTGGTACAGTGCTAGCCTTGAGTGAAAAAAACTCAGGGACAGTGCCCAGGCTCTGGGTACAAGCCCCACTACCAAAAACAAAAACAACAACCCAACAAACTTGCGATACTGCTTCATACATACTCTAAGTAGCTGGGACTACAGGTATGTACCACTATACCAGGTATTTTTTTCTATCTCTAGTTTATTGCTTCTTTTTTTGACCAGGTCATTCTGCTATTGAGCCTAGCCATTAAGTCTGCATTGCACCATCTCCACTTTTCCATTCATGTTTTACTGCTCACTGAAGCATACTTAAGATAATTGCTTGTTTTTTCTTGGTATTAGAGTCTGAACCCAGGGCCTCACATTTGCTTGGCTTGCTTCCTTGGTTGGTGCTCTACCACTTAAGCCAGGCCTCTAGCTTAGTTTTTTTTTTTTTTGCCAGTTCTTTTGTAGATGGAGTCTTGCAGACTTTTCTGACGGGGCTGGATTAAAAAAAAAAAAAAATATATATTTATTTATTGTCAAAGTGATGTACAGAGGGGTTACAGTTTCATATGTATGGCAGTGAGCATATATTTCTTATCCAAATTATTACCTCCTCCCATACGCGCGCCCCCCCCCTGCTTTCACCCCTCCCCCCAGGGCTGGATTTTAACAGCAATCTTCTGGACCTCAGCTTCCTGAATAGCTAGAATTATGGGCAGGAACCAGCAATGGCGAGCTGTAATTATTGTTTTAAGAATCTTTTTTTTTTTTTTTTGCCAGTCCTGGGGCTTGGACTCAGGGCCTGAGCACTGTCCCTGGCTTCTTTTTGCTCAAGGCTAGCACTCTGCCACTTGAATCACAGCGCCACTTCTGGCTATTTTCTGTATATGTGGTGCTGGGGAATTGAACCCAGGGCCTCATGTATACGAGGCAAGCACTCTTGCCACTAGGCCATATCCCCAGCCCCTGTTTTAAGAATCTTTATCAGATAACATCGTCACCATTTTGACCATTCCTGTATTGACTTCCCTAGTTCTGATATGATACATGACTTTTAATCAAAGTTTAGAAAATTTGAGTATTATGATATAAGACTATGGCTCTCACTTAAACTGTTTCAGCTGTTTTTTGATACTGCTCTGGCAGGGTAAGAGGGTGGAGATGTTGCCAAATTATTACCAGGTGAAGTTAACAATAGTCTTTTGTTGGGGCTTTCTTTTTTTTTTTGGCCAGTCCTGGGGCTTGGACTCAGGGCCGGAGCAATGTCCCTGGCTTCTTTTCGCTCAAGTCTAGCACTCTGCCACTTGAGCCACAGCGCCACTTCTGGACGTTTTCTGTATATGTGGTGCTGGGGAATCGAACCCAGGGCCTCATGTATAAGAGGCAAGCGCTCTTGCCACTAGGCCATATCCCCAGCCCGGGGCTTTCTTTTTTTATTTTGGCCAGTCCTGGGCCTTGGACTCAGGGCCTGAACACTGTCCCTGGCTTCTTTTTGCCCCAGATAGCACTCTGCCACTTGAGCCATAGCGCCACTTCTGGCTGTTTTCTGTATGTGTGGTGCTGGGGAATTGAACCCAGGGATTCACGTATACAAGGCAAGCACTCCTGCCACTAGGCCATATTCCCAGCCTGTTGGGGCTTTCTTTTGTTTGTACCCATCGATGTTACCAGGTTGCTATACTTTAGTTCCAAGATAAACACACACAAGGAAAAAAAATTCAGAAACTTCAACCACGTTGTTGGGTACTTAGGTTCCTAGACAATCATTTTTTCTCTGGTCTTTTAAATGACATGTATATGTACATATATGTATATATATATATATACACACACACACACAATATACATATATATGTATGTCCAGGAATTTTAGTTGTACTAGAAAGAATAGGGAAAAATGTCTATTCCATCTCCAGCACACAAGTCAAAATCAATGGAACTAGGAGATAATAGTCAAAAATGTTAAGAATGGAATAACAACTCTGAAATTACAATTTTGCATTTCATCTTCAAATTTCCTATAACCAAGGTCATATAAGTCTTAGTTTTTCTAGGCTCCCAACAACAAACTGTTTTTCAAAAAAATATTCACTTGTTTACACAGATCAATTCCTCACAAATTAATATTAATTTATAGCACTAATTTTCATTTTCTAGCCTATATTGAGCTAGCAGGTTATTTTTTTTTTAAAATAAAAGGGATTGATAAACTACTCTACATGTTCAAGAATTATTCTTTTTTTTTGGCCAGTCCTGGGCCTTGGACTCAGGGCCTGAGCACTGTCCCTGGCTTCTTTTTGCTCAAGGCTAGCACTCTGCCACTTGAGCCACAGTGCCACTTCTGGCCGTTTTCTGTATATGTGGTGCTGGGGAATCGAACCCAGGGCCTCATGTATACGAGGCAAGCACTCTTGCCACTAGGCCATATCCCCAGCCCCTCAAGAATTATTCTGATGTCTCCTTCACATGTATACAGAATGAAAAGCTGGGGGCTGGGGATATGGCCTAGTGGCAAGAGAGCTTGCCTCGTATACATGAGGCCCTGGGGTTCGATTCCCCAGCACCACATATACAGAAAACGGCCAGAAGTGGCACTGTGGCTCAAGTGGCAGAGTGCTAGCCTTGAGCAAAAAGAAGCCAGGGACAGTGCGCAGGCCCTGAGTCCAAGGCCCAGGACTGGCAAAAAAAAAAAAAAAAAAAAAAAAAGGGCTGGGGATATGGCCTAGTGGCAAGAGAGCTTGCCTGGTATACATGAGGCACTGGGTTCGATTCCCCAGCACCACATACACAGAAAACGGCCAGAAGTGGCACTGTGGCTCTAGTGGCAGAGTGCTAGCCTTGAGCAAAAGGAAGCCAGGGATAGTGCTCAGGCCCTGAATTCAAGGCCCAGGACTGGCCAAAAAAAACAAAACAAAACAAAACAGAATGAAAAGCTGATCAAGATTGGGGACATTCAAATGAACAAAGTGTACATTTGCTGGCACAAATGGAGGCATCCCAGCTATGTTGGTGTGGTATAGAGATGCTTTACCATCTGGCTCAGGCCACTTCTCCTCCGCGTGCTATCCTCCACCCACACAGGTAGTTGCAGTTATCGAACACAATAAAGTTTATTTCACTTACACCTCCATTCCCTGCACTCTCCAACCCTCTCTATTTTGGCCAGCTTGCTTTGATGGAGTTCAAAGCTCACTCCCTCCTAAGCTTGAAAGTTCTTTCTGGTCATCTACCCGAGGTTCAGGGAGGTGGTTCTCAGTAAGTTCCCAGGTATATACTATTCTCATGACATTGCCACTTTATTTTAACAGGAAAGCCTATGATTAGGCATGTTCTTCATGTAACTCTAGAATCTTAGTCCCTGGGTCTTATAGACAGCAAGTACTCAAGAAATAAGCAACATGAATGTGACATTTTTATAAAACATTATAAACGTGGGCCTTAAGGAACTTTTTTTTTTGCCAGTCCTGGGCCTTGGACTCAGGGCCTGAGCACTGTCCCTGGCTTCTTCCCGCTCAAGGCTAGCACTCTGCCACTTGAGCCACAGCGCCGCTTCTGGCCATTTTCTGTATATGTGGTGCTGGGGAATCGAACCTAGGGCCTCGTGTATCCGAGGCAGGCACTCTTGCCACTAGGCTATATCCCCAGCCCCTCTTAAGGAACTTTTTGATTATATGAGAGATAACTAGGGGTAATCACTTTTCTGATATAACTTTATATATTTACTATGGTTTTTTTTTTTTCAATTCAAAGTTCACCTGAGTCATTTACTCAGGCACTCAATGATCATGTACTTATGGCACAGTTGGTAGAATAAAGGACAAATAACATGGGCCCTTCCCTTGAGAGAATATGGTCTGTTGAAGTAGTAGTTAAACCCAGGTACTAAAATATGCATAGCAAATAATCTAGAGGTATATAATGCTGCAAACTGTCAGCTGCAGTTTTCTCTGGAAGCCCAGGGAGAAGGAAAGACTTGCACTTTCTATCTTTTGCATTTCTGTGCATTCGTTTGAGAAATAATAACAGTAGTTCCTCTTTACCATGAGGAATACATTCTAAGAACCCCAATGGATGCCTGGAATCACAGATAGTACTAAACGCCAAGTACACTATCCTTTTTCCTATACATACATATTTATAGTAATGTTTAATTTATGAATATCATTTTATAAATTAGGCCCAGTAAAAGATTACCTAAAAGTCAATAATAAAATTATCATAACAATACACTAAAAAAAGTTCATATTGCTACTCAGAAGGGTGCTTAAAACTTATACTTGTTGGGCTGGGGATATAGCCTAGTGGCAAGAGTGCCTGCCTCGGCTACACGAGGCCCTAGGTTCGATTCCCCAGCACCACATATACAGAAAACGGCCAGAAGCGGCGCTGTGGCTCAAGTGGCAGAGTGCTAGCCTTGAGCTGGAAGAAGCCAGGGACAGTGCTCAGGCCCGGAGTCCAAGGCCCAGGACTGGCCAAAAAAAAAAAAAAAAAAAAAAAAAAAAAAAAAAAAAAACTTATACTTGTTTATTTCTGGAACTTTACATTTGAATTGTGGGTAAATGAAAAGTTTAAATACAAACAGGATCAAGGAGGGATTCCTACATAGCCAATACTAAAAGGTTCAAGTTAAGATTAATCAATGAACAACTGATTTACATAAGAATCATTAGGGACCACTTAATTACTGCTAGTTTTGAACGTCTTTGTGAGAATAGGGCTGGCACTGATACAGCAGTAACAGAAGCCTAGGAGATGGGGGTCACACTTTTCTGTGTTCCTATGGAAACTTTGCATATTTGTTTTCTATGGATTTTTACTCACTTTTCCAACATGCTATAAAGAGTGCCCCTTGGATGCTGAGCAAGCTTTTGTAGCTTGTACAATGGCGGCAAGGGCCAGAAGCTTTGTGTTGGGACCTGTTTTGAAAATAAAGTATCTTGGAATAAAAAAAAAAAGAAAGAAAGAAAAGTCAGGCACAAAAATAGATGTTATAAGAAGGGATGGTGTATCTTTTGGACACTAAAAACACTGGGTGTGCTAGGCACTGGTGGCTCATGCCTGTAATCCTAACTACTCAGGAGGCTGAGATCTGAGGAGGATCAAGGTATGAAGCTAGCCCTGGCAGGAAAGTCCATGAGACTCCAACTAACCAGTGGGAAAAAAAAACAAAACCAGGGGGCTGGGGATATGGCCTAGTGGCAAGAGCGCTTGCCTCGTATACTTGAAGCCCTGGGTTCGATTCCCCAGCACTACATATACAGAAAGTGGCCAGAAGTGGTACTGTGACTCAAGTGGCAGAGTGCTAGCCTTGAGCAAAAAGAAGGCAGGGACAGTGCTCAGGCCCTGAGTCCAAGGCCCAGGACTGGCAACAAACAAACAAAAAAACCCGGCAGAAATGGAGCTGCGGCTCAAGTGGTTTGGGGTACTAGCCTTGAGCAAAAAGTTCAGGTACAGCACCTGGGCCCTGAGTTCAAGCCCCAAGACTAGCACCAAAAAAAAAGGTGACTGTCCAGTGCTCCTGGCTCCCACCTACAATCCTAAATACTTAGGAGGTTGAAATACAAGAATTGGGGTTCAAAGCTAGCCCAAGCAGAAAATTCCTCCAGACACCCAAAACTAATAGAACTTGAGATGTAGCTCAAATGGTAGAGGTACCAGCTGTGAGCCAAAAAGCCACATGGGAACATGAGGCCCTGTGTTCAAGCCCCAGTGAAACTTTTTCACTGAAAATATTCAGTGAGAGTTAATTTTAACTCTAAGCTTTCACAAGTCCTTTATCTTTAGCTCTCAATTTCTTCATTCACTTTGTGAAAATAAAGTACACACCTTGCCCTGTGGCTATTCTTGTATTAAGAAACTGCACTTTACAACCCCCAGCTATTCATCTGATACCAACCAGCACCTTATACTGCATTGTAGGTAAGAGAACCAAAGACCTGCCTGGTTGCTTTATGTGGCATTTGAAAGTAATGCCATCAAGGTACACTGTAGAACTGAAAGGAGCTTCTCTGTTCCTCTCCAGGACGAAACTACCTTTTTATCGTAGTCACGGTCCCACATGTCATTAATAGTACAGCCTGCTCCACGCATCAGGATAGCTCCAGTGCCAAAGAGGGATAACATGTACCAGTCTGGGAAGCAACCTGGCTCAGCTGCCAAACCAATGCTCCAGGTACATGGCAAATACAGTAGCCAGGTCCCTAAGCAAAAGTAAAAAGACAAAAAGGTACAAATTCAAGTCAGTTTTAAACCATATGCATTGTTTAATTACATGCTCCAAAGAAAAACACTATAAGCAAAGTTAAAACAAACACACACCTAACAAACCTGGGAAAATAACTCTGCAACTTGTATTACAAAGGACTGTTCTCACTAATGTGCAAAGAATTCCCACAAAGAAAAGAATAGTAGTCCAATAAAGAAATGTACAAAAGACACAATAAAAGTTCATATAAAAGAAATACAAGGAAATGGCTCAAACATACAAAGCTTTGAGAAACACACATGAAAACTACATTCTTGTAAGAACATTTTTCACCTATTAGATTGGCAAAGTTCAAAGTCTTATAACACTCTCTGGGAAGTTGGATAGTCTCATGCATTTTTAGATGAAGCTATAAAATAGCCTGCTTACAGAAGACAATTTAAAAACTATGCTGCACATGCATACACACACATAACAAATATGTGTTATTTGAATGTTAGTATGTTCACACACTGACACAATTCAGAAAAGCCACATTATGACTGATAGCAGCTGTTTCTCAGAAGGGAACTATTTTAAGAGATAATGTGGGAGAACACATTACCCCAGAACTTTCTGAATTTTCTGTCATGTGCATATACTATATACTTCATTTAGTAAAACCCTTTTCTGTTAATATGCCTGATATGGCCCTGAGAAAGAGGGAGTATAACTTTGTACCGAATGGTTTACAGTTACATACACTAATAACCTAGTTCTTATTTGTGTGGGGGCTTTGAACTATATACTTTCTACGCAGCACTCATCACTTAAGCCTTGCCTCTCAGCCTTTGGGCTTTACTTATTTCTCAGATAGACTCTTTTTGCCTGGGTGGGCCCTGAACCATAGTTATTCTATCTCATCTGCCCCCACATAGCTGGGATTGTAGATACTACTATACCCTGTTAATATTTTGTTGATGGGGTTTCACTAACTTTACTCCACTAGGCTGGCCTTGAACTTTGACCTTCCTGATATCCAACTATTAAGTATCTAGGATTATAAACAGGAGACATCATACTCTGCCTAATTCTTAACCCTACATCTTGAAGCTAAAAGCAAATAGACAGTACAGATGAGAGACTTTACATCCTACCTATCCTATCAAAAAGCAAGTGTTTCAAAGTTTATTGATAAGGAGTAGTAGATAAGTTCTAAGTTTTACTTACTTAGGGACAGAGAAAAAGGATTTGCATATAAAAAATCAAATCCTACATAAAAATGTTAAAATGGCTGAAGTCTATAAGCATGTTTAAAGCTTGATTCATACACAAATATTTATGAAGTATATAATCCGTGCCAGTACTGTGCTAGACACAGTATATAATGGCGACTGAAGGCTAGTTTCTGCCTCACAGCTTATAAATAAAAATAGTTAAGCAATAACAATAAAAGGTCAATCCAACAGGATAATAACAAGGTGCTATAAGGACACAAGACCTAACCATGCCAAGTTATTTGGGAAGGAAGTAAATAGGAGGGAGTACTCTTTACCTGACTTCTGTAACTGCAACCCCTCTGTAAACCACCTTTATAATTTTTTCTTTCAAACAAGAGGAATGAGAGAAGCTATTCCAATGAGGGTTTAAACTTACAAAGCAGAAAAGATGAGAAGCCTCAAGAAAAATCCTTGAGGAACCACCATCCCAGTACCTGAAATCAGATATTCCTGGACAGACTAATCTTTAGTGTGTCCATTTAAGGCAAGAGTAGCTAACATTTATTTAATGTTCATGAGGTATCACACAATGTTCTAAATACTTTATATGTACAACCTCATCTAATTCTCAACATCTTTAGGGAAAAAGTACTATGAAGAACTTCAACATACGGGGCTGGGGATATAGCCTAGCGGCAAGAGTGCCTGCCTCGGATACACGAGGCCCTAGGTTCGATTCCCCAGCACCACATATACAGAAAATGGCCAGAAGCGGCGCTGTGGCTCAAGTGGCAGAGTGCTAGCCTTGAGCGGGAAGAAGCCAGGGACAGTGCTCAGGCCCTGAGTCCAAGGCCCAGGACTGGCAAAAAAAAAAAAAAAAAAAAGAACTTCAACATAGAGATGTGAAAGAGAGAGAGGTTACATAAAATAACAGGACTATTTCCTTTATGCTGGAGGTACCAGTAGAGTTCCCCAGGGACACAGGAGTATCTGATACTGTCCTCCTGGGCTAGAACGGCGAATGTTTAGGTATATAATTTGCTTGGTGCAACTAGAAGTGAAGGGTCCACAAAAAAGAAAAAAAAATTCTAGAGCAGGGTATATAACCACCTATAGAAAATTTTCCCAGGAGCAAAATGTCTTTGACCACGAGCCTATATTGTCTTTTAATTTTAAACTGTTATTACAAAGGCAATGTTACAGTTATACAAGTCAGGTTAAGAGTACATTTCTTTTTGGACAATGTCACCCCCTTCCCTCATTCTCTTCCAGTTTTTCCATCCTGTCCTTACCCACATATTGTACAGTTCATTTTCAGCATAGTGTCTAGTGAGTACCACTGCTACATTTGTTCACCCTTTGTCCTTCCATTTCAATCACAAGCCTATATTTTAAGTACTATGTATACTTCCTGATATGAATTTGTAGAATTCTCCTGTAGATGAGGAAGATTTCTATAGATAAGGGGAAAATCACACAGACCTCTTAATTCTGTCTGCCACTTATAAGCTGAGTGACACTAGACACTAAAGTATCTGAAGATGTAAATCCTGGTTTCATCTGTAAATGAGGGAAAAGAACATTTACCTCAAAGGGTTGTAATAAGATGACAATATTAACAATAATGGCTATAAAAACAACAGATACAGGGGCTGGGGATATGGCCTAGTGGCGAGAGAGCTTGCCTCGTATGCATGAGGCCCTGGGTTCGATTCCCCAGCACCACATATACAGAAAATGGCCAGAAGTGGCGCTGTGGCTCAAGTGGCAGAGTGCTAGCCTTGAGCAAAAAAGAAGCCAGGGACAGTGCTCAGGCCCTGAGTCCAAGGCCCAGGACTGGCAAAAAAAAAAAAAAAAAACAGATACAGAGCAGTTACTATGTGTTCAGGACTTTTACAGAACATGTTTGATTCTTACAACAAACTTCTAAGGCAGCAGCTATTTTCATCAAACCAACTTTATAAATGCAAATGCTGAGCACAGAGGACTTTATCCAAAGCCACACGGTCAATGGCCATGGAAGAATTCCAACTGAGGCAGCCTGCTGGTAGGCCATCAGTTAAGTCCAAAGCTAACATTTTTATCCCCAAATCTCTATATACAGTTAAGTTCTACTTGTTGCTCCCTACTGATTTCCAGCAACATATCTTCTTTCCTGTGACATTTTTCATTCCTCATGCTCTTTTCTGTGAAGCTGCAGAATGAGATAAATATGTAGCAGAAACAAACATTTACTGCAAAAGGGGGGAAATATCTAGGGAATTAATAAAAATAATCAAATTATGAAAGATGATGAGAAGTGTAAACCGAGTCTAAGACTAATGGTAGAATTTTGTTAAAACGTAATCACCAGTAACTACTAAACTATAATCCCAATTTAGTGGCTAGAGTGCCCCCTGGTGAAACTTCTTGAAAAATATAGGTTGACTAACCCATTTGAAAGAAGTTGTATCACCTTTTCAAAAATAACAAGGCCTACTATTAATCTATGAAAGTTACAAGATATAACTCAGTGAAGTAAAACAATAAACATAATGACACGAGAAATTTAAAGAAATAATTTAAAGAAATTTAAAGAAATAAAAAACCAGAAATTCCACTACTGTTCAAAACAAATTCACTTGTTAAACCTACATTTTCTGAAAAAATCCTGCAAAAAAACATAGACTGGTGTCTTTATATAAATGCAACTTTTTTCTAATCCTTATTTCTCAAGTAAAAATGACTAACATTTTTTAACCCCTTTTGTATGTCAAGTAGTGTTCAAATAATTTAACATACATTAACGAATCTTTATTATAGTGTATAAAGCCAGTGTTTAGTTTCATTTTACTGATTAAAATAACGAAAGAGAAGGTTAAGTAATTTAACCATGGTCCTTCAAATGAGTGAAAACTCAAATTCAAGAGGTCTAGTTCCAGAATTTTGCTCAAAATCCCTTTAATCCTGTCACATAGCAGAATGTGGTAGTCACCAAGAGAGACACCAGAGGTTTGACTGTGCAAATGGAAGAGAGTGGCAGCTGTTAACTTTTGAATGTCTGTAAGCTATCTGTGTGTTTCTATGATGCAAAAACCAAGAACAGAATTATAGCCAATTTTCAAATTTAGGCTTTGTCAATCTGAATTTGACCCCAAAATACAGGGGGTTAAACATATTATCCAAATGATGGCTGGAGTATACATAACATCCAGTAGGCTTTTATACTTTAATTGCCAGTTGTTATGATTTGCAGTGCTCTAACCCCAAATACGTAGTGCATAAACGTAGACTATATTAAAAACAAAGTCTTTCAGTGCTTAACAGCACACACTGGTAATCTGAGCATTTAGGAGGTAGAGTCAAGAAAATACCTTACTTAACAGGTGTCTTAACTTCCGCCTTTTGTGGCTTCCCCACCCCCAATTCCATTTCCTTGTCAGCAGGTTTTGGATTATCAGGTTATTCTGCCATCTGCAAGTAGTACTACTGGCCTAAATTTCCTGCTTGCCTTTCTGCTTAATCCTATCATTTTGAAGTATAATTTCTTAAAACTTTTTCTTGTATTTAAGAGCCACAATTTCACTTTTTCCTGCGGCCCTATCTGGACCACCCATTTGATTTCATACTTTCTGAGGCCACCAACTGTCCTCCCCACCGCCAACCAGGCTACAGTTTTTTGGGCCAGCGCTGGGCTTGAACTCAGGGCCTGGGCACTGTCTCTGAGCTATTTTTTTTTTTTTCTCAAGGTTAGCACTCTACCACTTGAGCCACAGTGCCACTTCTGGCTTTTTCTGTTTATGTGGTGTTGAGGAATCCAGGGCTTCATGCATGCTAGGCAAACACTCTACCGCTAAGCCAGATTCCTAGCCCCAAACTTCAGTTTCTTTCTTTCGTTTCTGTTTTTTTTTTTTTTTTTCTTTTTTGGTACTGGGAATCGAACCCAGAATGTTGCACTTGCTAGGCAAGCGCTTTGCCACTGAGCTACATCCCAGCCCCAGATTTGTTTCTTGGAGACTTTCTGTATTCCTTCTTAGCCCTACGGTTGGGCAATGTGGCAGGGATTTAACTTACTTAGTACTATTCTTAGGCAATGTTCTAGGCATCTCATGTATAAGGAGATCATGTGTGTTGCAAACAGCATTAAAATAAATGCATAAGACCGGGCGCTGGTCACACAAGCCTGTCATCCTAGCGATTCAGGAGGCTGAGATCTGAGAATTGTGGTTTGAAGCCATATCTGGCAGCAAAGTCCGTGGGACTCTTATCTCCAATTAACCATCAGAAAATCGGAAGTGATGCTGGGCTCAAAGTGGTAGAGCATTAGCCCTGAATGAAAGAGCTCAGGGACAGTCCCCGGGTCCTCCCGAGTTCAAGCCCCACAAGTAATATAAATAAATAGGAAAAGAAAAAGCGCATAAGGTTAGTAGTGTCAACTGAAGGAAAACAAAGAAAAGATCTAGAGGGATCAGGGGGATTCCCCCTCAACCGGCGATTACGAGGTGCCAGAGGAGTCTAGAACAAATACCTGCTGCGCGATCAAATGTACTAAATTGTTGTGCTACGACTGACGCGGGAAAAGAGCGCAGGATCAAAACACTCGGTTCTTCTGGTCTGGCTCTGACAATGAGAATGTTTCTTCAGCTGCTTATTTGACTTATTTGTGTTCAAACAACTACAACGAATGTAGAAGTGCTTCATTACAGTAGCTCTGCAAGTGCCGGGGCAGGGTTCCGCTAGAGAGACTGTTTAGAAGACTGTGGAATGAGTAGTTTCCGACCCGGCTCTGTGGTCCACCCACGACTCAGAGGGCGCGGAGACCGGCAGGTTTCTTCGGGCACCACTCGACTGTGCCCCTGTGCCCCCCCGCCCCCCCGCCTCCCCCCACGACTGACTCCTTACAGGACTCCCCGCCGGCCACCACGCACAGCTCGGTGGGCGGGGGCCCGCACGTCCGGTGGCCCTCGCCGCGGTCTCCTGCACTCACCTATGGGCTTGTCCAGTCTCATGAGGCGCAGGTAGGGCTGCAGGGGGCGGGGCGCCGAGCTCACGACGGCCGCCGCCGACAGGCTGAGCGGGCGCCCGCGTGCTTCCGGCGGGGCGGAACCCAACCCAGTCCGGTACCCAACATGGGGCGTTCCTGCTGCACGCATCAGAACCGGGGAGCAGTGGACCGGGCCCCGCAGCCACGCAGGAGCCGCGGCCCGCAGGCCCAGCGTTAGCCGGGCTCCCCGCAAGCCCAGCATGGCGCTCGCGAGGCGTGGCGCCGCTGGATGACGTCACCCGGCGGCGGCCCCCGGCAGGCATGCACAGTGACGTAGCAGTGGCGTCTGCTGGGAGGGATGGACGCCCTTTCCTCCAGGTGGTCTCACCTTGCAGGATTTGTTTGCGCACCTTCCTGTTCTCCGCCGGCTCCCTATAATAGGAAGTGGTGTGTTTATTCGTGGGCAACAGTTGCACCAGGAAAAAGAAAAAAAAAAAGAGAAACGCTGTGAAAATCCTACTGAACCCAAAATATTAATTTAATTTAATATTAACATCAGGTGTTAAAAAGAGACCAAATGGCCAAATCAAAAAAAAATGTAAACAGTGTTTATAACATTTAGGGACATTTGTTACACAAATGGAAACCTCAAGTTGGATGGCCAAAGTTCTTAGGATGGAGAGGTAGCTAGAGAGTGTGACCGGAAAGAACCTGCCAGGCACTTCTCATTTACCTTCTCTGGGTGATTCTAGGCCTGCCAGGCATCTGAATTTTACTATTCCAGGGAGTTGGGTTCATCTTTGGGCCCATCTCCTTAAGACCTGTGTATTGAACTCTTGAGATATCTCAATAACAGAAGGGTGGCTGCCTGGGCCCTAAGTGTGCAAAGGGCACCACTTCTTGCAAAGCAGGCAGACCAGCCTACAATTTGGAAATTTCCCTGAATCTTTTAGGCTAGAGATGATTTAGGTCTTAAAAAATGGAATGTTAATCACTATTGCCTCTGTGGCTTACCCAATGGGATTCAAATTCCTCAGCTTGGCTTTTGAGGCCTTCTGAAGGTTGTCCCTTCCCCCACAGCATGTTATTTACACCCGAGTTTCTTTCCAAGTAACAGAAGAGGTTGCTATATGTCTCTTATACACGTTTACACTTGCATACTCTTTTTCATTGCCTGGAGTTTGTACCACTTATTAATTAAAATTGGTTAAAATTTTTATTAAAGTTCAAGAAGCATTGTGAATATGTTCCACTGGAGGAGGAGGGAAGGTTATGAAGTTATTTCATTTCTTATAACAATTGAAGTAAAATATATCCACATATTATAAATATGAATAAATCCTCTTGGGGGATTTTAAGGTCTGCTTTTAGAATTAATATTAATTCCAGTTTTTATTTATTTATAAAAACAGGAATGTTCAATGCAATGGAAAGCCCAGAAAAGGCTGATATGTGAAAGGATGCATCAACTTTTTTTTTCTGACTTTTGTTCCAATTCTACAGGCTTACTCAGTGCAGTTATCTTTCTATATAGCTGGTAGAGGTTCACAACATCACTGTCAGGTTCAGTGATTCACTAAGAGGACTCCTAGGATTCAGCATGTAGTTGTACTCATGACTGTGACTTAAAGCCAAAAGATGAAAAGCAAAATCAGCAAAGGGAAATAGCTTTTGTAAGCATGTCAGGATGAAATTAGGTGTAAACTGCCAAGCATCCTCTCTAAGTATAGTCACACAGGATGGAACTTAATTCCACCAGGCACTAGTGGCTCACACCCATAACCTTAGCTACTCAAAGGCTTAGGCCTGAGGATAACAGTTTGATGCCAACTTAGGCAGACAGATCTGACTCTTATTTCCAATTAACTAGCCAAAAACTGGAAGTGAAGGTGTGAGTCAAGTGGCAGAATGCCAGCCTTGAACAAAAAAGCCAAGGGAGAGTAAGAGGCCTTGAGTTCAACCCCAGTTCCAGCACATACACATGAAACCCCACTAATGCTTTCAGTATGAATTAGAAGTTGTGACAATGAGTGTGAAATGTCACATCTACCAGAAGAGCATATTAGAGACTCCACGTCCAGAGTTTTAAAGGAAAGCAGGTAACCATATTGCTTATAAGACAGTTGAGGGCTGGGCATATGGCCTAGTGGCAAGAGTGCTTGTCTTGTATACATGAGGCCCTGGGTTCGATTCCTCAGCACCACATATATAGAAAAGGCCAGAAGTGGCGCTATGGCTTAAGTGGCAGAATGCTAGCCTTGAGCAAAAAGAAGCCAGGGACAGTGCTCAGGCCCTGAGTCCAAGGCCCAGGACTGGCAAAAAAAAAAAAAAAAAAAAAAACACACACACACACACACAAAACACACACACACACACACACACACACACACACAAAAACAAAAACAGCTGAGGCAAAGTGATCTGATTTTACTCTAGGAATGGTGGGAAAGTGCCATTCAGGGTCTAGCCTTGCAAGCAGGTCTTTCTAAAGAGAACAGTCTCAGTCTTGGTCTTTTCTGTACAATAATACTGTACAAATATGATACAATAATACCTTAAGTCCTAAAGAAGGAAAGATTTATTGTGGCTCATAATTTCAGAGCTTTACTTCTATTGGTAATTACTTGCTCAATCCTAAATTTTGATTATGTCTTTATTATTTGCTCAAATGCTTTTTTTTTTTTTTTTTTTTGGCCAGTCCTGGGCCTTGGACTCAGGGCCTGAGCACTGTCCCTGGCTTCCTTTTGCTCAAGGCTAGCACTCTGCCACTTGAGCCACAGTGCCACTTCTGGCCGTTTTCTGTATATGTGGTGCTGGGGAATCGAACCCAGGGCCTCATGTATACGAGGCAAGCTCTCTTGCCACTAGGCCATATCCCCAGCCCCTCAAATGCTTTTTAAACTATAAAATTTAGCAATTTCTTTCTTTCTTTCTTTCTTTTTTTTTTTTTTTTGCCAGTCCTGGGGCTTGGACTCAGGGTCTGAGCACTGTCCCTGGCTTCTTTTTGCTCAAGGCTAGCACTCTGCCACTTGAGCCAGAGCGCCACTTCTGGCCGTTTTCTGTATATGTGGTGCTGGGGAATTGAACCCAAGGCTTCGGCTTCATGTATGTGAGGTGAGCACTCTTGCCACTAGGCCATTACATTATTTATTTATTTATTTGGTGCTGGTTCTAGGGATGGAACTTAAGGTCATGGTGAAGGGTAGAGAAAGGGGATCTATTAGTGGAATAGGCATGCTATGGGGAGAGGTAAAGTAAGAATCGCAGTGCATTTTAGGATAAAGTGGCTCAGACATAAGCCTTTTGTTTTAAAGAGAAGAATTGAAGTAGGGGATACGAGGTATGCATAATAAATGTTATTAACCTGTCCTTCAGTTTCTTCCTGGAATCCAAGATGATTTCAGAAGAGAGACCAAGAACAACAGACAAATGTGGAATGGAGGCAGACATGCTAATGTTTTTGCTTACTTTCAGTTAACTTGGGGGCCCAGGTGAGAAGTCAGTGCTTTTCAGCAAAAAGTATTTTCTAACTTCCTGTTTTACTGTTACGTTTTGATTCTGAAAGCTAGAGAAATTATTTCCTTTTGCTATTAGGTATTCCAAGTTATGCCTTTTGTTTTCTCTAGTGAGAGCCTATAAGAATAGCTACATCACTAGCTAGCCAGGTATACTCATTACTCCTACCAAAAATGTCCTGGAATTGTAGAAATTTAAGGACATGTATATGCCACAAGAAATTAAAATATAAAATGCACAAACCAACATAATTACATAAATTGAGTCACGCTCCATCCAGCATTTCTCTTTCTAAACCCATTAATCTTTAAAATAAATGTTAACCTTATTTCCATATCCTTCTACTGGGGAGGAAAAAAAGGAAAACATGGTATTTTTTTCTCTTCCTGGTTGTTTTTCTTTCATAGTCCATAGAGTTAGAAGGGAGAATGTGGTTAAGAAAAGGGAGGGAGAATCTTGCGGTGTGTTCCAGTGCGGCGTGAATAGCCCACGTCTTCCATTCAAGGCAGGTCAAATCATTGACACATTATTCCTTATTGTTTAGTTGCCTACATTGAAAAGTAGATGACTCTTCAATGCAGCAGTTCAAACACTGAAAGTCCTTTTGTAGGGAACTCTGAGGCTGAGATGTGAGACCTGGAAAAGATTAAGAGGTAGGAAGGCCACCTCCTTAGATAGTGTTGGAAGGGCTAATAGGTGGACCTTGAAAGACAGATAAAGTGGAATACATGTTTGAGTTATTCAGTATTTGCTTCCAAAACAATAAGGGAGCCAGTTATTTATTATGTACACTATTTCTTCAGTATCCTAATATATCCTTAGCAATCCATGACATCATTCTATTTTTAGGTAAGCACACAAGACAAATGAAAGCATATATCCACACGAAGACTTAAGCATAAATATTTTTAGTAGCCTTAGTTGAGTAGACTTAAAAAACAACAACAACCCAATCAGAAACTGGCTTTGATATTGTGCTACCATTAGGAAGCTGAGTGAAGACTACACCAGTGGTACTCTGTTGACTGTTTCTGGTGGGTTTCTAATAATGGGGAAGTGCAGAAGGGTAATTAAAAACGATAAGACATCCTTTCCGTGAGAGTGAAAAAGAAATGAAAAATGCACAAATAAGCAATAATGTAGGCAGATCTAAGTGAACAAAGATCGCTTCAGGAAAAGTTCAAACAAATTAGTTTCTCAGTCTTGGAGGAGTGTTTCCGATGAGGTTGGTGACTGGCTTATTGACATCTCTGCATGGGAAGTCCTGCCTTCCTGCTCAGTGCTCTCATTTCTCACCTGCGCCTGGAAGAGGCCTTCACAGGCTTGTCTCCAGGGTCTGTGGTAGCCTCATCTACCTTCCCACAATGGCCTTGGTAACATTTCAAAATGTCAGTCCTTCCAGGACACCAAAGTTTCTTTTTTATTAAAGTATAAAAAGTAATTCTCTATTGGGTTGTCTTCTATCTTTTAGTCTTTACAGTTTCACATAACTCTTAGTTTCATTTTGACATAACTTATGGAGTATAATTTTGTTAAATCCAGTTAAATAAGACTTTCTCAACATATTTGTTTGTGATGACAGTTTTTTCTTAAGTTTTTATTGTAATGGTGATATACAGAGGGGTTACAGTTACAGGAGTAAGGTCACAAGTACATTTCTTTTTGAACAGTGTTATCCTCTCCCTCTTTTTCATTCTTGCCCTTCCCCTGAGTCCCCTCCTTGCAAGTTGTAAAGTTCGTTTCCAACATAGTGTCTGGTGAATATGCAATGGCAGTTTTATTCTACAAAGAACCCATTACATCCCCCTCACTCCCTGCTGATAACAGAGTTTGAACTCAGAATGTCAAGCTTGCTCAGATTGCTTGCTAGGCTGGCATTCTACTCCTAAAGCAACACCTACAATTCTGCTTTTTGCTGGTCATTTTGAAAATGAACTGTTCTGCTCAGGTTGGATTCAAATTATGATTCTCAGATGTCAGGCCTCTAAGTAGCCAAGGTTATAGGTGTGAGCCACTATTTACTCTTCCATGATCTCATTACATAGTTTTTATTATGATTAGTAGTATATTAAAATATCTGATGATATGAATCTTACTCATACATTTTGATATGAAAATTTGAATAGTGAATCAATTTTTGTAGGATAATCAGCTTTAAATTTTAATTAATTAATTAATTAATTAATTTAGCCAGTCCTGGACCTTGGACTCAGGGCCTGAGCACTGTTCCTGGCTTCTTTTTGCTCAAGGTTAGCACTCTGCCACTTGAGCCACAGTGCCCCTTCTGACCATTTTCTATATATGTGGTGCTGGGGAATGGAACCCAGGGCTTCATGTATATGAGGTGAGCACTCTTGCCACTAGGCCATATTCCCAGCCCATAGCTTTTTAATTTTTGTGTAATAGTTCTTTATGCATTCTCTCAAGTCCCATAACAGATATTATAAACATTTCAAGAAGCTTACATTTAGATATAGTACCAATTAAGTTGGCATTATTAAACTATTTGGTTAGATCATGATGAACTCTGATGCCTCACACCTGTAATCCTTATTTACTTGGGAGGCAGGGAGTGAAAAGCTTTCTGTTCAGGGCTAGCCTGGGTAGCAGAGTTTAAGAGACTCATTTTTATCTCAAAACTAGGTGCAGTGGTACATGCCTATAATCTGAATCTATGTGGGAGGCTAAAATTGGGAGGCTCTACACACATGGCCAGAATAGTCAGGAAAGTCCTGGGCATGTTGGCATGTACTGGTGGTCACAGCAAAAATAGAAAGCTTACAGTGATTGGAAGCTCAGACATGCATGTGAGTGGGAACTGAGATCCAACACTAAAAACAGGGCTGAAGGCACAAATCTGTGGTGTCTTTCCACCCCAGCAAAGGTGAAGCTCTGGGTTGTGATACTCAGATCTCAGCCTCCTGAGTAGCTAGGATTACAGGAGTATTAATGGCCAATAAATATGATGAGAAATGCTTAACATGGGAAATATTTATGCTTTTCTTTGTGTGGCATGGCTGACATACATACTCAAGTATAGGCTGTCTCTAGTAAAACTGGAAAAACAAAAGAAATGCCCAACAAAGTTGGCTATGAAGAAAATGTAAATGAAAACAACTGTGATTCCATCTTATTCTACTCAGAATGAAATAATCAGAAATACTGATATGATCTCTATTTAAAAGAGAAGGAAATGAAGGGCTGGGAATATGGCCTAGCAGCAAGAGTGCTTTCCTCCAAAACATGAAGCTCTCGGTTCGATTCCCCAGCACCACATATATGGAAAACAGCCAGAAGGGGCGCTGTGGCTCAGGTGGCAGAGTGCTAGCCTTGAGCAGGAAGAAGCCAGGGACAGTGCTCAGGCCCTGAGTCCAAGGCCCAGGACTGGCCAAAAAAAAAAAAAAAAAAAAAAGAGAGAGAGAAGGAAATGAAAGCAAAGAACAGGCAAAGCTCTGTTGCAAGATGAAGAGGTAAGGAGGGTGAAGACTCTGAAACAAGGTAGTCTAGCTCCAGAGTTAGTAACCATGCTTCCTTAAATGTATGCTAATTTGAATATGACTGCTCTAAATGGGAAAGACTGTGGGTGCACACTAGCATTTTATCTCTTTGCTTCCTGGATGAAATAAAGGGAGCTGCTGTTCTACCACAGAATCTCTACAGGGATGGACAGAAACTATGAGTCCAAATGAGGCTTTTTTGGCCTCAAATGATTTATATGATGTGCTGGCACATTCACGAGAAAACCAAATCAAACACCTTCCCTAAAATAGGTTAAAAGAGTCTTCCCTAAATTCCCTAACTACTTTTGATGCATATGTACAGATCTTACATGCTTCATCCAAAAGCTAACTTGAAGAATAGAGGACTTTGTCAAATTCCAGTACTTAGATTATGATTAAGAACACAAGAAATATGTCTTTGGCAACTGTGCATGAGATTTCTGGGTGCTTGCAATGGAATCTCCTTGACAGTTCTTCAATGCCATGACCTTCATTAAGAGAGTAAGTGGATCGTTCAGACAACTTGATTAGGTGTGCCAAGCATGAACTTAGGATGCAGAAAACAGCCTTAATTGATCCAGGCAAGGACTGGAAGCATTTCAGGGGATGGAAGATGAGTTCATGACAAGACCCCCAGAGGACAAGGGCTTGCACCGTACAACTCCCCAAAGGTATTCTTTCACTTCGTTCTGACTTGTTTTTCTACTGGCATCCTGCCATAGGCAACTTCTATATAGCTGCTATGACTGTGTCTTCTAAGGGGCACCTGAACAGAGGCAGTCGCCTTAGATGCTGCCATTTCCCAATAGCAACAGAGGTCAAGGCAAGAAGCAAAGACAAGCAAAGGGTACATGCTCAGCCCCAGTTAGGGCCACATAATTTCCTGCTGCCCCGCCCCAAATAGCTTAGAGACTCTCCCCCCACCCCCACCCCCAGACCTCCCCATTCTAGGCCCATTGTTCCCAGAATTCTCTGTGCTCAGATCCTAGGGAGAGAGTGCAGGCCTGTGCCAGAGCTCGTATAGCTAGGATACTGTGACTGTGATTTGTGAAGGTTTTTGAGTTAGAAAAGTTTTCCATAGAGCCCGTCAGCGCCTACCATCGCCAAGACCAAGGCTCAGGAACAGCAACTCCCTGGTCCCCCAAGGGGGAGCAGGGCAATGGGGCCCAAAGGGCAAGGCAAGCGCGCCTCCAGAACCACCAGGAGAATGCCAGAGCCCAGTGCCCGCAGACGTGAAGGCCAGGCCACCAGGCCTCCTGCGGGGCCTCCCTCCATCCCTCAGGAGGGGACCCTGCGCCCCACCTCCTCCTGCATCACCGCCCACAGGGAGCGTTTCTCCATGGGCTCCCCAGTCGTGGGGGGCAGGCTCCCCAGACCACCATCCTCTGCGGGGCCCTCCGCTACTCAGGAGGAGGTGCAAGCGCGCAGGCCCTCCTCAGCGAGCACCCAGAGCCCCGGTGCTGTGGAGGGCGGGGACCCCCAGACTCCATCTCGTGGGGTCCCCTGCACTGCCGTGGAGGTGAAACAGCCCAGGGCCTCCAGTTCCACCCGCAGTGCAGATCGCAGCTCCTCCGCCGAGGTGCTGGAGCGGGAAGCCCTCCCAAGACCCCCGCCCAGAGCGGCGTCCACTGCCCCGGAAGAGGAGGGAGCCGCGGGCCGGATCTCCTCCAACACCAACAGGAGTGAGCCTCCCCGAGCCCTCGACCCGCAGGCCGCCCAGGGCCGGGTGGCCAGGCGGCCCTCCTCCAGGCCTCGGCCCACCATTGACCAGGGGCCAGGGGTGCCCTGGGTCTCCCCACCCATGACCCAAATGATGCAATTACCTGCGATCCCCCAAAAGGGAGAACCCCTCAGCCCACCACCTACTGGGGCGACCTCCAAGTTGGAGGAAGTCAACCAGACCATCTCGTTGACTCTCATAAATCGGGGTCTCCCCACTGGTCATGGGGGAGAAGATAGTACCACCCCTAAACTCCAGGCTGCCAGGCCCAATCTGGCAGCAAATGACAGGAGAGAACGCAGGGTCACCAGCAGGGCGTTCACCACACTCAGCCCCCTGAAACTGGGGACTGGAGTTATCGGCCAGGCTCCCAGGGCGAAGGCCGAAGCCCTGCAAGTCCAGCTGCCCAGAATTCCCTCTCGCTCGGAGAGTGTCCACGCCGGGCACCCGGAGGGAAGCGCCCGGGCGGCAGGCCATTCCGCGGGGGGCAGGTCCGAAAGGGACGACAAAGGGGACAGGGCCGCCATGAAGACGTCCACCAGTGCGCAAGGCAGCGTGCACGCACGCGCCATCCACGGGCAGCTCGTTAAGCAAATCGCTGCCTTGGCCAAACTGGCAGCCGACAAGGCCAAGCAACGCAGGGAGGACTTGGTCAAGGCGGAGGCCACCTGCGACTTTACAGTGGTCGGGGTCAGTCCCAGCAACACCCAGAGAGAGACAGGGAAAGCGCAAGGCCTTCCCCAACTTGATTGTGTTCCACATCTGCAGCAACGCAGGCAGGACCTGGCCACGGCGCCGGACACTCCCCACCTGGGCGTTGGCCAGGTCCACCCCACCGTCCTCCTGGAAGCAACAGGGAATCCGCAAGATCTCCCCCAACTTGACTTCACCCGACATCAGAGCCCTGCTGGGTGCCACCTCTCGGGGCTTTTTACCTTCACTAAACTGTGCCCATCATCCGATGAACGCGTGTGCGCTGGGGACGGCCACAGCAGTGTCCCACCACCGTCGCCAGATTCGGCCATTGAATGTGTACTACTGCAAGCAGACATGTTACCAAAACCAGAACCCAGTGTCAGGGCAAAAGCAGTCATGGCGCTAAGGAAGTCAGGCCAGCACATGAGGAAAATGCCAGTGCACCATGTGGACAAGGAAATGTTATTTGTAAGGGGAGAAAACAAAGCGATGGGGGGACTCAGCAATAAAATAATTGAGGAGGAGAAGTGTGATGAGGAAGAGGGCAGAGAGCTGAAGAAGCAAGTCCCAGCCCCCACCAAGCCCAAACAAAGTGTGGCCCAGGAACACCAGCCACTGACAGCCAGGAAAGTTCAGTTCCAAGAAGCTAGCCCACCGTTGTCTCTGCGGGCGAAGCTGTCTAGGGAATGGCAGGCCTCACAGGCCAGGAGGAGCGTGGACCTGGCCAAAACAGCCAGGGAATGGAAGGCACACAGCCACTTCATCCGGCAAAAGTCATTTTTGGAAAGACAAATCCCTAAGCTGGACATCGTTAAAACAGGAAACAGCAAAGCAAGGGAACTTGCCTTGCAGATGCAGCCCAGTGACAGGAGCACCAAGGCCCACATTAACCTGTGCCTCAGCACTGAAATGGAAGATCAGCGCCTGCGGGACCAACTCGATAAGCTGACAAAGCAGTACGAAAAGCTACAGATAACCAAAAAGGAATTTCTAAGGAGAAAAGAGCATTTAGAAAAGAAGTGGAACTCACTGATTTTATCCTCAGGGATACCACATTAGCTTAACAGCATTCTGAGGGCAAGACAAAGGATTCAAACTTTCAGTGGATGCCAGAGATGCAAAGTCATCTTTAAACGACAGTTCATGAAGAATGAACTCAAGGAGGCATAAGAACCTGTAAATATATGAAGAAGCTTTCTGTTTCTACATGATTTGTGGAACATTTCTATTTTATGAAGAGTAATTTTCAAAAATTTCATCCCCATTTCTAGAACCCATATCGTTAATGCATTTATTAAAGGAGTATTGTTGAAATGTGGCTCCTAGTCTGAGACTAGTTTGTCTATTCTAGAAAATGGAAAAATCTGGAAAACTATTTTTGAAATTTTTCATTACTTAAAAGTGTCTGGAACAAACACAGTTAATTATCTTTCCCATTCCAGAGCATTTCTGAAACACTGGTTCTTAATTGCAGATGAGAGTTCCCAGTCTCAAAATGACTGATCATTTAGTCCTCTGTTATGCATGCTGAAAAACATTTGACTCATGACATGTTGAGGGCAAAAAAATCATTTGTGGGACTCAGAGCCCCTGTTTTTCCCATCCCAGAACTTTTCTGAAACATTGATTCTTATTTCCAGAGGAGAGTTCCCAGTCTGAAAATGACTGGCCATGTAGTCCTCTGTCATGAATGCCAAAAATGTTATTTGTTTCATGACAAGTTGAGGCCAAACCAGTCACTTGTGGGATCCATAACCCCTGATTTAAATATATATTAATTAAAAATTTTAACCTACCTGTGATTCTATTTTAAGGTGAAAAGGTTGCCTGAGAAATGGGCTGTGGGGGCGAGAAGAGATGGCCTAGTGATGGACCAAGTGAGTTTGTGGGTCTAGAGGGACTGGAGCAACTTTCACCAAATAAAGTACAATAATGATTGTTGGGGAATTGGACTTTTTAGAAAATCTGAGATGTGTCAGGGCATTCACATATCAAAAAAATCACCAATTGATCTAAGAAACCAACACTTTCCTCCCCATGTGAAACCATCAGTTAATGATAGTTAAGCATGTACCTTCTGTTGTTTTTTTAAAAAACTTGAATACTACCTCTTGTGATGTCTACTGTAGATAAGACAGTTGTCATTTCTGCTTGGAAAGCAAACCTCCCATGGATAATTGTGTTCATTTGAAACTCAGCCGTCCTCCAATTTTAACTCGACACAAACATTTTACAATTATGACAACCTGTTAATATGAATTGTACTATTTTGGTATTATACTAATACATAAGAGTTGTACATATTGGTACATTCCTTAAATTTGAGAAAAACTAATGTTAAATACATTTTATAAAGGGGGCACTTTTGATGTTCATTTATTTTACTATTCTAGACCCTCTTTTATAGATTATCAGGGATGATATATATATAAATATATAAATACACAAAATGTTATGGAGTTAATTTATTAGAAACACTTAAAAGTACATATTTTTGTGCAGTAAATTTTTGAATTGATACTTTTTTTGAGAACAAGTTACCTTGAATTTTTAAGTTCTTTCTATATTTTTCTTTGGAAATGCAAACATTACAGATCAATGCCATTTTTCCACTGCACTGCCATTTAAGATTGATTAGAGATGGATTTCTTAACTTGACGTACTTTTATAATCACAGTGATATTTTCAAACGCATTTATCATTTCTTAAAGCCAAGACTTTAAAGACCAATGTCCTTCTTGAGGGTTATTTTGCTGTATCATGTATGGCATGTAACCACAGAAAACCAGTCTGATAAATTTCAGTGTTTCAATATGATGCCCTCAGCCTGAAACCTCACACACTTCACTCGTTACATCTCCTCTGCTGTGGCCGATGACAGACTTCTTTCCTTTTTAGTCTTTGTCTTTAATTCATGAGTCAGATATATTGTTTCCTGTTCATTCTTTTATATTTTCACTTATTTCTAGTTCTGACAATGTTTTCTAGGCAATGGTACTGTATGAGTCAATAATGGATATAATTTTATTTATTTATTTATTTTTGGCCAGTCCTGGGCCTTGGACTCAGGGCCTGAGCACTGTCCCTGGCTTCTTTTGGCTCAAGGCTAGCACTCTGCCACTTGAGCCACAGCGCCACTTCTGGCCATTTTCTGTATATGTGGTGCTGGGGAATCGAACCCAGGGCCTCATGTATATGAGGCAGGCACTCTTGCCACTAGGCCATATCCCCAGCCCATGGATATAATTTTAAAGAAAAACAAAATTGTAATGTTGTTTTTTGGTGACAAGTATTGTAGCCATTGTATGTTTTGTCAGGATGATTTTTTTCTACTGCATTATAAACTTATATTTCCTAAAAAAAAAAATAAAGCTAGAGAAAGGCATAGAAGTTTGTGTGGTGGAGTGCAGTATAGAATTTGTGCTAATCAGCATTTCATCACGGGGGCTGGGGATGTGGTCCAGTGGCAAGAGTGCCTGCCTCATATACATGAGGCCCTGGGTTCGATTCCCCAGCACCACATATACAGAAAATGGCCAGAAGTGGCACTGTGGCTCAAGTGGCAGAGTGCTAGCCTTGAGCAAAAAGAAGCCAGGGACAGTGCACAGCCCTGAGTCCAAGCCCCAGGACCGGCCAAAAAACAAAAACAAAAACCAAAAAAAAAAAAAGCATTTCATCAGTATGACAAGTATCTGAGGAGGTAAAGTTTGATCTGGCTCATAGTTTTAGTCCTATGTACAGAGAGGTTACAGTTTCATACCTTAGGCATTGGATACATTTCTTGTACTGTTTGTTACCTTGTCTCTCATACCCCCTCTCTCCTCCCCCTTGTAGAGTTCATTTTCAACATCATGTCTGGAAGTGCCATTGCTGTATTTGTTCATTCTTTATCCCTCCCCTTGGCTTTTTCTGAATGACCCTGATCTCTCATTAGCCATTTTGTTTTCCATAAATTTTGTAAGTCCTCCTTTTCCTGGAGAATATAAGTTTCAACCCTTTCTGTTTGGCTTTTGCCTCACAAGTCTCACAACAAACTTGGTTTTGTGCAGAGAACAACTATGTCACAGAAAACTCGAATTGCTTGAAAGATATTCTGTCCAATTAAGTTGCCTGTGACTTAGAACTCAGTCTCACCCCAAGTCTCAAGGACCAAGGGTGGACCAGTGCTTTCGGGATCATACCACTCAGGGCCTCTGCTCCAGCTCCCAAGAGAAGCGCTGCCTACCACCCTCTAGCTCATTGCTTTTATCATCTCAACTCCAGACCTTTAGAGCTTCAATCCTTTTTAGGTACCTCACTGTTGGGCTTTGCAGTTTAGATACTATGTTTCCATTATTTTATTAATCTCTTGTAAATATACCCAAGCAAAATTCTCCCTTCTGTGTTCATTCTATCCACCTTGGTTAATTTCATTCTCTTCCTGCTCACACCAGCACCCTTGCATTTGGAGGAAAACATACAGTCTGTTCTTTATCCTCACTTTAACTTCATGACTGCAACTGTAAAAGGATCCTGAGTGCCACTGGCTACATTTAACCCTCAAATCATCTTGTTACACCTTTCATATATTCTCTCCAATTCCAAAACACCTGCCCTTTCCTCCTTACTTTCAGTCATTGATTTTGTTTTGTTCTTTTTCAGCAAAAAAATAAAAATTAGAAAAGAACTTTCTCATGGTCCTATCTTTACAACATCTGGCCTGTGTTGGTGCCCAAGGGGTCTGTCTCTCACTCTGTTGTTAGATGCAAATTCTCTGTGTGGCTTTCTATAGTCATTTCTGTGACTAGAAACTCAACTCTGTTTCCTTTTTTTTTTTTTTGGCCAGTCCTGGGCCTTGGACTCAGGGCCTGAGCACTGTCCCTAGCTTCTTCCCGCTCAAGGCTAGCACTCTGCCACTTGAGCCACAGCGCCGCTTCTGGCCGTTTTTTAGGGCCTCGTGTATCCGAGGCAGGCACTCTTGCCACTAGGCTATATCCCCAGCCCTCAACTCTGTTTCCTTTTGATGGCATGAGGACATTATGCCGCCCATCATGTCTTTTTCTTTCTTGTATACTTTTCTCCTTTCTCATTCATTCAATGCAATATATGAATTTTAATATGTACTGTAAATACTGTAACATGCTATCTAAAATGTTAAATATTAAAAATTATGTGGATTTCATGTCCTTTTCCAACAGAATCCTTACTTGTCCACCCATCTTTATGATTTTCCATTCTAATTGAAAGCATTCCAACTCTGCTTTTACTTTCTGTTCAATAGCACCAGTGTATTGTGTTCATGGCACGATATTCCAGGATTAAGAAAAGCTGGCTTTTCAGGTGGCACCCAGTGAGAAATCGCTTCTTCTCTTGCCTATATAAATCACTAGCTGCCTCCAGTACTAATTTAGCACATGCCTCTTTTTCCTTTTCCTTTCACAAGATAAACATACACTTTGTTGGTAATAAGAGAAAGAGTTTGCACCATGATTCCATAAGATATACTCTTAAAGGAAATCTCAGTTGAAATCCTGAGATCAAATTCCCATCTAAAATCTGGGAAGATTGAAATGCAGTTCTAGAAAAATATTTTAAAAAGTGTTTCTTGGGCTGGGGATATAGCCTAGCGGCAAGAGTGCCTGCCTCGGATACACGAGGCCCTAGGTTCGATTCCCCAGCACCACATATACAGAAAATGGCCAGAAGTGGCGCTGTGGCTCAAGTGGCAGAGTGCTAGCCTTGAGCGGGAAGAAGCCAGGGACAGTGCTCAGGCCCTGAGTCCAAGGCCCAGGACTGGCCAAAAAAAAAAAAAAAAGTGTTTCTTTTGAATGTTTGTGTGTGTGTGTGTGTGTGTGTGTGTGTGATGGGGGGGGGGGCAATCCAGCCATCCTATGGTTTGAACTTACGCACTGTCCCTGAGTTTTTTGTTTTTTTTCTTCAAGGCCACCACTCCACCACTTGAGAGCCATAGCTCTACTTCAGGCTGGTAGTTAATTGGAGATATGAGTTTCTTGGGCTTTTTTTTGCCCAAGCTGGCTTTGAGCAGTGAGCCTCACATGTCAACCACTGGAGTAGCTAGGATTACAGGGGTGAGCCACTGGTGCCTGGATTGTTTATTTTATTTTATTTTGGTATTTTGTCCATTGTAGGGCTTGAATTCAGGGCCTGGGCACTGTCCCTGAGCCTCTTTGTGCTCAAGGCTAGTGCTCTACCACTTGAGCCACAGCACTATATCTAGTTTTTGAATGGTTAATAGGAGATAAGAAACTTATGGGGAAGGGGTTGGGAATGTGGCTTAGCGGTAGAGTGCTTGCCTAGCATGCATGAAGCTCTGGGTTCGATTCCTCACTACCACATAAACAGAAAATCCAGAAGTGGTGCTGTGGATCAAGAGGTAGAGTGCTAGCCATGAGCATAAAGAAGCCAGGGACAGTGCTCAGGTCCTGAGTCCAAGCCCCAGGACTGGTGGAAAAAGAAAAAAAAAAGATTCTTATGGGGATTTTTCTGCCCAGGCTGGCTTCGAACTTCGATCCTCAGATCTCAGCCTTTTGAGTTGCTAGGATTACAGGTGTGAGCCCTCAGTGCCTGGCTGTTCTCTTTACATTTTAAAGGAGAATTATTTGAGAAACATAAAAATACAATGAAATACTTCCTAGACTACACAGTAAAAAAGACAATAACAAGATGTAGTTTTATTAGCAAACAAAGTTGTAATAACTATACTTGTAAGGGTATAATAGTTATGACCAGATGAAATATATTAATAAATTCATTCAGTTTTGCCCAAATCAGAAGATACACATATCACTATAGTTGGTCATTGTGTACACCCAGCTATATGGTTTCTATTATCTGAAATTCTATGACAATCTACTTCCTTTGGCTACATCCATCATAAAGTTGATGGGGACAGGCATATTGCCTATGTCTCTAATCCCACCTGCAAGGGGAGTTAGAGATAATAAGATCAGGTAATCTAAAAAATCAAAATAATCTAGGTTACAGATAACTAAGCAAAAAAAGCTGGGATAAAGTGGTAAAGTAGGGCTGGGAATATGGCCTAGTGGCAAGAATGCTTGCCTCTTATACATGAAGCCCTGGGTTCAATTCCCCAGCTGGCGCTGTGGCTCAGGTGGCAGAGTGCTAGCCTTGAGCAAAAAGAAGCCAGGGACAGTGCTCAGGCCCTGAGTCCAAGCCCAGGACTGGCAAAAAAAAAAGTGGTAAAGTACTTGTGCAGCAAGTATTAGGCCTTTAATGCCCCTGCCACCACCACCACCTCAAAAAAATATTGGCTAGATAAAAGACTAGATCTTGAAAATTTGTTTTACAAAAGTAATCATACAAAAATAATTGTGCCTCATTTACTGAGAAATTTTCAACATTTTACATGTATGAATAGTGCATACAAAATTTCCACAAAGTTGAATTTTGCATAAAGTGCATAAAACAAATTAGATACTCTTTTAAAACTCTTCAAATATCTTTCCATAATTTATGCCAACCATATTGGATATAATGTGCAAATGAAACACACAGAAGAGTGAATTGCAAAAAAATAACTACAATGATTTTAATTAGGAAAAATGAGAGAAAAAAGAAAAACTAAAGGGGAAATAAGTCCAACACAGGAAAAAGTGTGTAACAGTATTGATTATGGGCTGTTGTAGACATTGTTCCTAAGTGCTGCCAGTTCGCAGTCATTATTATTTTATTTTTTATTTTTTATTTTTGGCCAGTCCTGGGCCTTGAACTCAGGGCCTGAGGACTGTCCCTGGCTTCCTTTTGCTCAAGGCTAGCACTCTGCCACTTGAGCCACAGCGCCACTTCTGGCCGTTTTCTGTATATGTGGTGCTGGGGAATTGAACCCAGGGCCTCATGTACACGAGGCAAGCTCTCTTGCCACTAGGCCATATCCCCAGCCCCTTGCAGTCATTATTACACTATGAAATATTTCATTGTAGTGAATAGCTCTCTTCAGAAAGTACTCAGCATTGAATTTCTGGGTGACAGATCTTCCCCACTTTGTCTACTCAGGTTCACACACTTGTTCCTGAAGACACTGGCCAGTGTTCTCCTTTCAGAGAAAAACTTAAGTGCACCAGCCTGTTTCTTAAAAGTTTGGCTTCCAGCCTGGTTTTGTACCTTGGTATTTCCCCCTGGGGATTGTGGCTTTCAGGAGTTTACAGTTCAGGATTTCAACCTTTGCTATGTTAGTCTTTCATAGTTCTAATTTTTGTTTTAGGATTTTAGACTTCAGATATTGTTATCTTGTGAAAGTTTAACATGTCGGTGACAGCATTCAGAACTACTTGTCAAACCGTGTTTTGTATCCAAGAGAAAGGCATTCTGCCGGCACATCCCACAGCTGGAAAGTATTAACAATTGCTTCTAGTTTGACCTCTGACACCTTCCTACCTATATCCTACCTATACCCTATCCTACCTTCCATCTACGTCCTACCTATATCCTATCCTGCCTACCATGGATAAACTCTGCTCAGCCATGTGGCCACGCAAAGCTCTCGCTTCATTTTTTTAGTCCACTGAAAAGTTTGGAAGGAGACATGTAGACAAATCTTGTGGAAATGCCCTAAGGTAAACTTGATGAATTTTTGATCTGAGATTCAGCCCACACTTTGTGCCATTCTCTCCTTGACGGATGCCCAGGGCAGGGCTTTTTCTTTAAATGTTCTAGTGGTCATCGATAGATTGCATAGCCTTGGGATTATGAAGTATACTGCCTTGGGGTATTTTTTGTTCAAATATCAAACTTATCACTCATTAAACACACCTTTTCTATTATTTTAATGAGTATATTTGTAACTAACCTTTCAGGCGATTGAAAGGATTATAAGAGTAATATATGCAAAGTACTAAGTTCAACAAATAAAAACTATTCAATATAACAATGTGTTCATGCTAAAAAGAAAATTAAATTTCATCTACTGAAAAAACTTCATAAAATAGAATTTCATTAATGCAATTCATAATTCTTTCTAAAAATTGTAATAATTGCAGAAATGCTAAATATAGCTCTAATATTACATTCTTAATCCTACTTGAATGTCTTCAGGCTGCTCTGTCCCCATGCTTGACCCTACTGTTAGCTCTTTCAAGTGAACTTCTGAATGATTGCTTTAGTTTTGATCTTGACTATTAACCAAAGCCTCTTATGTTAAAGGCTTGGTTTCCAAAATGGTCCTACTGGAAAGTGATTGTGAGAGGTAGAGACTAATGGAAGATGTTCAGGTTGTTGGGGCATGACCCTGAATGGAGTTCCTGAAAGCAAGCCCCTCCCTCTTTGGTTCCCTGTTTGTGACATAGTAGTTTTCCTCCATCACACACTCTGCCATCACAGGCCACCTCGTCGTCACAGACTCTCAAGCCATGTGTCTACCTAGTCATGGGCTAGAGCCTGCTAAGCCATGAGTCAATAGAAATTCTTACTTTTTATAAGTTAATGATCTCAGACATTTTATTATAGTGAGCAGTGATTGAACAGTGACTTACACAATGTAATTGGCTTGAAGGAACAAGGCAGAAGTGAATTGCGACATGGAAAGCAAAGTTCTCCCCACATGAAAGTTTACAATTTAAAGAACATGCGTGTCTTATATACTTAATGGCCAATTCAGAGCAGTGTGAGGTTGATTTTCCAAAGGGTAGAACTAAGTGTTACAATCATCACACTTGTGGAGCATATACTCATGTACTTGAAAGAAAGAGCAAGGCTAGGATGTGTTCCTTGTTGAAAGTTAATTAAAGTGGCAGTGAAACAGCCCATACAAAACTGCTGCAGTCAACTGATTTTTTTAAATTGTAAAGGTGATGACAGAGGGGTTATAGTTACATAAGTAAGGTAATATGTATATGACCTTACAGTGTTACTCCCTCCCTCATTTTCTCCCTCTTTCCCTCCTCTCCACTCCCCTTCCCCCCTACAAGTTGTAAAGTTCACTTCCAACATAGTGTCTTCTGAGTATCACCATTGCATTGGTTTACCCTTTGTCCTTTGTCTCACCATTTCTGTGATTCCCCTTCCCATTCCCAAACCAGAAAAACTTATATGCAATACAAAGGGCATTGAAATAAAAAAACAGTGACAACAGGTTGTAAACCAAAGGGAAAAAAGAACAGAAAAGAAAAAGAAAAAAGAAATAATTGCATATAGCACACTAAGAAAAAACAAAACAAACACAAAAAAACCCTCTTTTTTCCCATGTCTTGTAGTTCTTTCATGATCCTCTGCTAGGACTATCCTAGACATATACTGATTGTTACAAATAAGGGAAACCAGGCATGCTGTGTTTCGTTGAGTCTGGCTTACTTCTTGTCCAACCACTCTGGAAAACACTACTGGAGGTTGTAAGCAGTACTGGAAAGCACTCTGGAAGTTCCTCAAAATGCTAAACATAGACTCCTCCCATGACCCAGCAATTCTGCTCCTGGGCATTTACCCAAATGACCACAAACAAGGCCACACTAAAGCTACCAGCACAACCATGTTTATTGTAGTATTATTTACCACAACTAAGACATGGAATCAACCCAGTGCCCCTCAGTTGTTGAATGGATCAAGAAAATATAGTATATATACACAATGGAATTCTATGCTTCCATCAGAAAGAATGATATTGCCTCATTCATATGGAAATGGAAAGATTTGGAAAAAATCATATTAAGTCAACTAACTCTTGTAGTGCAAGTGTGTTGATTTATCTCACTTCAGATATATCTATTTTTCAATGGTATTTTTCTTGTTGAATTAAGAAATAAGACATTTCACTACACAAGTAAATGAAAGTTTTTGTTTTTTTTCTGTGAAAACTTATCAGGGACCTTTAACATTGGAAGTTTCAAGTGCTTAGTTCTGGTCACTTTCTGTAAGCCCATTTCAAGGTACATATAAATGCAACACAACTTTTTTCACCTGTTTTTTCCTTGTGTGTTTTAGTAAGGCTTTGGCCATTAAACACTCACATAATCACTAACAGAACAAAATCATTTGCCATCTATTGAAGGTATGTTGGACACAAGGTAAATGCAAGGTAGGTGTTCAAACAGTTTTTATACATTGTGCACATTTAGACACTTTCTGTTTTGTACTGAAAACATCTTACTGGCACTGGGGTCATGACAAATGCTTGCTGAATGAATACATGAGCTTTCACCCTCACTTTTTTCCACTGTTGATGACTAGGTATACCTTTTTGTATAATTAACAAAAATCTAGCAGCAATAAGGTGATCCAAAGTGATTTTTCCTTTGAATTCATATTTCATATTTTCCTATCTCCATGGCATGTGCTATGTACCTGGCTTTGTGCAATATGTTTTATACTCACGTAAAACTCTTGTTGTTGTCTTGTTTTTTGCCAGTTGTGGGGCTTGGACTCAGGGTCTGAGCACTGTCCCTGGCTTCTTTTTGTTCAAGGCTAGCACTCTACCACTTGAGCCACAGCACCACTTGTGGCTTTTTCTGTGTATGTGCTGCTGAAGAATCGAACCCAGGGCTTCATGCGTGCTAAGCAAGCACTCTACCGCTAAGCCACATTCCCTGCCCTCACGTAAAACTTTAAAAATATTAAAATAGTAGGGGTAAGTACTACCATTACTGTGTTGTATGGGTGAGGAAATGAAGATTGGTGAATTTTTAACTATTTGATTAGAGGTATATTGTTGGAGGAGAAAGAAGGCAGAGTTTTGAGTTTTTCAGCTTTACTGAGTTATGACTGATGAAAGTGTATATGCTTAGGGGATAATATATGTGGATATTATAAACTAATTACCCAAATTAATAAAATTGTTTTCTTTACCTCCCTTTGTGTTACCTTTGTATTAGTGTGGCAAAACCCATTGCGATATGTTTGCCTACAAATCTGTTTTCTTTTTTTTTTTTTTTTTTTGCCAGTCCTGGGCCTTGGACTGGGGGCCTGAGCACTGTCCCTGGCTTCTTCCCGCTCAAGGCTAGCACTCTGCCACTTGAGCCACAGCGCCGCTTCTGGCCGTTTTCTGTATATGTGGTGCTGGGGAATTGAACCTAGGGCCTCGTGTATCCGAGGCAGGCACTCTTGCCGCTAGGCTATATCCCCAGCCCCCAAATCTGTTTTCTTAATGCAGTAGTTCCCCCTGTCAGCTGGAGACATGTTCTAAGAAGCCCAGAGGATGTCTGAAACTCCACACAGTAATAAACCCTGTGTTAATGTCTTTTCCTTCCATTACCCAAACTTAACCCTCTGCCTCTGTGCTGGTGACCTTTGAAGTTTGAGAGGCAAGAGCAAAGTTAAAGTGAATTTATTTTCCATAATTACAGATATTATAATCAGCATTTTATTTTTAAATTATCTTCAAGTAGTTGTAAAATAGAGTTACCATTCAACTTGAATCATTCATGCAGTTCTTAGCAACCTCATTGGGTTTGGCAGCTTTCCATGGCTGTGACTCAGTAGCTGAGGAAACTTGAAGAGATTGATTTTGGCTCACAACTCCAGAAACTTTTTATTGCTTTTGGACCTGTAGTGAGATAGAACATCAACATCAGCAAAGGAGCAGCTGGGAAGGAAGGAGAGAGAGAGAGAGAGCGAGCGAGAGAGAGAGAACGAGAGAGAGAGAGAGAGCGCGCGCGAGAGAGAACATTTCTAATAAGGCAGATCTGCTCCATCAGCAGTTCTTATCTGAGAGAGTCTTCACGTCTTTCTTGTATCTGAAGGAGGGATTTCATTGGCAAAGTCTCCTTGGTTGGTAGGTCTTTTACTTTTTGCAGTACTTTGAATAGTTCCCATATCTCTTTTGGTCTATAAGAGTTCAACTGAGAAATCCTTTAATACATTTATTTGGTTTCCTTGGGAAGTGACCTATTTCTTTTTCTCTTTTTCACTTTCAAAATTCTCCTTGTTTTTCATTTTTGACAGATTGATAAAATGTTTCTGACGTCTTCTTTGGCTGAGTCTCTATGGAGATTTACACATATGTATGTCCACTTCTCTTCACAGATCTCGGAAATTAAGGTTACCAGATAATATTATATAAGCAACACCATTTGTAGACCCTTATGTCCTGTTCTGCATATACAGTCATCCAAAACTCCTACTGAGTCTTCTGCACAATTAAAAAATTCTTCAACCATTTTCCCACAACATATGCTCCATTTTTGTTGTTGTTGTTTTTTTAAATTTTTTTTTTTTTGCCAGTCCTGGGGCTTGAACTCAGGGCCTGAGCACTGTCCCTGGCTTCTTCTTGCTCAAGGCTAGCACTCTGTCACTTGAGCCACAGCGCCACTTCTGGCCATTTTCTATATATGTGGTGCTGAGGAATTGAAACCCAGGCTTCATGTATATGAGGCGAGCACTTTACCACTACGCCATATTCCCAGCCCTATGCTCCATTTTTATTTCATGATCTTAACTTTTGGGTAGGATCAATTCAGTTTATCTTCAACTATTCATTGTTTCAAGCATCTTGTCCAATTCAGCTCTTTCTCTTATTAAATTACTAAATAGAAGTCAGCACCTAGAAGAGCAGTACTTTCAATGCCTACTGTAAAGGTTAAAGTTCTCTAATATGGCGTATGAATGGCATTTGAGGGGTTGGTATTCTTATTGGTACACATTAATTGAACAGGGATGACTTCATTGTGACATTCCCACCAGTGTAAATAATGTATTTCAACTAATCTCTCCCCTCTAAATTTCCCCCATCCCAGATCCACTTCTTATACAACTCTGCTAGTTTCATATATACAAATAAACTACATGTACCATATTCAACCTCATTTATTCTCTTCACAAGGCCTCCCTGCTTTCACTATTTCAAAATATTCAACATTTTACTTGTAATTCACTTTTCTTCCTCCATAAATTCATTTACTGTATGAACACATAAATAAGCACAATTATAATTTTCTCTGCGATCAAAATTCTCATTCCTCAGGTTCACAAGCATCCATATTCTTGACAGTCATTTCCAAGGACAGAATTGCTTTCCTTACTCACTGTATATGTAATGATTAGGTCACACTTTTGCTCTTAGCTCTGAACACATTTGTCTTACCACTAGACAGTTTTGAATAATGTACCAAAGTCTTTAATCAGTGTTTATATCCTACTTCTTTAGATCAAGGATTGTGTGCAAATGAAGTACCCAATAAACATTTAGCAAATGATGGAGAAACTGAAAGAATGAAGAATACAGGGTCAATCATAAGTTACATGAGAGACATGTTGATAGGCATTGCTGGTTTTTTCATGTTGTTTCTCTGCAGCTGTTCATTTACCTGAGCTATCAGAGGCTGGGGTTCAAAGGCACTTTCCCTTTTTTCATGGGTTATGGAATATAGTAAACTTTTTTGTTTTAGAATTAGGATTCATAAAAGCACTTGCATTTCAAAACGTAGAAGATACCAAGACAAGATACTACTGGAGAGTACACTTAGGAATGAAGATGGGGTAGTAATATTACCACAATCATTTCCACTGCATCTTTCATTCAAAGGCAAGGAGAGCCCTTCTTTACTTTTCTAGACCATTCTTGTCTACTCCAGTACATAATGTGCCTCTCATTTGTCAATCCCTGCCACTTGCAACATTCTCTATTGTTGACTACTTCTATCACTTACAAGTCTGTTACTTAGGTTCAATGTACATGTTTCCTTTTCTTGATAGATTATAAAACTTTTAATGCATAAATCTCCCTCAGAAATTAGCAGTATGCTCTATTACACAAACAATAACTCTGTTTTTTACTTTACTTTGAGTTCTAGAATGTCCTGTGAACTGTGTGTGCTAGTGTGCTTTGTTTGACGGAGGGGTGAGGGGCTGGGAATATGGCCTAATGGTAGAGTTCTTCCCTTGCATACATAGAGGAGTGCCATTTCTCTTGCTCAGTTTAGTGGCCTTAACTCTCTCTTTTTTTGGCCTTTGCTGCTCCTTCAGCTTTTGGTCAAGACACACGTTATGTTTTAACTGAACAAAGATTTGCACAATTTTGCTCAGAGCTTGGATAATTGAGCATTCGTGGTTCTATGATTCTAGAACTGATCCTGAAAAGCAACAAAAGGCAGAAGAAAATATTCATTCTATATTAACAAAAATAGAGTTTTAAGCTGATTCTAATTAGAAAGCATTAAATTTTTTTTACTGCTCTATGTTCTCATATAGGCTATTATTTTCTCCATTTTATTGTTCTTATTTGTACTATAAAAAACGAATTTGCTCCGAACATTTCGAATTTAGGAAGAAAAGGTGAAGTGGCCAATTGGAAGGGATCTATGAAGAAATGAGGGCTAAGTTTCTTTTTCTTCACACACACGTACACATATGAGACAAGTAGCTTTGATGACTACATCCACTAAAAGCCCATCTATCCAAGTAGCATCACCCTGTCAAGGACTTTGGTAGGGAAGTTTTACCTTTTGGAATGCCAAAAGACAACATGCTCATTATGGCCTCCGAAATCCCTAAGCCAGAAAGTGTGTGCTCTCAACAACGTAGTGGAACGTTTCAAAGCTCATTACCTTTCCCACATCTACCAGACAGACAAGGAAAAAGGCTATTGAATAGGCCTCCAAGCCACAGAATCATTTGTTAATATTTGTTACTAACAAGCCGGTTGAAATCCGCAGACAGCACTTTCTTCACTGAGCCTGCAAATCCTCTCAAGGTGCTGCGTGGAAGAGTGGATGCCCAGAGCACATGCTAGGACTACTTCTCCCTCGGCTCTGCTGGGAGTGCACTTAGTGTCCGCTTTGAAACCACCCTGCCCTGTCCTATTGCCTTCCTGCAGTGAGGAGCAGTAAAGTGAAGGCAACTGGTAACTGCCTTGAGGGCAATTTGCGAGGTGCCATCCCCAGCTGCTTGTTGCTTCCAGGTGGAGCTGCAGCTAAGCCCGCAGTGCAGGGCTCAGCAGCACGGGGAGAGACGGTAGGGCCAGTGCAGCAGATTCTTCCACGGATTAACGTGGCATGGTTGCACTGCGCCCAAACTTTACCTGACATGGAAACAAACCTGGGCTTTTGGAAAAGCATTTTGGGGTTATTTCCTCATACATTTGAACTGTATTTAATCTCATCCCAATATTTTTAAATGTCCATTGCATAGCAAGACCACGGTTCAGGAAGAATACGTCAACTGTTGGCCCCCTTCCGTCCCTGGCCTCTCCATCTGGCAGGGTCCTTTTGGCTTTGAGAAGAAAACTATCTGATAATACCATGGGACTTGGACAAGGACAGAAACTATGACTTTAGCAACCTATCCAGCACAGAAAAGGAAAAAATATCGAAACTAAATCATGTCCACCACTGTGATGATGACACTGCATCTCAGTTTACTTGAATTATGACACCTTGAGGAAAATTATATGGAACTGTACAAACTTCCAGACCCGGGGCTGGGAACATGGCCTAGTAGTAGAGTGCTTGCCTCATATATATGAAGCCCTGGGTTCGATTCCTCAACACCACATATATAGAAAAAGCTGGGAAGTGGTACTGTGGCTCAAATGGTAGAGTGCTAGTCTTGAGCAAAAAGAAGCCAGGGCCAGTGCTCTGGCCCTGAGCTCAAGCCCCAGGACTGGCACAAAACCAAAAAACAAACTTCCATACCCACAATACACCTCTGAAATTGCTTCCTAGAATAAGAACCCAAACCCATCTGAAATTGGTCCTGAGTATTTTTTTCTCATAATTCTGACAAGGACACCCAGCATAACTCATCCTGATAAGGTATAGCCACTTTTTCAAGCTAATTTCTAGGTTTTTTAGAAGTTAAATATACAGTTACCATATGTAACATCCAGAAATCTCACTTCTAGGAATCTACTGAAGTGAGCATTGTGATTTACTCATCATTACACAAAACTAGAAATGCGCGGGGTGTCTTTCAGCAGTTGGATGGGTAAGTGAGCAATGGCACATTCAATCAATAGAAAGGAACAAACTCTCCTTGAAATTTACCTCACTTTGCAAAGTGGATGAAACCACTCAAACAGCTCTATATGCAAAGCCCTCGTACGAACGATCTTGAGAAAGCAAAACTGTAGGGGTGAGAAACAAATAAAAATTGAAGGGTGATATAATGATTCCATGCAGTGCTGTGACATTCCATGCTATGGAATAATATACCACAAACAAGGAAGCTTTGTATCTTCGGGACAACCTCTCCCCATCCTCCTGTCCTCCTCTCGTGCTCGTTAGGAGAGGCCTTGTAGCCTGTACTCCTAGAAATTCAACTTTTTACAGTGTGAGGTCACATGGTATTTGAAAATCAGATTTGAACTGTTGTGATATACTTTGATGCATCTCTCCCATATTATATTGTTTCTATTTCCATTCTAATTCATTTTTTTACTCTATATTGTAAAGTTATACTTTTGCTTTTCTTTTCTTTCTTTCTTTCTTTTTTTTTTTTTTTTGCCAGTCCTGGGGCTTGGACTCAGGGCCTGAGCACTGTCCCTGGCTTCTTTTTGCTCAAGGCTAGCACTCTACCACTTGAGTCACAGTGCCACTTCTGGCCGTTTTCTATATATTTGGTGCTGGGGAATCGAACCCTGGGTTTCATGTATATGAGGCAAGCACTCTTGCCACTAGGCCATATTCCCAGCCCCATACTTTTGCTTTTCTTTCTAGAGGTTTCCTAGCATCATTAGCATGTGTTACAAGCTTGGTTCTCCTGGAAGTCATAGATGAGCTGGAATTAGGTAAACAAAAGGACTTGGGGTGGGGTGGGGGGTACACGGTGGATAGGAAAAGGAAGTGGGAGTAGCAGAATGGGTCTGGTGGAGGCTCAGATAGGATTGCAGGCCCCATGGTGTCTGCTGGACCCATCGGGAGCCATGGCATTGCATATGTGACTCGAGTTCCTCTACCTTAGCTGTTGGGAGAAAAGCAAGACCTGGGCTCCAAAGCTGGGACAGATCCTTATGAAGTGGGAAGCCAAAGCTGGCAGGGGCCCCCACAGCTAGGCCTGGAGTCCCTTCTAGAAGGGAGAGTTAGCAAGTCAAAACATTTCTTTGTTGGCCATAGCATAGGTATATGGCCTCCTCCATTTCTATATCACCCTTATTCCCAATAATTGCTTCTCTCATCTCATGTAGGTATCCTAGCCCTTATTATACCCCCCATTAGTCATCATAATTATTGTATTCAGTCAATGCTTGATCAGATTTTTATTAACTTTTTATGTATATGTGTGTGATGTTGGGGATTGCACCCAAGACTTCTGCATGTGAGGCCAACACTCCACCACTGGGCGACTTGCCCAGACTGTCCGTCATTTTGTCTTTCATCTTAATCTTTCCTTCTCTTTTCACCTCTTTAGTTATTTCAATCATTTTACTAGAAAATGTTTTGATTCTGTTACACACTTGAATAATAGTTTGACCTGATACCAACAAAATTTAATGTTAGCCAGCCTCTGGTGGGCCACGCCATAATCCTACCTACTCAGGGGGCTGAGATGTGAGAATCACAGTTCAAAGCCAGCTGAGTCACAAAAGTCAACGAGACTCTCATCTCCAACTAACCAGCAAAAATAACAGAAGTAGAGCTGTCTCAAGTGGTAGAGCTCTAGTATTGAGCAAAAAAGCTCAGTGTTTAGGCTCTGAGTTCAAGCCCCGGGACTAACACAGAAGTTTTGTTTTTTTTTTAAATTGACATTCTGAATATTTTTCTATATGATGTTCAGGCTTCTATTATTCCTGAGAAATCTGGTAATAGTCTAATTGCTGGAGATTGCTCTGATTACTTCTAAGACTCCCTTCTTATCTCTGATTCTGCCCTTCCACCGCAATGTGTCCAGATGTGTACTGAGTTTCATTTATTCTGCCTGGGACCCAGGTGACTTCTAAGTCACCATGGATGCCTCTCATCAAGTCTGCAAAACTAGCATCTGCCATTATTCATTTACATATTGCTCTCCCTCATTCTTTCTATTTATCTTCCTGGAACTTCTGTTAGAGATGCAGTAAACCTATTTTAGTCTATTCTCCCTGCCTCTTAACACCGTTTCACGATTTCATATCTAATTCTTTGCAATGAATTCTGGACAATTTCTTCATAATGACGCTTTAAAATCTCTTCTGCTTTATACAAATGTTCTGTTCCAAGCAACTGTTTTAATTACAGTGCCTATATTTTTCATGTCATATACCTACAATTTTAAATATTTTTCTCTTTGCTTGCATTTTTATTACTTCATTAATGTCTTTGATCATCTCAAGCACTTTGGCAGTACTGGAGTTTTAACTCAGGACTTCTTGTTTGCTTGACTGGCACTCTACTACTTGAGCTATGCCTCCAGCCTGCTTTAATTGAGTATAATGACTTTTTTTGCCAGTCCTGGAGCTTGAACTCAGGGCCTGGGTGCTGTCCCTGAGCCTCTTTGTGCTCAAGGGTAGTACTCTACCACTTGAGCCACAGCTCCACTTCCAGCTTTTTCTGAATAATTTATTGGAGATAAGAGTCTCATGGACTTTTATGTCTAGGCTAGCTTCAAACCGCATTTCTCAGCCTCTTGAATAGCTTGGATTACAGGTTTGAGCCACCAGTGATCAGCCTGAGAAGTTTTTTTTTCTTTTTTTTCCCCCCAGTTCTGGGGCTTGAACTCAGGGCCTGAGCACTGTCCCTGACTTCTTTCTGCTCAAGGCTAGCACTCTACCACCTGAGCCACAGCGCCACTTCTGGCTTTTTCTAAATATGTGATGCTAAGGAAATGAACCCAGGGCTTCATGTATATGAAGCGAGCACTCTTGCCACTAGGCCATATTCCCAGCCAGCCTGAGTTTTTAAAAGAAAATGGTTCTACCTTCTGAAGTTCTTTGTCCTGTACTCTGACACATGTTCGCAAACTCACTTGCTCATTGCTTTTTGGCTGGCATGTTTCTGCTTGAGCCACGCCTCCAAACCAGCATTTTGGTGGTTATTTCAGAGATGGAATCTTGCTGACGTTTCTGTTTGGGCTGGCTTCAAAACACAACCCGCTGAATCTTGTGAGTGGCTAGGATTAAAGGCATGAGCCATCTGCATTTGGCTCTATATCCTATTTTTGGAATTCCCATGTTTGCTAGATGCTTTAGGCACAGCTCTGTATACCCATAATGAAGGCGCAGAATATTAGAATTAGGAAAAAACCTAGAGATCAGCTGCTGTCAGTCTTGGTGGGTTGTGGTCAGTGGTGGTCACGCGGCTGGCATGCGGACTTAGGCTGGGCCATAGACGGGGGAGATGTGGGCCGTAGACTGGAGCCTACGTGTTGAGGCTTCCAGCTCCTTGTGTTTCCCACAGTGCCGCCTCTGCCCCAGGGATGAACTCCTGGGTCCTACAGGGTGAGAACTTGACATTGAACTAGACCTCTGATTTCTTCCCGTAGTGGCAACAGATCGTCTTTGTTTTCTGCTGTGTAGAATATTACGCTCCAAGAGCTCAAACCTCTTAAACATAATCCCCGCCATCATTCATTCCATTGAGCAGCCTATACTGAGTGTGCCTCATGGAGGAGCCCATGCTACTCAGGGTGTAAAGGGGAGACTAGCCCTCAGAACATTCCCAGTGCTCGTGGTGGGTGGAGTGGGGACAATTCCTATGCAGTGTGTTCAGAGCTGTGACGGAAGTGTGCAGAGGATCAACTGGGGGGTGGGGGGGGGAAGCATAGGAAGGAGAGAGTGGGAAGGAATCTGGAGCATTGGCAAATGGAACCAAATAAAGGGACTAACAGGAAAGTCATTGAGCCAGAGGAAGAAAGGGAGGGGCAGGGGAGAAGGTGTGTGTAAAGGCCAAGGAGACGAGTAGAATCTGACACATTTGAGGCGTGGGAGACCTGGTATGTCCCTGCAGCATGCGGGATGGGAGGAGTGAGGAACTGAGGCCTGAGGTGGGCAGGACCAGCACTGAGCAGATATCCAATAAAATGAGAAGGCAGCAGAGGGAGAGTCCCTGGCCTTCATGCTATTTGCTCCAGTGAGTCAAGCACCGCCTATGTGTGAGCTGTGTTTGAACCCCCTCTGCTCTGAGTCCCCCACCAGCCTCCTTCCCCTGGAAAATCAAGTACAGTGTTGGAAGCTCGGGGCTAGGTGGGAAAAGAGACCCCGACGTTGGCTGAGTGAGAACCGGACCTTTCTCTTTCCTCTTTATCTGTGCTTGCTGCGGCTGCCTCCTCCTAGATCTTAACTTTGGCCTTATCTTGCACCAGCCTGGCAACCCCTTAGTTTTGACCTAAGGATGGCACAGCTCAGCAGAAGAGTCTGAGCCAAAGCACCTGGCCCATCCAGGCCAGGGTGATGCTTCCCACCCATGTGCTGAATGAAAGAAGGGTAAGACTGTGTCCTGGAAATCGTTTTCTCCTCTGGTCTTTCTCTGATAGGCTGGACCCCATCCCGGCTGGGTGTGGAGATGGGTGGAGGCCAGGCATTGTTTGGAACATCAGTAAGTCACCTCTCATCCTCAAAATGCCCCCTCACACGGTCTCAGACCCACACTGTTCCACCAGAAGGCAGGTGTGTTTCATGCCAAATGTTTCCCATTGTAATCCTAGCTGGTTGGGAGGCTGAGATCTGTGGATCACAAGCCAGCTCAGGCAGGAAAGTCCACGGGACTCCAATTAACCATCAAAGAGGCAGAAATGAAGGTCTGGTTCAAGTGGTAGACTGCCAGCTGTGAGCGTTAAAGCTCAGGGACAGGGCTGGGAATATGGCCTAGTGGCAAGAGTGCTTGCCTCCTACACATGAAGCTCTTGGTTCGATTCCCCAGCACCACATACATGGAAAACGGCCAGAAGGGGCGCTGTGGCTCAGGTGGCAGAGTGCTAGCCTTGAGCGGGAAGAAGCCAGGGACAGTCCAAGGCCCAGGACTGGCCAAAAAGAAAAAGAAAAAGAAAAAAAAAAAAAGCTCAGGGACAGTGCCCAGGCCCCGAGTTCAAGCTCAAGTGCTGGCACACGTGTGTGCCTGCACCCCCCACCCCAAAGTTACCCTCAAGAGGTTGAACTTGAGGTCAGGTCCTGCTGTTACAAACACTTCTGGTTTTCAGAGGAATGAGGTGAGGGGGTGTGGATGCTGTGGCTGAAGTTCAGAGAGAAGTCAGATGCCCAAGACTGCTCACTGAGGAGAAAAGCCCAGGTAAAGGCATGGCTATGCTAGAGCCCCAAATCCTTGATCCTGCAGCATAATTGGCCACTTGTCTGTGGCCAAATGGAGAAATGAAGCTGAGACTTAGGTAGTCCGAGGTTGAAGTAAAAAGCTGGTGGAAGAAGTTTCTGAAACTGCAATGTCGCCATCTACTGGATCTATGTGGAAATGGCATCCATCCACTACCAGTAAAGGACTCTCAAGGACAGCTAAATCTTTTCATTCTCTGACCTGCAAATGGCATTTCAGGAGCCAGGAAGTAACAATTGAATTGCTCCTGAATAATATCTGCTTCAGAATATTGGAAAAGAAGCTAGACTCCAGATGCTCATGCCTGTAATCCTAGCTACTTAGGAAGAAGCTGAGATCAGAGGATCTCGGTTCTAAGCAAACAGGCAGAAAAGTCCTTGAGACTCTTATGTTCCATTAACCATCAGAAAGTGAAACTGGAGCTGTGGCTCAAGTAGAAGGGCACCAGTGTTGATCCAAAAGCCTGAGGACACCACATAGGCTCTGCGTTCAAGTCTCAGTAATCACACACACACACACACACACACACACACACACACACACACACACACACACATAAAGAACAGTCAGAGCCAATAGTAATCCTCCAGCCAGAAACTCTGTAGGGAAAGTGCTGAATTCACGATTCCTAGCTGACCAAATCACGTCAGAAGTGTGCATCCTGTCTCCTTCACAGGGCTAAGAGAATCAAGTGGACTTGGCTCTGAGTTGGCTCCATTATGCATACTTGGCATAGATGGACTATTTTTCATCTTAGAAAGGAGCAGTGCTTGATTGCAATATATGCTCCTATTTTCATTTGTCTTTTAGAACTCATATGTAAACTCAGCAATGAACTTCTCATTTATGTAGGTGATGAGGCAAAGGCAAGGGCTGGATTTTCATCTTTTTTGGTTGGTTGTTTCTTCAGAAAGCAATATGCCCCTTTCATGTAAGGTAATCTCTGTGTTGCTACCAGTGATGAGATGATGTTTACTTTTTTTTTTTTTTTTTGCCAGTCCTGGGGCTTGAACTTAGGGCCCGAGCACTGTCCCTGGCTTCTTTTTGTTCAAGGCTAGCACTCTACCACTTGAGCCACAGCACCACTTCCGGCTTTTTCTATATATGTGGTGCTGAGGAATCGAACCCAGGCCTTCATATATACGAGGCAAGCACTCTGTGCCATTAGGCCATATTCCCAGCCCCTTGTTTACTTTTCTTACTAGAGTGGAAATACCTAATTCCAGGTCAGTATCTGAATGCTGAATCTATGGAAATAGAACAGACTGAAATGCAGTCTAAGTGGAAATTTTGATGAGGAAGGTATATGAATTTCCTAAGCCAGGGAGAGCTGTTCATTTTCACCAGCATTCTCAGAGAATGCAGATGTGTCACGTGTGGGAATTGTTCCTATGACTGAGATTAAATAAGTGCTTACTACTTAATAGACAAAAATATGAGATCTAGAAAGATGGCACTGAAAATGTGTACCCTTTAGGCAGAGCATATAATAAATGGCAAACTCAGATTTTAAGTAAACATTTAATACAAAGTGTCATGAGTGTAACAAAACTGGAGTACAAGTCTGACAATTAGAAAATAGAACATATTGGATACATTGGAGTTTGGTAATAAAACCAAATGAAGACAGTAATGATGCTAATTTACATGACACATTCCTCAATACCTCATGTACATCCACTCATCTACTACTTCAGCTTTCCACTGTCGGATGAATCACCTGAGGAGTTTGCAGATTCCGATGCAGTGAGGACAGGAGTAGATTCAGTACGCAGAGTCTCTAATGGCCTCCTGTTGGTGATACTCTGGTGATGGTCTTGGAGATCATGTATTGAGTACAAAGTGACAACATTATTTTACATTCACAACAATACTGATGCCCCTGCCGAACCAGCCGGCAGCGAAAAGGGAATCCTGAATGAGAGGGGGGCGAGGATTAAAGAAAAGGAAAAATACAAGACAAGAGAAAAAAGACAAGAGGCAAAGATGGGGTATGGGAGGTCGGTCTGCAGCCGTAAGGTTGAAACTCAAGACTGCAGCCATGTTTATTCTTAACTTCCAGCTTATATGCAGTTTTGGAACCCGGGAATAGCATAGGGTTGTTAAAATTCAAGAACACAAAGTAAACACAGTACAGTAAACACAAGATAAGGTTGATTAACATAGGAACCTACTCCAGCAGACATAGCAAGGTATGGACATAGTAAAGCAATTCTGGATAGTGGCTGTGAACAAATGTCCTTGCATCTAGCATATCCTGGTGGTGACAGCACAGCCAGAGGTGAGAATGAGCTTGGCTGCTAGCTAGGCTCCGACAGATGCCGATGATGTTATCTCCATTTGATAGAGAAAGAAATTAAAGGAAAGAATAGTCAAAGCTGTGCTACCAGATACAGAGTTAATGAGGGTGAAGACTTTGAAGCCAGTTAGTTTAGCTGCAGAGTTAGCATCTGCTTTTCCTTAAGTGAATGCCAATTGAAGTGTGGCATTGACAAATGGAAAAGATTTGTATGAGCATGAGCATTTTCTCTCTCTGCTCCTGGCTGCTATAAAGTCAGCTGCTGTTCTGCTAAAAACCCTATGTGATGGACAGCAACCCCAGAAACTGTGAGCCCAGTGAAATTCTTTCCATTCAGTTATTGAGAGCTAAAACAAACACTTTCCTTAGAACAGATAAAAAGAGGCTTCCCTACATTGCATAGCTTCTTTAATTAAAATGTTGAAGTATAAGTTTTATATCAGTCACTGAAAAATTAATTTTAAGAATACAGGAACTGGGCTGGGGATATGGCCTAGTGGCAAGAATGCCTGCCTCATATACATGAGGCCCTGGATTCGATTCCCTAGCACCACATATACAGAAAATGGCCAGAAGTGGCGCTGTGGCTCAAGTGGCAGAGTGCTAGCCTTGAGCGGGAAGAAGCCAGGGACAGTGCTCAGGCCCTGAGTCCAAGCCCCAGGACTGGCCAAAAAAAAAAAAAAAAAAAGAATACAGGAACTCTATGTTGAAAATGAACTATATAACTTGAGGGTGGGGATGGGAGGTAAAAACTGAGAGTGAAGAAAGGGGTCACATTGTCCAAGAAGAAATGTACTCTTTACCTGACTTAGGTAACTGTAACCTGTTTGTGCATCACCTTTATAATAACAATGTAAAAAAAGAATACAGGAACTTTGACAAATTCTAGTACTCAGAACATAGCTAGGCACACAAGAAACATTTCTTTAGCAACTATTCACATGGAAAACCTGTGCTTGGGGCTGGGGTCATGGCTCAGTAGAGTGCCCACCAATGAGCAAAAGCATCAGGTACCAAGTTCAAGTCCTGATCTTGGGGGGAAAAATTACCACAACACTTGAGTGCTTGCAATGTAATCTCCTCTACAGTTCTTCACAAAGCTAGAATTATACCAGTCAGATAATATATTCAGCTGTACCAAACATGGACTGAGGGTATAAGAGATAGTTTTGACACAGGCCAGCATCAGAAACATTAAAAAAAAAAAAAGAAGAAGAAGTAGTTTGTCACAAGATCCATAAAGGCCAAGAACCTGCAACCTTACAGCTCTGCAAAAACAACCCTCCAGTTTTTCCTTCCTGTCATCCTGCCAAGGACCAACAATACCTTCTGTACTATGACTACACCTTGTAAGTCACCTGCAGACAGGTGATTCGCCTAGGCACTGCCATTCCCAGCAGCAACAGAAATGTCCAGGGGTAAAAGGGAAGACAAGCAAAGGACATGGGGCTCACTCAGCCCCGGCCAGGGCCACCACCCCTTCCCTTTAGCCCCCAACAGCATCACAAAGGAGCTGGGTGGCCAGACAGATGGCCTCATATTTTGCCTCCACGAATTCACTTGGCTTCAGAACCTATGGCGGGAGTGACAGCAGGGCCTGAGCTCAGCAATCTCGGATTAGGTGGGTGTGAATTGTGACTTATTTTGAGATTTAGGAATTTTTTTTAAAACTCCATGCAGATTACTGCAGAGTAAAACTGAAGTGAAACAAAGACCTGGGCCCTGAGGAGAGGGACAGGGAAACGGGCCTAAAGGATAAGGCAACCCCAACTCAAACTCCAAGAAGAGGATGCATGACCCCAGTGCAGAGTGAGCCACAGTCTCAGCCCTGGGGATCTTTTGGCTCCTGAAAAGGAGGTGAACACCCACAGAGCTGTTTCCCAAACCTGCAGCCAGGAGCAGCTGACCATCGGCTCCCCTGCGGCGGAGGGCGGGAGGTCACCCTCTGGGGCAGCTTCTGCTGCTACAGAGGAAGGAAATCTTCCCAGGAATTCCTCATTCACCCACAAGAGTGAGTTTCCTTCCCTGAAATTCCAGGGAGGGAGGGCAGGGCTGTCAGGTAGACATGGCTGGGGCGATTTCCACTTCTCAAGGGGAGGGTGGTGGTGAAATTGCACAGGACTCCATAGATCAACATCAAGAATGAACACCCCGCCAACATCCCACACAGTGAGGACAGAACCTCTAAAACAACAGCGTGCTGCAACTTCCGCCCAAGAGAAACAGATTCTATTAGAACAACAGGAAGGAAGAGCAAGGGAACCCCTCTCAGGTAGTTGGAGGGGAGAGAAACTAGGGGGCCATGTTCTAGGGCTCCCTCTAGTGTTGGGGAAGTGAAACTGCACAGGATCTCCTCCATGACTACCACCAGCAGAGAACTTTTGACCTTCAGCTCCCAGGTATTTGAGAGCCAACAGACTATGTTCAAAGGATGCTTGCGCTGAGAAAGTGGTAAAAGGTGAACCCCCCTCCCCCCCGCAAACCTCCTTGAGTGAGTTATTTACCTTGAGCCCTAAGACATTGAAGTGGAGAGACATGAGACAAGCATCATTTGGGACGACTTTGAACACCCATTAAGGGGGGAGAACTTGATAGGATCTCCTCTATGACCACTAAGCATGAGCCTTATATCGCTGGCCCCAGGTAGTGGAGGGTGGAGACACCACACAACCCTCCTTGGGTCTTGTTTCCTCAGCTGAAGAGTAGGACTCCACCTCAATGACCAATAAAAATGCCTGTCACTGGGAGCCCCCAAATAATGGAAGGGGAAACAGTCAGATAATGATTTTGTTGATCTACTTTTAAAGTTGAGGAAGTAAGACTAGACAGGGCATCCTGTCTAAATATGTTGTGAGCTACCCAGGAAGAATGGGTCCAACCCTAGATTCATAGCAACCAAGGCAGATTTGGCAGCAATGGAAATGAAACGATACGTGTCCAAATCAGTGACCTTCAATGGTGTCCTGGTCACTGGGAGCTCCCTAAAGCTGGGTGGCCGAGTTGTATACCATGCTCGGAGGGACAATTCCACAGCCAATGAGGTTAAACTTCCCAGGCCTTCCTAGAAGACTCCCAATGGTATCTGCCCAGTTCTCTGCGAGCACCCCAAGGGTGGCTGGCCAGCAGCCCAGGCTGCTGTAGGCAGTCTCACAACTATGATTATCAACTGCCTAGGATGAGCTTGAAGATGGCCAACAGTGTTAGTCACTATGAGTCCTCAAACATCGCATGGCCAAACGATGAAACATAGTGCTTCCTTTGCCAAATTGGAAACCAATGAGGTTTAAAAATCCAGGGCTATTATGGCCAATCCTGAGAATATGTGCAGGGTCAATCACGTCAACCAAACAATGGAGAAACATCAAGAGCTTCCAAGACGTGGTTCAATTGAATGTCAGACCCGTAATTCTAGGAATCACTGTGGCGGTCACTGTTAGCAAAGTACCTAAGAATCCATATGAGCACTTAAAAGTCTAGGGTCTGCCCCAGTAGTTCTTCACCAAGATCACCACATTTTGCTGTTCAAAATACCTGTTCCCAGACACACTAGTTTCCACACTGCAAGCCATGTCAGAGGGTTGGGACTGAGTAAGGCAATCAAGCAGGGAAAAGAAACCCAACACCTCTTAAGAGAAAGGCTTCATTCCTTGCGATCTATATGAACAGGTTGCATATCCTTCACTAAAACACTACGGTGAAGATTGCGGGAACTTTGTACAGTTCTAGCACTTCAGCAGGTTTAGGAACACAAGAAATAATGCTTCAGGCTAACTCATCGTGGTAAAGTTGTGTGTTTGCAATGCATTCTCCTTTACAGCTCCCTGTATTCCAGGACCTTCACAAAGCTAGAATTATATCAGCCAGACAATGTGTTCAGCTGTACCAAGCATGGACTGAGGATGTTGAAGACAGACCTAACTGACCCAGGCTAGGAACAGAAACATTCCAGAGGACAGGAGATGTGGACAAAACCCCTAAAGGCTGAAATGCTGGAATCACAATTTCCCAAAGACAATCCTATGGGGTTTTCCCCCCTGTCATCATGCCAGCCATAGACAACTTCTGTATACCTACTAAGACTACTTTTGGAAGTCACCAGTACCAGTAGATTGGTGATTTTTCCCCAGGCAGCCATTCCCAACAGCAATACAGAAGTATAGGGGAGCAGGGAGGAGAAGCAAGGGGGTTTTGTCTCTTAGCAGAGCCAGGGCCACCACCACATTTCCTCCAGTCCCACCCCCAGCACCACGGATGCTGGGTGACTAGACAGATACCACCTAGATTTATCTCCCAGTCGCTGACTCTTCCAAGGATTTACTTGGCTTTGGATTCGATTCCTAGAATGACAGCCGAAGCAGGACCTCTGTGATCTAGGATTTAGTAGGTTTGAATTGTGACTCATTTTGAGGGCTAGATATTTTTTAATAGAAAAAAACCAACAACAAAGTAGACCATTGCATAAGGTACAACTGAAGAAGAATGACAGGGTCCCCAGTGAGAATGGAGCCATCACATAAAGTAGAATTTAACAAGAGCAAGGAGAAGGACCTAAGGAGAGGCACTAGGAATTGGGCCCAAAAGATAAGTAAACTGCTCCTTAACCATCTACAAGGGTGTGTGTGACTCGAATGCATAGAGAGCCAAAGGCGTAGCCACCAGACTGCCACCTCTGGGGCTATTTTGTCTCCTGAAGAGGTGAAAATGCACAGGACTTCCAATGCTATGGAAGGGGACTGTGTGTTGAGTCTCCTCACTGACTCACAGAGTGAGTATCCATCCCTGAGATTCCACATTATGGAAAGGCAGAGTAACAAGAACATCCTGTAGAGAAGGAAACTTTGCACATAAATGGTAGAAACAAACCCTTCCAGGGACTAAACAACTGAGTAATAACAGGAGGAGATTTTCAATGGTGAAGGGGAGAGAGACCAGAACTCCCACGCACATCAAAGAAAAAGAAGACCATCGAGAACAGCTATGGAAGGGCAGGAAGGTTCAGCTGGGATTGAAACAGCAGTTGGAAGCACCTAGACAACCTTTACCACTAAAGGACAACAAACCGGATGCAAAACTGTGGGCTTCACAGGCAAAGAGGAACATTGAAACAGGGAATGCAAGGGACTAAAGTAGATGGGGCAAAAATCATGAAACATCATGAGGGAGCTTGTCACATGGACCCCAACACCTGAACACATAGTCCATAAGTATCATATTGATTTGTCCCTTCATGGGATGAAGAGAATCATCTCTGGAATGTATTTCAAATGCTGACGGACTTAGCAGTGTCACAAGTTAGGGGTCATAAGAAGACACTTTTGTGAAGCAGAAGGAGTACTTGGAGAGAGAGTTGGAAGCAAGAAAATGTAGACCCAGGGAGCTCATCATCAAAGGCTGAACGTGAGCCTAACTGTAGTCTATGTCCAAGATGGAGTGTTTTAAACACCACACGCGGCTCGCACCTGACACCTGATACAGAAATCCTCACACGTCAGTCAGGAGGCACCACACTCACATTGGTTGTGAAATATGGACTCTTTTGTTAAAAAATGTAATAATAAAAATAAAATCTCCTTGTGATCCTAATTAAAAAAAAAATCTACCTGAATGGGAGAGTGAATGAATGGTATATAGGGGAGAACATGGAGGAAGGGATGGGAAGGATGCAGGGGTGAGGAGAGATGGCTCCGTGGGGAACCAATAAGTTTTGAGGGTCTAGAGAGAGTGGAGCAACTTTCACAAACCAAAGCACACTAACAAATTCTGAAGAATTCTTATTCCCCAAACAAAATTTCATGTGTGGTAGGCCTTTGTCAAACTAGCAAAAGGCATAGGAGTAGACTCAGAAGTTTGTGTGGCAGGATGAAGTATAGAAACTACGCTCATCAGCGTAGACCTGTATGAGAAATTTTCATTGTATGAGAAATACCTGAGAAAACAGCTTATGGAAGTAAAGTAAACAGTGTTTGTTATGGCAGGGACAGGAAATGGAACAGAGAGGAGAGAAGAGCAAAAACAGAGAAGAGAAAAGGAGGAGAGAGAAAAGAAGAGAGGAGATAAATGCAAAAGAGGGGAGAGAGAACAGAGGAGTGCGAGATCATTCTTACTGGCTTTCCCCCCTTTCATTTCATTTGGACTGCAACAGAAGAGAAAGGAGAGAAGCGAGCAAAAATGGGGAAGAGAGAGAGGAAGGAGAGGAGAAAAGAGTGGACAATAGAGAAAAAGGATTACAAGAACGTTCTTTATACTGACTTTTCTCCTTTGATTTCTTTTTTTTGTTTTTTGGCCAGTCCTGGGGCTTGGACTCAGGGCCTGAGCACTGTCCCTGTCTTCTTTTTGCTCAAGGCTAGCACTCTGCCACTTGAGCCACAGTGCCATTTCTGGCCATTTTCTATATATGTGGTGCTGGGGAATCGAACCCAGGGCCTCATGTATACAAGGCAAGCACTCTACCATTAGGCCATATCCCCAGCCCCTCCTTTGATTTCATCTGGGCCCCAGTCTATGGGGTCAACCCATTTGGGACAGGTCTTTCCAGCTTGATTATTCCTCATTGGAAATGTCTTCCACATACGCACACATGTGCTGTCCTAATCTAGCCATTTCTTAACCCAGTCAACTTGACCAGATGACCAATCACATTCCACCCCTTGTCAGCTCTGTAAGTAACTGGACACACCTCACTTAACCTTAGGGGCCGTGTGGCCCCTGTCGCCAACAAAATCTCATGTGCATCTTAATGCAAAATATATTCACTTCATTTCAAGAGTCCCTACAGTTATACACTTCCAGTATTGCTCAAAAGTTCAAATCCAACATTTCTTCTGAGATTCAAGCCAGACTCCCAGAGGCCCTAGAGAATCAAAAAGCAATATACATTAAAACATACAAACAGAATAAATTACCATTCCCAAAGTGAAGAATTATGACACAAAAAGGAAGAATTAAACCAGCAGGATAAGCATGAAATACAGTAGTTCATACCATCATCATCTATGACATATGGTAGTGTGATGTAAACTCCAAAGAGCTTGGGAAGCTCTGTGCCCTTGGACTTGACTGCCGTAACAATAAGGTCTTTCGCTTCGGTTTGTAGCATTCAGGGCCTGTGGCTCTCATTGACAGATATTCCATATTCCTAGCATCTGTAGCTTCCCAGAGTTCATTGCATTGTCAGCTTCAACGTTATACCTTCACACATCACATACTGGAGTGCTGCTTGTAGGTATTGTGATTCTGCCACACATTGCCTGGCTTCTAGGCTTTCCTTGAAACTCCAAGTGCATTCTGTCTGCAAAGCCAGTATCACATAGACAGTGGTAAAGTCTGCTGCTAGCACAAGCTGGGCACCCTGGAACCAGGTCTGAAGCTATTGCTCAGAGCCTGTGTACAGGCCAAGCTGGAGAAGCACTCTCTCAGCAACCGTCTGAGCAGAGCAGCCTAGAGCATTCTTCTGGAAGCAAAGCCTTTCAGTTTTGTTCAAGTCTTTGCACATTTGAGCCTTAACTGAATGAGTCTTGGCCAAGTTCTGAGATTCTCATACTCCAGCATTCTTATTGAAGCGCTATAAAATACTTGGCATCTTTTTAATGACCTTGATGGCTCAGTAGCCACATTGCTCTCAATAGAATTTTGTTTAAGCCCTCCTTTTCCTGGAGAATTGCAAGTTTCAAACCTTTCTGCTTGGCTTCTTGCTCCCAATTCTCACTGCTACCATAAGACAACCATGTCACTGCTGGAAAACGGAATTACTTGAAATATATATGTATATATTTTGAAATGTACTCTTCCACATGAAGTTGCCCATGACCTTTGAACTGAGTCTTATACAAGTCTCGGAGAAAGGACCAAATGTAGACAAGTGCTTGCCAGAGAGTACCATTCAGGCCCCTAGTTCAATTCTCAAGGAAATCCCTGAAAGCAAAAGAGCATAGTTGTTAACATCATCATTCTTATTAACATCTGGATCTTCTGAGTTCCCACCAGAATCACCCTCAGCTAATGGATTTCTAGGCTTTTTTTTTTTTTCTTGTTTCTCTAAATGTCTCCAACTACCACCCCAAATCAGTTCTAAAGTATATGGTCAGGTCTAGTCATACGTTTACATTCATACAAATTAAGGATAGGTATTTGTATCTTCGTTGCAATACCTTTATCATATAACCTGTACAGTACCTACCCTTCTGTACAAGTGCAGATAATAAAACCCTTTCATTCTATTTCAACTTTTATAGTAGATGGTGCTGTTTAATTAGGGAGTCAGGTCCTTTCCTTAAGTATCCATGCCGGGCTTAAGTGACTCACACCTAGCAACTCAGGAGGCTGATAGATAAGGATCATGGTTTGAAATGGCCAGGACAGGAAAATTCCTGGAGACTCTTGCCTCCAATTAACCAACAGAAAGTCTAAAGTGGAGCTGTGGCTCAAGCTCAGGGACAGCACTTAGCACTTGCACAAAATAAAAAGAAAATTCTAGATGCGAGGTTCAAGGCCTTTGATGCTAAAAATGGACCTTGTCCATGATATACACAAGTTCATATGAGTGATATCACTGGTACCCTTGGTCCCTAATAGCTCCCCTTTTCTCTTTATTTAAAAAAATTTTTAGTTTAATTTTACTGTCAGGTGATGTACAGAGGGGTTACAGTTACATACGTAAAGTAATGAGTACAGTAGCCAGATCCCCTTTAAAGTGCTTTTTAATCTATTGAGGGGTAGCCAAGCTCAGTAATGTAAAGACTTCCCTACTAAAAATGATCTTTTCCTTCCTCATCCCCTGTGGCACTGGGAATTGAGCCCCTGATCCTGCATGTCGTGGGCAAGTGGCTCTGCCATTTGGGCCACACCCTCTACCATGAATTCCTTAGGCACGACAAATGTCCTTGCTTCCTGAATAGCTAGGATTGCTCTACTATGCTCAGCTTCTAGCAAAACTCTTGCTGGAAGTCACTACATCTTGCACATTTGTACATACGTATATCCGTGCTAGGGATCCATTTAGAACTTCCTCTTGAAAACTTTTTTCAAGATACAGAATTCCAGGTTTGTTTTCAGGTCCCAAGTCCCAGCCTTACTACCTCATTTAGGCAGAAAAATAGCCTTAAAACTCTACTTCCTATTTCACAAATGAGTATGAATCATTAAGTGTAAGATGTTTATGAAGGCCCATTCTTTATAGTGCCCTCACATTCTGGATTTAGGGGTGTAAGAAGGTGGGGCGTACACAGGGATCTGATATAGAAAATTTTCAAAATTGGCAGTGAGAAAACTAAGACTGACTTGAGGGTATACACACACACACACACACACACACACACACACACACATTTATGTAAAGGTGTTATCACAGCCACAATCATGTCCCCTCATCCTCTAAATAAAAACTAAATGAAACAAAACCTTCTTCATGTAAAGTGAAGATAATTTAAAACTCAGAATAACTCTGTTTAACCAAAGATAACTAAAGGGGAAATGAAATTGAGGTGAAAGTAAAAATGTTAGAGATGCCAGTAGGAGGAAAAAACAGATTTTGAAGGAAGGCACCAAGAAACAATAATGATAATGGTAACATATCCAGGTTTTACATGGTTATCATGAGCCCTCATTCCTACTGTGGAGTAAAAAATGTTACTATATTGGATCTTTTAAGATAGAAATTCTAGTCATTATAAAATAATACCTGTGCATTGTCCTAACATTCATAGCTTCTCTGAAAGGAAGAATCTAATCAGCATTTCTAAAGTGCTTACTACCTAACATCTCAGGTCCCCCCATAGAAATTTATGTTAGCAGTATTGGTACTGATAATCCATAGTCAGTTTCTCAGGTGGCCCAGTGCACAGCAAATTTGAAACAGAGAACCCAGTAAACAGACATGTATTCCTGAGTTACACTGGGAGTGAAAAAGATGAAGTATTTATAATCAATAGTGAGAACTCAAAATATTAAACCCTCAAAAATTAAATCCTCAAAGAAACAACCAAATTAATAAATGCGTGGGCTAATGACTTTAAGAGAGACTTCTCAGAAGAAGTAAAAATGGCCAATAGACACATGAAGAAGGGCTCAACATCTCTGGCCATAAAAGAAATGCCATCAAAACATTAGTGAGATTCCACCTCACCCTAGTTTAGAATGGCCATTCTCAAGAAAACAAACCTTAACAGATGCTGGCAAAGATGCAACCAAAAGGGGACATGATTGTGGCTGTGATATACTGCTGGTCAGAATGTAACCACTTTGGAGGTTCCTAAAAAATCTAAGCATAGAACTACACCATGACTCGGAAATTCCACGCCTGAGCATTTATCCAATAAAACACAAACACGGCTACGGTAAAGCCACCAGCACAACCATGTTTACTGCAGCACTATTTACCTTTGCCAAGATATGGGATCAACCCAAATGCCCCTCATGGACAAATGGATGGAGAAAATATGGTATATATACACAATGGAATTTTACTCATTCACTAGATAGAATGGAAAGACTTGGAAAAAATTATATTAAGTGAACATACCAGACCCAAGAAAACAAAGGTTGCATGCTTTCCTCATTTGTGGGAGCTAGAATGTGCCTATATTGCTATAAGTAAGCATGCTGAGTGGTATGTGAGTGGTTATAAATGAATTAACTGAAGTACAATGGTCTCTGTGGGGAGAATAAGTAGAATAATTTTTTTTAAAAGACTAAGTCAAAGCCCAACAACAAAAGAACCAAGGGGAGAGGTGTAGACAAATAAAGATAGATACTATTAATCTCACTTCTCTAACAGAAAATTAATGAGCAAAGTAAATTTAACAGTTGAATAGTGGAAAGCTCTGACAAACCTCTTGCTAGATGCCAAGTACCCAGCTTAGAATTATATATCTAACATTAAATACAAATTCCACAAATAACTGTGTTAAGTTGGCAAGGACTAAATTTCTAAACTCTGTAAATTCAGAGCTTTCACATATTACATATACATAGGCATAAATATGTGATTTGCATTGCCTCTAATACATAGAATATACAAGATGATTAGATTCTATATAAATATTGTATAGCTAGCTATATAGATATATTTATATATAATTGTATTATATAAGATAAAATGTGAATATACATATATAAAGTATATGAAATGGGTATATATATATTATACTGAATATAATCATAAGTGTGAATTTAAAATCATATTACTTAAAATATATACCTCATAAAATAAGCAGTATTATGTTAAAGTTATACAATGCATTCACACTCAATTAAATGTATCGCATGAATATTAAAATCAAGGTATGCATTATGAATTTAATGGAAGCATACTAAAATAAATACATTAGCTACTACATATTATAGGCATGGTATTTTGTTATATAAATATATTATACTTAACAAATACAATATGTTTATCTTATGTAATAAAATATCATATACAGTATTTATATTTTTTGGCAGTAATAGAGTTTGATCTCAGAGCTTTACACTTTCTAGGCAGGCACTCTACCAATTGCCTCCAGTCCTTTTGATTTTCTTGTTAATTTTAGCGCTTTTGCTGGGTCTAGCTTCAGAAGTAATCCCCCTATCCCTAATCCTAACCCTAAATCAAACTTTTGTGTACATAGGATGACAGGCAGGCACTACCATATCGGATGCTTTGTTCATCTGAGATCTCCCTAACCTTTTGCACAGGCTTGCCTTAATCCAAAATCCTCTTGATTTTATCCATCAAAATAGCTCAGATTATAAGTGAGTACATATATTTCATAATTAAATAATACTTAAAAGATCTGCTGCGTATACTAATGTAGCTCAGTTGTTACAACTACAAAGAACAGACTGCATTAAGTGACACTGGAAAATACTTTTAACCCATACTTTTGTTTGTTGGTGGTGGTTGTAGGGCTTGAGCACATGGCCTGAACACAGGTCTAGGGTCACTGTCCCTGAGCTCTTTTTGCTACCCTTGAGCCTGGCCTTGAACCTCAATCCTCAGATCTCAGCCTGCTGAGTAGCTGAGATTACAGGTGTGAGTCACCGGTACCTGGCTTACTCCATGCATTTCTATATATTGATACTGAAAAATGTGAGCCCTAAATTAGAGCATTCTAAATGATGGGAGACATAAATTTTAAACAAACCATCACTAAAAATAAAAGTGATGTATATTATAAAACAAGAAATTCAAGTCTGATGAAAGTATCACATAGGGCATTGAATAGGTAGAATTTGAGAATAAAATCAATGAAGATGATAATTACATCAGATACACATAAGTGTTTCATATTGACTAATGTGCTAACATAACTTTAAAATGTATGTGGGCACCTGGGAAGTTCGCAGACTCCAATGCAGTGAAGATGGGAGTTGATTTGTTATTCTGAGCTTCCATGAAACCCCAGGTAATGGCAGTCTGCACTGGTTGATCGATCTTTGAGTAGAAAGGAACAAGATTATCCTACATTCACAAAAAACAGTGATGATAACATTATCTCCATTTTAAAGACGAGCAAATTAAAGGATAGAATAAAGCTGTCTTTAAAGATGAGGAGTTAGCTGGGCGCTGCTGGCTCACACCTGTAATCCTAGCTACTCAGGAGGCTGAGATCTGAGGATTGAGGTTCAAAGCCAGCCTGGGCTGGAAAGTCTTATCTCCACTTAATCACAGAAAAAGCTGGAAGTGGTGCTCTGGCTCAAAGTGGTAAATGCCAGGCTTTGGCAAAAAGAGCTCAGGGACAGGGCCCAGGGCCCAAGTTCAAACCCCATGACTGACCCCCACTCCCCCCAAAAAAGGAAAAACAAGATGTAGAACTCCTGGAAGTGAGACTGGAACTAATTAGCATAATTAGCATAGCTCAATTTTGGTGTTTCCTTCAGTGAAAGAAACTAAGATGAAGTGCTAAGAAAATGATGATTAAGGGCTAAGGTTACAAATTCCCTCTTGCTCTGCCTGTCCTCTTTCCATACTTCGGGTGTGTATGTACTGAAACATCAACTAGAGGAAAGTAGGAACTTTTTGGCGTGAAGGTCTTAGAACATGGTAAGCATATAAGAATTACTTATTTGGCAATTCTTCTCTAAAAGCGTGGGTGCTTGCCCTGCCATCTGATTATGCCACCTCCATCTGATTCAAGGCGCTCAAGCAGTCCTGGGCTCGGTGGTGAAGAAGACAGCCCTCACTGACCTGGCTAGACCGGAAGCATTTTGAAAGATGAAAGTAGAGTTGAGGACAACCCTCCCAAAGTCTGGACCCTCCAAATGCCCTAAGACAGACCACTCTTCAGTTTCTCAGGGCCCTTGTGCCAGCCACAGACAACGGCATCACCTATACACCTCAGAAGTCATTAGTTGGGGGCTGGGAATGTAGCCTAGTGGCAAGAGTGCTTGCCTTGCATCCATGAGGCCCTGGGTTCGATTCCTCAGCATCACATATGTAGAAAACAGCCAGGAGTGGCGCTGTGGCTCAAGTGGCACAAGTGGCAGAGTGCTAGCCTTGAGCAAAAAGAAGCCAGGGACAGTGCTCAGGTCCTGAGTTCAAGGCCCACGACTGGCCAAAAAAAAAAAAAGTCATTAGTTTCCTAGGATGTCGGCTATGCTGACACTGGGGACCAACAGAAAACAACCAGGGAGCACATGGCTCAGCCAAAGCCTCCTGTGACTCCACCCATGGCATCACAGAGGTGTTGCATAGCCAGAGTCACAGCCTGCCAGATCCCAGAGCCAGCGCCACGGTGTACACCACCGCTGATTTCCAGGATCTAGAACCTTACAGTTTGACTTACATAAACAGGAGCTGGGTATTGCCAAAAGGTGAACATCTGCAGGCGTCAAGGGCCTGGACCCCCAAAAGGGTGCCAAGGAAATGGAGCCCAAAGTGCAGAGAGCGCAAGGCCAAGGCTCCTCCAGGCTGCGCTCTGCAGGGGCGACTTGCACTGACATCCAGGAAGGGACCCGGCGCAGGGCGGCTTCCAGGTCCACTCACAGCAAGTACTCAGGTACTGTGGGCCGTCAAGTGGAGGAAGCAAACACCAATGCACCCACCACTCTTGGGGATCCCACGTCTTTCCAGAAGGGGGACTATCTGAATAGACCCTCCTGGCTTTACGACATTGGCCGCTACCCAATATCCTTGTGTCCCCATAAAGGAGAGGGCGGAGTCCCCATCAAAACCTCCACCGGGGCTCCAGTGTTTCAAGCGGAGGATCGCACTCTGCGTAGACCCTCCTGGCTTGTGGACGCCGGGAAGCAGCCCGATGTCGTCCTCTATGGAGCCCACAGGAAATCCCCCACAGGGGCTCCTTTCTTGGCGCGGGCGGACAGGAGTCTGCGCAGAGCCTCCTTGCTCCCAGAGACTGGGAAATATCCAACCACCCCAAGACCCCAGACAGCGAAGGACACAACACACAGGAGGACACCCCTGCTTTTTATAACGGAAACTGGACAGCTCCACAGCCCCTCCTGGCTTACCAACACGGATAAATATGGGTACAGCTTTACCAGCCACACCAGCAAAAATGGGGACCAGAGAAAGACTGGGGCGCCTGTTTGGGCCCGGGAAGATGGAAAGCTGCACAGACTCTGCTGGGAGTCTGAGCACACATGTCAGAACCTAGTGTACCCTGTGGTAGAGGAGGCGAAGCCCAACACAGTTCTCCCCTCTGAGGAGCAGCCGCATCTGCACAGACCCTCCTCAGGGACCAATGGTCCATCCACCCCAGACGCCCGGTCATCACACTGGGTTGGGATCTCAGACAAAAGGGACAATGTGGGCAGAGCGGCCTTTAAAATCGCCGGGATTGCACGCCGGAGTGCCCCGTCAAACACAACAGAACAAGCGAGACCCCACAGAACATCTTCACCTGAAAGACTGGGGTGTGATACTGCGAGCCCCGCCGGAGGTGCCCGAAGCCCCGGGCACTCTCCATCAGTAGTTAGGCCTTCATCAGGTGAGGGCCCGACTGTTGGACTCCAGTCTGCAACAGCCCAAAGTACTGTGAACCAAGTAATATCACACAGACCTGCCTCAGGTGCCAAGACTGTCCCAAACATCTCAAGTGGCCAAGCAATCGAAGGCAGAGCCATTGGCAACAGGGCCGGCAGGGAACAGTCCCCAGCCACAATCCCTAAACCAGGCAAGGACAAGGTAACATTGCATCTGAGGTTTGACAAGAGTCCCCCCAAAGCTACGGAACCTCCCGCTGCCAGGCCAAAGTCAACAGCAGAGGAAAAGAGGCATAGAGCAAAGAGTTGCCACTTTGGGGACAATTCTGTCCACAGTCAGAGACAAGAGTACAAGATGTCCTCAACGCCTATCACTTTGAGGAAAGAAATATTAAAAGGACAAGGATCACCATCAAAAAAGCTGGGGGGCTGTGAGAGAGTTGAGGGCAAAGTTGTGGGAAACATGATGACAAAAGCTACTTCATCAGCAGATGGTGTGAAATTAGGCAGGTCTTCCTCCAAGATCACCAAGAGGTTCAGGCACCCTCAAAGAACAGAGGACTCAGCCAGGACAAAGCCCCAGGACAAAGCCATTAGCGTTTTGTCTGCCAGGGATAATTTGCCAAGCAAAGATGCTAAACCTCTCAAAGATGATTCAAGCCAAATCATGCAGCACCTTGGACCAGTCAAGCTGCTGCCTGGCAGTGCCAACTCAGAAGAATTTCAATGGCAGAGGACTGGTGCCAGCAGGAATGAGACCATGAGTTATCTTGGAATTACAGGTGCCCACTCCAGCCATAGTCATCCTCAAGAACTCACTAAACTTGCATGCAGTGAGAATAAATACCCAATACTTCTGACCAGTCCACATGCTGTAGCTGGCACACCAACTGAAAAGGAACAATATGAAAACATAAAGTCTATACATGTAGTTCGCAAGTGCCCCACAAGGCACAAAAAAACAGCACATCATCAACACCAAAACAAGTGCTGCAAAGCACAGAAAGGAAAGATAATGGGGGTACCAAGAAAGACTGCTCTTCAAAGGAAAAACCTCAACATTTGCCTACAACAGCTGCAGAAAAGCAGGAAGCAGCAACATGAGCAAACTCTGTTTGTTCAAGGCTATAATATTTCTTTCATGGGACCTCCCTATATAAAAAGGGAAACTAAGTCACCAGGAGGACAAAAAAGAAAGGACTCTGCATCGAGCCATTTAAGGCCCACTGAAGCTCCTCGAGAAGACTTGAACGATTCTAAGGAGATAAACCTGGAGATTGTAAACCAATTACCAAAACCTTCTTACGTTTCTCAACTACTGGAGCTACCAGTTACAGACATACAGGAGTCACAGGAAAAAGAAAATGACAGTGACAGAGCTGCTAAGAAATACAGCTTACCCACTAATTTTCTGCAGCAGAGAAACATTTTACAAAGAAAAATCAAGGAACTAGCCACGAGCCAGCTGACAGATGAGCAAATAAGACCTAAGAAACAGAAACCACTTGGCTTTGTCAAGGCTGATCCCTACCAAGACTTTCATATCAATATCATCTAGGACAAACAAGAGAAATCACTTACGCCAGTTCTCTAAACCTAACTAGAAACTGAAGGGGAAACAACACAGCAACCACAACAACATCATAAAGGAATGCTAATGAAGGGGAAACCAGATTGAAAAACTGATGTGGGCATAACAATAACAACACCTAAAAGAAGATGCTACAAGCACTGCGCAGAACCATGCAAAAGACCAATGATGAATCCAAACTACTTCCTCCAACCTCTCATGCAGAAAGTCTTTCAATGTGCAGGTAATGGAAAATTTCTGCCAAGGATCATCATTTTGATGTTTTTCATATCAATAGTTTTAGTATCAGCTTGGCTCTACTTTCACCAAGAAGAATCCTATTAAAGTGTCTAGAATCTTACTAGACTGTAATTAACATCGTAACAAACGGAAACTTTGACACGATTTTGTGTGAAATGTTTTCTCAGTGAAAATTTCTGGGAGACAGAGATTGGTTCTATTTTCCCATAGGAAACTGGTTCAAATGCCCAGGCTAGGCTCCCCAGTCCCACAAATGACAGACTGAGGATCCACCAGCTATTTGTGCCTCTGGCTAACCTTAGCTTAGGAATAGGACTCTGTACTTAACTTTTGCACAATCAATTCTACTATTTTAGAAATTGGAAGTGATGAAAATTCTTCAAATATAAATTTCCATTTTATCTAGATATAAAATGTATTTATCTGAAATCAGCCTAGACGCAGGACTCTTCAAAGTGATTTCAGGTCCAGCATTAAAGATATAGTAAAATTAAGTAAGTATATGCATGAATAAACATTTGTGTATATAGTTATAATTCTGAGATCTCCAAACCAAAGAAAAACTTCAAAACTAATTTTCCAGAAGTCTTCCTTCCTTTTCCTGTGAAATGAGTTCATATAAAATTGGATGAAAGATTCCATTCCACTCAAGAATGGTTTCATTTCAGCAATAGCATTTTTCACATGTACTTTGTGATGCCTTCAAGAATGGGTAAGAACTGGAAAATTTCCAAGAAAATATTTCCTTGGGCCTTCAGAAAAAAAAATTTGACTCAAATTCTCCTTCGATGTAAATATTAATGCTAGCATTTACATTCTTTGGTAATGTGTGATATTTAAAATATAGTAATAAAAACTATTAAAATCCAACTTGTCATTATAATTTTAAAAAGAAAAGTTTGGTTGACAGCAGGAGAGACTGGCCTATGTGAGAACATGTAGGAGGCATGGGGAGATAAGCCTAGAGGAAGACCAAGTTTGAAGTTCACAGGGAGCCCTCAACTGGAGCACACCAGAGAATACTAAGGAATAATGAGGGATCAGACTTCATAGTAAATTTGATGGGGGTAGGGCTGAAACAAACTAGAGAAGGACAAGATTCAAGAGTTTGTCACTTTTTCATGCTGGGATAAACATTTGTGGAAACAAGTTCAGGGAGGTAAAGTTGGTCTGGCTCACTATTTCAGAAACGTAAGGCAGGGAGGGGATGAAGGAGCAGAGAAAGTGGGAGAAGGACAAAGACAGAGGAAGGAGGGAGAGGAGGGAGAGAGAAGAAAAGGGAAAGGGAGGTTGGAAGGGTAGGAGGAAAATGAAGGAGAGGGAGGTCAGGAGGGAGGGAGGAAGCGGAGAGAACAGGAGGGGAGGGAGGGAGGGAGACAGAGCACTGCTCATTTTCTCATTTTATCTGAGCCTTAGCCTATGGGATGGAGGCACCCTCACTTGGTACAGATTTTCTCCACTAAGTTACTTCTCATTGGAAACAACCTCACAGACATCCCAGTGTGGGCTTTTCTAATCTTCTAGCCACTTCTCAATCTAATCTACTAAGCCCAATGAACCATCACAATCCACCCATGCCAACAGATCTCATTTAACCCAAGGAAATATCTGACATGTGGCCCTCAAAAGCTCATGTATATCTCAATGCAGAATGTATTCACTTCATAACCAAGAGTCTATTCAGTTTCACAGATCCAGTATTGCTCAAAAGTTCAAGTTGAACATTTCTTCTCAGACTTGAGTAAACTCTTAGCTGTGAATCCCTGTACAATCAAAACAAGTTATATACAGAAATTCCCATCCCCAAAATGGAGAGTTGTGATATGTGAAGAATGGAACCAAATCAAGACTGAAAGGTAGTAGGGCAAGTGTTAATACACATCTTCAGCTCCAACCTCATCTGCCTTTGAAATTGATGTGGAAGCCTTTGGGTCCTAACTCTTCCATTGTAAATCCTGCATGGCTAGCACTATGAGGCCAATGCCAAGATCTGCTGCAGTGCAAGCAGTAGCTGTGCCCTAGAAGATCATAGCTTTAGCTGTCTTGAGTTCCTGGATGGCCAATTCAGGGCAATTCTTCCCTAAGCAGCAGCCTTCTGTGAGCAGGAACCCCTGAGCTCTCTCCAGAAAGCATGTTCTTTTCAGTAAATTAAACCTTTCCAGCCTTGAGCTTGCCTATGTGTGCAACCTACATATTCATGAGATTCTCTTAACCTGTCTTTGTTATATTGTCCTGATGAAAAGTACTTGGTTTCTTTTTAATTATATTAATCTCTCAACCACCATTATTCCTTGGTCCCAGTTTTATACTTGTGCCTCTTTTTTTTGGTCTTACTACGTTCATTATAAATTTGACTAAAAGCACCATGCCACAGCCTCCTTGCTGGTTTGTCTGAAAATTTCCTCTCTCATGTGAACTAGTCTATCACCTTTATCTTTACTCTCATTCGCAGGACATGGGCAAAACAGAGACATGTTTTTTAGTAGAGTAACATATATGGCCTCTACTTCAATTCCAAATAGAGGCCTCATCTTCATAGGAGACTGTATTTGAACTCCTACTGACCCATCAGCTTTATGGTTCTAGGAGCCCACAGAATCGTCTACAAAGCTCTACTTACAACATCTGAAGCCTTTTCTTTTTCTTTTTCTTTTTTTTTTTTTGTGCCAGTCCTGGCTTTGGACTCAGGGCCTGAGCACTGTCCCTGGCTTCTTCTTGCTCAAGGCTAGCACTCTGCCACTTGAGCCACAGCACCACATCTGGCCGTTTTCTATATATGTGGTGCTGGGGAATTGAACCCAGGGCTTCATGTAATATGAGACAAGCACTCTTGCCACTAGGCCATATTCCCAGCCCCATCTGAAGCCTTTTCTAGACAGCATCCAAGCCATTTCCAAATTCCTCCCACCAAATGTTTGCAGAGGCTTCTGAATTGCATCATCAGGGATAGTAACAGCAAAATGTCCACTTTCAGCCTTAATTTTGTATGTTAGTAACAAATACCTGAATAAAAAGAATGCTTTTTTTTTTTTGTTTTGTTTTGCTCCTGGTTTTCAGATCATAGTTCATTATTCTGGGCCAAAAAGGAGTCAGAACATCATTGCAGCAGAGCCTCAGGCTGAGGCTACTTATCTCAGGGCAGGCGAGAAGCTTAAAGTAAGAGAAAATGAAGAGGGGAAGGGAAAATGGAGTTTCATGACAAGATCCAGTCCCCAAACGTATGCCTATGGTGACCTGCTTCTTCAGTCTAGGCTCTATCTCCTCCTAAAGTTTCCAGAACTGTCGGAGAGACCACCACAGCTATGGACCTGGTGGACATTTCAAGTCCAATCCATAAGTGAAACCATTAATAGCAGTGAGTAAACACTAGCCATGTCTCAAGGAGGACTGTGCTAGAGGGAAGCTGCTGACAGGTGCATTGCACCTAAGAAGATCAGTTACCTCGCTTTATCAGCTTGGCCAGCTCGGATAGGGCTGCTATGGTAGCTTCTCTTAGTGGTAGCTGCAGCTGGGATTTCTCTGTGGAGAAAAATCATGTCTTCTAAGCATCAGCAGCAGGTTGAAGTACATAGTTGGGGAAAACATATATCAGAGGGCAAATATGGAACAATAACAGATAGCGATGGTGGCCTGAACTAGAGAGTAGCTATTGGCTATTAAGGGATAAGTTCCAGATATATTTTGAAGATATAATCTGTGGATTTAATAATAAACAGAATGTAATAAAAAAGAAAACATTAGAAAAAATAAGATTTTGATCCTAGCTACTACACAGTTAGAAATCAGGGCTTCCTGCATACGGGACAAGCATGCTACCAGTAAGCCACATTCCCAGCCCACAACTACTTTTAAAAAGTTGAGAACAAACAAATAAAAACTTACTGAAATTCTGCATTTTTCTAACGTAAATTATACATATTTTGACCTAAAAACTTTTTTTGCCAGGAAATTCTGACATCAAAAACAATAGTGTCGGGGGAGGGGGGAGGGGGCATGAGGGAGGAGGTAACAAACAGTACAAAAAATGTATCCAATGCCTAATGTATGAAACTGTAACCTCCCTGTAATTCAGTTTGATAATACTTTAAAAAAAAAAAACAAAAAACAAAGAAGTCTAAACAGACCAAAAAAAAAAATCTCCTAAACCTCAGAACAATTCTTCAAAACATTAAAAAAAAATTACTGTCTTTTCTTAGGAAAATATGATTAGCAGTTTCAAAAGTTGAAGATTGGTGAGAAAAGAATAAGTTATATGCAAGTGACTCATTTTGTATACTGTTATTTACCAAATATGAAATCACCTGAATTGCTGGTAAACAAAATTTAATTTTTTTTACTTCAAAAGTTATTTTTGTACAGGATTCTAAGTAGCAGGCCTGTGAATTATTCTCCCTGACTACATTATTTTCTTGGCTATATAGATGGAGGTGGGTCCAATGGCTTCTTAGTGTTCCATACTTAGAGGAACCTTGCCTACCAATGGCTTCTTAGTGTTCCATACTTAGAGGAGATATTTACATGGGAACCTTACCTACCACTTCAGTAAGTCTTAACCAACTTCCTTACTTGATATTTATTTTCATATTTCTCTGATACTAGTGAATATTCTTGGTACCAGATAGATTATCATTATTGTTGTAGTTTTAAATATCTAGAATATGCATATTTTAGAACACAGAAAGTATGGAAGTTGAATGTTGAAATGTATTCATTGGTATACATGTCAGGCTATAGTAGTTTTCAAAGCAGTTGTATATCTAAATTTCACTTTTATATAAAACAAAAGTACCTTAAAGTTAGAGGGCATTTTTATTTAACTGGTATAAAAAGTTGAGAGTTTTTTTTCAATGTGGTATAAGCTACAGTAAGTTCATTTCAAATGCAGAAATAAAATCCCGACTCAGTCTTTTCCACAAAACTGCGTTTAATTTTGAAAATAATCAAAGTACCTCACTGTGATGATTGTACTTATGAGCCACCTGACTGAACTTGGAACTGAGAGCTCCCTATTTCTCAAGCACTGAACAAAGAGACACAAAGGGGAAGCACTTCTGGCCCTCGGAAATTTAATAGGATTTCTTACATAGTGTGTTGAAGTGACACCTCACCACTAGAAGAGGAGAAAATGATCTTCATGTCCAGATTATAAATCAAGTCTGTCTTTGTACCTTTATGTTTCTTCCTAAGGCAGATATCTATACAAATAAAAAGGTGGCAATTTGTAAGCTGGTATATTTTACGCTTTCCCAACAGGCAAGTAAGGGATCAATTTCATGCTCCATTGATTCCTCATTGCAATGTCTGCCTAGGCAATCAGGAACTTCCTATGGTTCCAACCAAAAACAATTTAAAAGACTAAGACAATTTGATGCATTTCCAAAAGTAAGCCTGAGGACCAATGGACTAGAAGACCCAGAAGTGAACCCACAGACTTATAGCAACCTATAAGGGATACAAAAGGGAGACAAAATAAGGATAAGGGAGTCAAAAGCAAAGAATGGACGAAAGACAGCCTCTTCAACAAATGTTGGCAGAATTGGCTATACATGTGCAGAAAAATGAAGTTAGATCCTTATATATCACCTTGCACCAGAATCAATTCCAAGTGGATCAAAGACTTCAATGTAAGACCAGGTACCCTGAAAATATTGCAGGAAAGGATAGGAGAAATACGAGTTCTCCTTGGCACAGATCAAAACTTCCTAAGATCCAGAATCACAACAAATCAAAGAAAGACTGGATAAATGGGATCGCATCAAACTGAAAATTTTCTGCATGGCAAAGGACATAGCTAGCAAGATAAATAGAAAGCCCACAGAATGGGAGAAGATCTTACTAGCTATACATCTTACAGGGGCCTCATATCTATAATATACTTAGAACTAAAAAAATTACAACCCCATCCAGAAACAAATCCTCAAAGAAACAATAGAACCAGTAATAAGTGGGCTAAAGATTTTCAGAGAGACTTCTTAAAAAAAATAAAACTAGTTAATAGACAGATGAAGAGATGTTCGATATCTCTGGCTATAAAGGAAATGCAAATAAAAACACTGAGATTCCATCTCATCACAGTTAATGGCCATTATCAAGAAAATCAATAACATCAGATGCTGGCAAGGATGTAGCCAAAGGGGAACACTGCTACACTGTTAGTGTAGGGGGATGTAACCTTGTTCAATCACTCTGGGAAGCGTATGGAGGTTCCTCAAAAGATTAAACATAGTAGGAGTAATCCTATTCCTGGGCATTTACCCAAATGACCAAAAACCAGGCTGTACTAAAGCCACCAGCACAACCATGTTCATTGCAACACTGTTTACCATAGCTAAGACATGAAATCAAACCAGATGCCACTCAGTGGATGAATGGATCAAGAAAATGTGGTATATAGACACAGTGGCGTTTTATGCTTCCATCAGAAAGAATGGCATTGCCCCATTCATAAGGAAAGACTTGGAAAAAAAATAAGCTAAGTATGTCAGACCCAAAGAAACACAGGCTTCATGATTTCCCTCATTTGTAATAATTAGAATGTGCCTATAAATCAACAAGCAAACCCAATGGATAGTAAAAGACAATTACACTTGGACATGATTAAACAGCACTCTAACACTCAGTGAGAACAGAGCAGGATATTCTTAGAAGACCACAATATCTATGTGCATATGGGCATATAAAATGATGCTTGTGGCAGATGGGGCTCCATCACATGCAGCTGATTCCTGCTGGAAGACCACCTTGGATCTGCTGAAACTAAGATTTTGGGGGGACATTCTTTCTGTGGTAACCTCACTCCTCTGTGTTGACTGGAATTGACAAGCTCTCTTAAGAAAAGCATGCGTGGCAGGTTAGAGAGTCACTCTCAGGCAATGCTTGGGGTGGGAGCTGTGTCCAAGTGTATTAGAGTGTGTCCAGATGGATTAGGGTGTGACCTCAGAGAAAGGAGGGAGGTAACTGCTTCCAGGGGTGCCAGTGACCTAGGTAACTCGATGCAGACTTAAACAGGTGAGAATACCTGCAGCCCTCCTGGGGATGGACCTCACAGATAACCTGTTTCTTTCTGGGTGCAAGCTTAAGAGCAGCAGTCCCATCGGACTGGCTCTGGTCTCATCCTTTCTCTCCCCAGCAGCCTGTGGGTGGAATCACTTTACAGTCCAGGCAAGATTAAGCTCTCCAAAAGAGAAATCAATGATTTGATTTTTATGTACAAGAAAAAAAAGGGGGGAATGTAATATGGAGGTCAGATCTGGCCAGCGCCATCATTGGCTATTGAGGGGTGTCAGATTGACTCCATCTCAGATTAGTTAAAGAGAGCAGAAACCAACTCCATCTTCACTAAGATCTCCCCCACCCTATCCAGGGAGGTGCCCCTTCACTGTGATAAGATTGTGTAAACTGCTGGACCACCTGAGTAGTGGACCGTTCAAGATTAAACCTGTGTAGTGGAACATTTAAGGTTAAGCCTATGCCTTCCCATGAGTAGGTGCATCCACTTACACCATGTGAGCCCCACCAAATGCCAAGCCTAACTAAAATGATAGGTTGGTTCAAACAGTTACTATGAGACAGACTGTAACTCCATTGGCCACCTGCGTGTGACCTGGCATGCTCTGTAAGTGTTGTAACCTCATTGGCCACCTGCGTGTGGCAAGCTTGACCATGTGGTATTTGCCCTTATAACCCAACCCTGAGTGTGGCCCCGGACACGCGGTCCCAGCTCCTGAGCCTGGGCTGTGGCCCTGACTGGCCAGCCTGCTTTTTATGGTGGCAGTCCCAGCTCCCAAGTTTGGGCCGTGGCCCTGGCTGGTCAGTATACTTTTTACTTCCCCAATAAATCCATCTTTTTACTTGAAAAAAAAATGATGTTTATGAAATGAACTCCAAAAAATGGAAGCCAGAAGTTTTGTATTGTACTGTTTTTGATACCTTTTTTCCCCTTTGATTTGTTTCCTTTTGTTTGTTTTTTATTTCTGTATGCTTTGTCTTGTATATAAGTTTATCTGATTTGGGGGGTGAACGGGGAGCACAGAAATGATGGGACAAAGGATAAATACTATTTTGGAAATGAACTATACAACTTGGGGAGGAGGGGGATCAGGAGGGGGAAGACTGGAAAAAATGAGGGAAGGGGTGACACTGTTCAAAAAGAAATGTACTGGGTCTGAGAATATGGCCTAGTGGTAGAGTGCTTGCCTCATATACATGAGGTCCTGGGTTCGATTCCTCAGCACCACATATACAGAAAAAAGCCAGAAGTGGCACTGTGGCTCAAGTGGTAGAGTGCTAGCATTGAACAAAACGAAGCCAGGGAAAGTGGCCAGGTCCTGAGTTCAAGCTCCAGGACTGGCAAAAAAAAAAAATGTACTCATTACCTGACATATGTAACTGTAACCCCTCTGTACATCAACTTTACAATAAATTTTATAAATTGGTGCATTTGAAAGGCACCTTGAAAAATTACATATATTTTGAATGGATAACTCTGCAACTATATTTTAAAATAAATACCATACATGATAAAAGCACAAAGGAATGTTAAGGTCTTAGCTCTAGACGTAAAGTTCTCAAGATGACAAAATAAAAATTTTTAGTGCTTACCGTCATACAAAGTTATCCGTTTGATAAGCTATCTACACTCAGAAACATCTTCACAAGAGTTAAGAATTGTAGTATGAGGGCTGGAGATATGGCCTAGTGGCAAGAGAGCTTGCCTCGTATACATGAGGCCCTGGGTTCAATTCCCCAGCACCACATATACAGAAAATGGCCAGAAGTCGTGCTGTGGCTCAAGTGGCAGAGTGTTAGCCTTGAGCAAAAGGAAGCCAGGGACAGTGCTCAGGCCCTGAGTTCAAGGCCCAGGACTGGCCAAAAAAAAAGAAAAGAATTGTAGTATGAGGTTACTACAGTTAGATGAGCACCAAAGAAAAGATGCACTGAAGCCAAACAGGAAGCACAGGCTCACTTTAGCAGTGTCAACCTCAGGCAGCAGAGTACAGGAAGGGCACTTCCATATGGAGCAAGAAAAAGAAGTGGACACCTCATTTAGCAATGGACACAGCAATTGGCTGATTCAGGGAACCCTGCCAACCAACTCGCCTCTCAGGTTCCAGATTCCAGGATGTTCCCTGCAGACTCAGGCTCTAGGAGCACTCAAAGGTCAGATGGTGCCCTCTGAACTCTAGCCCTGATGTCACTCCAGAGGTCATGAGTGTCAAGCTCTCTGCTCCAGCCCCAGCACCAGACTAGCTCCATCAGACGCTGCTTCCATTGACTCAGATGAGCACACAAGAGAACAGAACAGGGAGGAGAGCTAAGAGTGGAAGAAGTTCCCTAAAATCCTGAAACTTGACTTACATATTAAAGAAAATCTATACAGGAACTCTAAACCTTCACAAATCAGGTTGGAAGTAGAAATACAAACTAATATCACTAGAGAAAAATATACAATCAGAATCTTTCATGTAAGTTGGACTAAACTGAAAAAGGTCGTATCTATTTTTTTTTTTTTTGCCAGTCCTGGGGCTTGAACTCAGGGCCTGAGCACTGTCCCTGGCTTCTTTTTGCTCAAGGATAGCACTCTGCCACTTGAGCCACAGCGCCACTTCTGGCCGTTTTCTAGATATATGGTGCTGGGGAATCAAACCCAGGGCTACATGTATACGAGGCAAGCACTCTCGCCACTAGGCTATATTCCCAGCCCCTATATCTAAAATTGTTTAAAACCTTCCAGAATTGGTCTTCATGAATTCTCAGAGATATTATAAATTGAACTGTCTTGAAGACATTTGGATAATATCTATGAGTGCTAATTATTTCTTCCTAAAAATTACATCCCAAGTATCTTTCATAAAAGAAAATCTCACTCATGGCAATTAGGAAAAGTCTGTTTAATTAATATTTCTTAAATAATATTAGTAAGTAAACAAACAAATATGTCTGTGATCTAGAGGACTAACTCGAGAAAAACCATATTAATCCAGTGAGAAAGTATAAAGAAAGTGTAAAGGAAATATACAAGATTTTAGACATGAATGAGAATTCTGATTAGATTTTTCTGTGGACAAACATCTACTAACAGGCTTGATAGTAATAATAATAGCAATGAATTCTTTTTTAGCTTGACTACTTTTCAAATAAAAAGATTAAAATATTCATATTCTCTATCAGTCATAGAATAGTTATACCGGAGTAAAAAAAAAAAAAATCACCTCTAAACTTCAATGGCTTACAAGGTTGGAATTATCTGGCCCAGGGTAGAAAGCCCTCAAAACCATTTGGTACTTAATGGGATAGACAGGTATGCCTCTTACTGTCTACTCAAGATCTATCTGTCTGTATTGGTAATTATGTATGATCATGAAAGGTGACATAGCCAAAGTGATGGAAGAAAAAAAATAATGCCCACCACGTAAAGAGTAACTTCTTGCCCATATATAAAATCTGGAGAGCTCTGCTCTGCTGTCCGTATTCATGGCTTAAGTGCTACAGGCTCCATCTACGCACTGTTATGACGAGCAAACCACTAAAAGAAGAAACTGTAAATCGCATGATGATTCCTAAGCACTGTCCTGGAAGATGGCATGTAAAGTCTGTCCTGATCATCTTCTGACCAAAGCATGCTCCAACACTATCCTAATCTTCATGAAGTTGCAATTGAAATGCTTAATAAAAAAAAATCATTCAAACTATGTTTGGGATTTTTTTTTTCAGTACTAAGACATTTCTTAGTGAATATTTTTTACTTTTCTGTAAGCATCCAGAAAGAACAGAATAGATATTTATTTTTTTACTGCGTGAGGGGAGACTAGCTGAAGAGCATGTAAGGGCTGACATTGAGCAAGATGCATTGTATTCCTAAACTGTTGTTCAAAGGCAACTCACTGGGACCACTACTTAGAGATAATTTTTAAAAGGATGCCATATTCAAATGTATAAAAAAACTATCAATAATTTATAAATATAATTGGGGAAATATACCTCTGTTCAAAACTTTAAAAGAATATTAATTAAAAAGAAATGTATTCCTATTGTTATTATAAATTTCTGAGATGTATTTAAAATCTTGAGGATGAATGTTGAAAAACTCATCATGTGTGGAGATGTCCAGATGTGCTTACCCACTCCAGCATCCCGAGGAGTTATTCTCTTGCTTCACTGAACTTTCCAGCAAGAAGCCATTTTAGTGCCTCTACCGGAACACAGGTGCACCACAGGGGCCTTCTGTCATGAAGTACCCTAATATCTGAAAGAGGAAACAAGCTGAAATCATTCCTTTAAACTGGTTGACTTAGAGATGAGTACCCAACATAGATGTCATCTGCTCTTGCGCCTCGATGCTTCAAAAGTATGGCAGAAAAATGCCAAACGTATCATGAAGACATCTCATGAAGTGGAACACAGTGTCTCATACCTGTTAGCTACTCAGAAGGCTGACATCTGCAGAATTGGGGTAGAGGTTCTATGTCAACCTGAGGCAGAAAAGGTCCCGAGATTCCATCTCCAATTAACCAGGAAAAGGTAAGACTGGAAGCATGAACCAAGTGGTACAGTGTCAGCTGACCAATCAAACTCAAACCCAGTAATCACAAGCCCCTGAGTTCAATCCCTGATACACCAAAACAAACAAATATACAATGGACAAAACCTCAGAAAACAATCTGTGATTTTTCTTTTCATTTTTTAAAATCTGTGGTTTTTCTAAAACTACTGTGGTTGTGAAACTGATGATAAACATACTGTCTTATCTAGAAATCCATCCTTTCCCATCAAAATATGTTCCCTTTTTCTATGTTCTTAATGTCATTTTTATTATTCTACTAAGATTCACTTCTAGTGTACACATATCTTTTAAGAGATCACCAG